>NW_024424452.1:27672980-27844973 GCF_017311325.1 Ursus maritimus | reverse complement strand
GGGGGGGGGGAGGGAGGGGTTGTGGGGGTCATTTTGTCCATTAAAGAGCATTTGTTGTTTGCTAGAAACTAATTTTATTCCCGTGCCTGAGCAGATAAGGTCATATCCTCCAATTTGATTGGGAATTCGTACTGGGAGATGGGACAGAATAAAACATCACAGACATTGCAGCACCCATGGTAATAATAGCTATAATTTACTGAGACTTTAATCAGTGCAAGGCACTTTTCTACATGCTTCATGTATATTAACTGGGCTAATCTCCCCTTTAGGCCCTTGTTTGAGATGAGAATACTGAAGAACAGTCCACCCAGAGGAGAACATACAGTATCTAATATAAAAGAGCCCTGATGTCAAGGGATTTCCTGGTTTTCAGTTTCATGAAGACATGGGCATTTGGGGCAGTGAAGAACCTTGTTAGTCATGGAGGCCAAAGTCTGTGGTTCTGGGGACAGACCAACCTGGAGTGCCCTCCCACATACCACCTGTGTACCCTTGGACAATTTCACTCCCCTCTTAGCCCCTTGATTTCTTTATCTGAAGTGGGAAGAGCCATACCTCCCACATGGGGTTTTGGGGAGGACTAAGTGGGTTAATGAATGGACAGTACTTGGAGCACTGCTAGGCACCCAGTAGCTGCCCATCTGATGTGAATTCCCCTTTCTCTCTCAGTTCCTCCCTCAGGTTGATTGGGTGATTTTGGCATATGGAGGGGCACTCATAACCTCTGGTCTGTAGAGAATGGCCCTGTTTCTGGAGAGAGTGGACAGGTTTGGAGAATGGGCAGGCCAATGTTTGCTGTTGTTGATGTGACTGTCAGGTGGGCTGGGTAAGCCCGTGTAGCCTTGATGCAAGGTGAAGGAGTAGCTAGAACTTCCAAGACTCTTGATTTTACAGCCGTTTCCTGGCCCAGAAGAACCAGCTCATGCTCACTCATGGGACTTTGGTGCCAGGCAGTACTGAGCTCTCAGGCTTCAGTTCTTATCCTGTCTCACTGTGGGAGCTCAGGCCAGTTTCTCCATCTCCCTCAGTCTTCGTTGTCCTATGAAGAATATTTCCTATGAAGAATTAACTTGGAAGAATATTGGTAGCAACCTTGAAATGCCCTCAATAAATGCTAGCCCCTTTGCTTTAGAAACAATTACACAGGGGCGCCTGGGTGGCTCAGTTGGTTAAGCGCCCAACTCTTGATTTCGGCTCAGGTCATGATTCGGGGTCCTGGGATTGAGCCCCAGGTAGGACTCCACTCTCAGTGGGGAGCCTGCTTGAGGATTCTCTCCCTCTCCCTCTGCCCCTCCTGCTCTCTTTCTGTAAAATAAATAAATATTAAAAAAAAGAAACAATAATATAATGTTAAGAGTTTACCCTTGGGAAGAAGACACACCTTTCTCTGCATCCCCTAACATCATGTGTATTCTAGTTCTATGTCCTGTGTCCCATTCTACTGTGCTGTCTACAACCAAAAGTCCACCAGTCTAAAGAGGAGACAACTGGATATAAGAATATAAATAGTCACATAGTTTTCAGGGCCCTATACTGAGTCTGGCACAGGGAGGTCTTAGGGAGCTCATGTAATGCGAGAGAAGCATTTTCTGTAGGGCCACTCGGAAAACCATAGAGACTGTAGCAGCTGGCCTCCTAGGAGCACCCGCCTCCTCTCACCTTGGTCAACCTTGGGAGGGAAGTAGAGAGGGGATGATGAGACTCAGCGCCCTCAGCCAAAGAAGGGCCAAGGCCAGGGCCTGGGGTTGTCATGGAGGCAAAAAGAATGGGGCTTTGGCGTGGGCGTCAGACAACCCCGGATGCCAGTTCCTAGCAGTGTGACCTGGAGCTACTTAATCTAGCCAAGCCTCCGTTTTCTCCGCTCTGGAGTGGGGACGGTAATACCCACTTCGTGGGGCTGTTGTGAGGACCCAAGGGCAGTTGCACCAGTACTCTGCGCCCAGTAAGCACTCCAAGATTACTGCTGTCAGTGTGGTTTGAGCCTCTGCAAAGACTCGCAGGTCCGGGGCCCCGGGCACGCGCATGCGCACCCGCCCGGCCAGGTGAGGGTAGTAGGCCGTCGCGCACCTGGCTTTTAACCCTTCGCGGTCACGGATGTGGGCGGAATTGCTGCAGGAACGCGGACGCGGGGTCGCGAATACTGGTTGGCTTGCCCCCGCGACGGGAGGGCGGCTTCTGGGGAGCGCGCAGTGCCGGCCCGAGTCCGGGGTCCGCGCTTGCGGCGCGGCGCCGCGGGGAGGGAGGGGGAGCGCTGAGGGGAGCGAAGTCTCGCGAGATCGCGCGCGGCGGCTGCAGCGGCGGCGGCGGCGGCGGCCCGGGAGGTGAGCTGCGGCCGGCGGTGGCGGCCGTTGGGGGCTGAGGAGGGGGTGAGAGCGGCGGAGACCGAGGGCCGGGCGGGGGAGCGGGTCCGGCGAGCGGCCCGCATCCTAGGCGGCCGCCCCGGTATGCCTGGCGGCCGCAGCAGACCCTCACGGTCTGCACCGTCCCGGGACCCGCGCCGGCGAGGCGGGGCGGGGCGGCCGGGCCGGGGCCGCGGGGCAGCCCGGGCCAGTCCCCTTCGCAGCCGGTCGCCGGGCTCGGGTGCGACCCTGGGGCCCGCCTCGGTTTCCTTCGGCGGCGGGGTCGACCTCAGGACGCGGTGCCGCTGGCCGCGGCAACACGATTTATTGAGCCTTTACAGTCTGCCCGGCATTTAACTTGCGCTGCTCCCGAGCTGCACAGAGAGGTGAAGCGCCCTGCCCAGAGTCACACTGCGGGGACGCGGTGGAATTCGGGGGTTCAAACCAAGGCACACTGACTCCAGCGCCCACGCTCCGTCCTTGCCTCCCATCCTTCTCCCCACCCCCACTCGCAGGGTTTTAGGGCTCGAGTTCCATTCCTAGGGTCCCAGTTGGGCTGCAGAAGATGTGTGGGAGTCCCCCCCGGAATTGGGTGCAGCATGCTATATGAGTTTATTGAGGGAGGGTCTTTGACTTTTGTCGTATTCCCAGAAGGGCCCCTGACCCCCAAATGGACAAAAACTCTTGTTTGGCTCTGCATGAGACCAGAAGTGGTCTTAGAGCAACGGGCGTGTGCCAGGGATGGGTTGTTGGACTGAATGCAAGTGGAATATTGGAGCCCAGGGCTTGCCTTAAGCAAATGAAACTTTTCAGCTTGATTTTCGTTAGGTACACGATTCCGCTCTTTGGAAGGAATGGTGCTCAACCTTGTCAGAAACAAGGCCCCTCCCCTTTGCAGCAAACTTTTTGTAAAGCCCACTTTACTGCTCTGGACTGAAATTCATCAGCAGTGTAACCTATGTACACATGTAATTGAAGATCAGTATGATGCTCCAACTTAAATGTAAGGGAGAAAGAAAAGAACAATCCAAGACACGAATTGCCACATCATTTACATCGAGCGCATACTGTGTGCTAGAGGAGAGAGTGTACTGAGTGCTTGCACCTGCTTCTGATGAAGATCTTTAGATTGAAGAGCAGAACTATCTGCGTTTTCAAATAAGAAAAGGAAAGAGCAAAGATACAGATGAACCCTGGCATGGGGGGCAGTTGACACCTACATGTTGGGATAACCTATTTATGATAATAAAGAGAGAAACAGCTTAGGTGGAAATAAAGATAGCATGCCAAGATAAATTACAGACTCAGTCAACACGTAAGTAGTATTAGTATATTATGGAGGCCCCCATGGAGGGGGCTGTATTTTCAGTTTGCATTGTAGGGCACCGTTTGGGATGACCATTGGGACAAGCTTTGGGATGCCGCTACCTTGAGGCACAATGCTGGATTCCTACCACTCATCATTGATAACGAATAAAAGATTGAAGTTTTTGGATTCAGTGTTGATGCCTCATGAGTTCAGATATGCTCAGTATTACAACGTTGAGTTAAACAATGTGAGATGTGAGGAAATGGCCATTAGTTTCAGATGCATTTTATCTCAGCTTGTCTCACATTAGCTGCCTTCTCCTAAATTACTGGGGTTTTCCCATAGTTCCTTATACAAACTTTTCAGTATTATGTTTTAAAATAATGCCAGTTTCTAGTGATTAATCTGACTAGACATTTAAAAGATTCTCAGGACCAGCACGGATCTTCATTATGTGGGTCTGTTCCATGCACTGTGTGAAGTCCCACATCATGGTCCCCGTACACTAAATGCCGGTGTTGTTCCTCAGTTACTTTTATATCTAAGCATCTCTCTTAGGGGACGGTAACAGTCCCCCTGAGATCTACTCTAAACAGCAACCCACTCTCTACTCAATTATAACAGGAAAGGGGGCAGAATTTAACTGACAAACAATTTTTGTTGGGGAAAAAATTTTTCCCCTATTCTTTCTGAAGTAACTGATATACCAGAAAGGTAGGCTCTTGGCTCATGACATTCTCATTGATTATTCTAGAATCTCGGATGGGAGATGAGGTTAGTACCTATGTCCCTTTGTCTGAAAAATTTGCTTCATTGAGATTATTGTTAGAAATGCTGACAACTAAACACTTGAATGGTGAGGAGTAGGAGGTTAGAAGGGACTTGGGATGTGACAGTGATAATGTGTAGAATAACTAAAAAGGTCTGAGTTAAAGTGAAATATAGATTAGTGTAACCACTTATTAAATAACCTTTTTTCTTGCTAGTGTCCATATGAGAGAATTTAGAAAATGTAGATGTGTACAAAGGTGAAAATTAAAATGTCCTGTAATCACATAGGTCCTCAGTCCTCCTAGTGTGGTTTGTTAGAAATTGTCTTTTCCTTTGAAACTCTGCATCTTGCCGCCAGGAGGAAAATGCTAACTGAGTCAAAAAGTTCAACTCAGACTAGTATATAGCTATAGTGTAACATTGTATATTCCTTCAACTCTTGTTATATCTGCAAAGCAAATTTATTTTTTTGTCGAATGGTTAAGATGCTGTGAGATATTTATTGTTCGTTGCTTGTTACTTTTGAAAGGTGCTATGAAAACACACAAGTAAAGACTCTTGTCAAAATAGAACTGTAAAGTATTTTAAATTGACTAGAAGTAGATACATTGAATACTTTTGGATTGGAAAATTATCCAGATTGAAAGTAATTACCTTTTATTACTTTGAGCAAGCAGTATATGTTGCAGGGTAAAAAGAGGTCACTTCTCTTTTTTTTCTTTACTATTTTTTAAAAATTACCACTTAAAAAATATATATATATGTATATATATATTTGTACAGAAATGAAATAATATGAATTGCAGAGATACTGAGACTTCCAGTTTTTAGGTGTGGGGACACATCATTAAATGGGCAAAAATCCATGCCTTTATAGATGAAAAAGAGTAACTTACTATGTACATATTTTTGAGCTTTATAATTAAGCTATTTCATTATTTTTAAGATGCATATCTAAAATGGAATGCTATATTAAAATTGGCATGTCATGTTTTAATTGGCAACTTTTCTTAGCAGTACATGAAATAATAGTGTGTCTGAGAATTAATGGTGTCTTACATTCAATGAAGTAGGTAATGTGTGGGAATTTCAGCACATTAATTAATGTTTAACACAAAAAAATTTATCCAGAGCATGACTTGCAAAATAAAGGTACACAATATTTCTAGATACTTCCACCTAGACTAGAATTCTTTACTTGGAAGATTCCTATAAGAAAACGTACCCCCCCACCCCATGTAAAGCAAATGAAACATCAGTGTTTGTAAATATAAGAACAATTTTTAGAAAGAAAGAAACTGCTTGGTGCATTTTCATGGAGAGCAGGTGGTGTGGCTAATGGCTTTGAGGTAAAGTTCATCAGACAGTATAACCGGACGGATGTAAGAATATGGGGGTTTTTTGTGGGTTTTTTTTTTTTTTCATTTTGAAACACTCCTAAGTCCACTCATAATTGAAAGTTTTCTCAAATGGGACATCCTTAAATTGGATTTCAACAATTTGTAACTATTACTGTTGTCTTAATAAGAAATATTTTTGAGGGCTCCTGCCTGGCTCAGTTGGCAGAACGTGTGACTCTTGGTCTTGGGGTTGTGAGTTCATGCTCCACATTGGGTGTAGAGATTACTTTAAAATCTTAAAAAAAAAAAAAGATTTTTGAAAATACATGTACTATTTGTTAAGTACAACTTTTTTCTTTTTTAAAGATTTTTTTTGAGCGAGAGAAGGCGAGCCTATGCACGATGGTGGGGAGGGGCAGAGGGAGAGGGAGAGAGGGGATCTCAAGCTGACTCCACACTGAACATGGAGCCCAATGCGGGGTTTGATCCCAGCACCCCTAGATCATGACTGGAGCCAAAATCCAGAGTTGGAGGCTTCACTGACTGAGCCACCCAGGCGCCCCAAGTACAACTTTTATATGGAAGGTTACATGGTATCTCTTAGCCAGAAAACCTGTGTAAGGACTTTTTCCATCTGATACTGAGGGCAGTTTCCATAGGAAACTCAGCCACAAGAAGACGGTTTGCGTACCTTCTCCTGCCAGGTGGCCTTCAGCTTTTCTTCTCACGGTGTGGTTCCTCAGGCCAGTAGAGCATCAGCAGCATCCTGAAGCTTGTTTGAAATGCAGACTCTGGGGCCCACCACAGACCTACTGAATTAGGATCTTCATTTTCCCAAAGTCCTGCTCCAGGTGATGCACGTAATGTGTGGGAAGCACTGGACTGGGTCGGTCGCTCTCAAACCGGAGAGTGCATGACAGGGATTGCCCCCGCCGTTATATCCAGAGTGTCTGGTTCAGTAAGTGTGGGCTCAGGGCCTGAGAATTTGCATTGTCCCCAGGTTCTCAGGTGATGCTGCTGCTGCTATGAGAACCATTAGACTAAAACATCCTTGTCATTGCCCCTTCCTGTTCTCTCTTGTAATTCCTTGCCCCTTTAAGTAGCTCTTTTTGTAGATTATTACAGTCATAGGTTTCAGATTGTTTGAAGAAACAGTGAGTTACACTTTTAACATTTTAAAATTATTTTTGTATAGGTAAAATGTTCATGTGGTTCAAAAATTAAAACAGCTAATTTTGAGGAGTCTAATTTCCAACTCTGTTGTGGTCTAACCTGTCCCCTCTCCCCATAGATAACCTCTCATATTCGTTTCCTTTTTTTTTTTTTTTTTAAGATTTTATTTATTTATTTATTTGACAGAGAGAGAAAGAGCACACAAGCAGAGGGAGCAGGAGAGGGAGAAGCAGGCTCCCAGCTGAGCAGGGAGCCCAATGTGGGGTGAATCCCAGGACCCTGAGATCATGACCTGAGCCGAAGGCAGACACTTGACCAACTGAGCCACCCAGGTGCCCCTATTTGTTTCCTTATAGATGTTCCTTTGTGTAGACACAAGCCAATACCTGTAGAATACATATACTTCCTTCTTTGTGTATAAAATATAGCATACCATGTAAATTATTCTGTCCCTTGCTTTTTGGTTAGGTAATATACCTTTGGGATCTTTCCATATTAGTGTATAGAAAACACTAGTTAACAGCTTCAGAATATTCCACTGTATGCCCATGCCATGGTTTATTGAACTAGCCCCCATTGATGCATATTTGAGTTTTTTCCAGTCCCTTGACAATCACAGACAATGTCCCGGTCAATACATCTGTACATATCTCATTTCTTATATGTGAGGTGTGTCCGTGGGATATCTTTCCACAAGTGGGATTGTTGGGTTATTGAGCAGTGCGTTTATAATTTTGTCAAATTCTGCCCTTCTTCAGGGTCGTACCATTTTGAACTCCTGCAAGTACTGTATCAGGGTACCTGTTTCTCCATAGCCTCTTCAACAGTGTTTCCCAACCTTTAGATTTGTATTACTCCGATACGTGAAAAATGGTAACAGTGTAGTTTTGATGTGCGCTAGTTTGATATGAATGAGGCTGAACATCTTTTCATATGTGTAGAGGTGATTTCTGTTTGTATGAACTATCTGTTCATACCCTTTGTAATTTTTCGTTTGGATGGCTTTTTTCTTACCAATTTCTAGGAATGTATAAATTAGAGAGATTAACCCTTTAGGACATGAGTTGCAATTTCCCCTAGTTTGTTATCTGTTTTTTTAATTTACTTTCATGTATTTTGGTATAGAGAAAGCTTAAAAGACTTTTCTTTAAATTTTAGGTAGTTAATCTTCTTTGTGTCTGGATTTTGAGTCACAGAAAGGCCTCCAAGTATTTGAAATTTGTTCATGTTTTCCTTCAGTACTTTTGTGGTTTCATTGTTACACTTAAATCTTTGATAGATTTGGGACTTATTCTGGTGTTCAAGGATAATATATAGATTGAACTTTATTTCCGTGTGGGTACCAGTTATCGTTACCATTTGTTTCAGAATACAATATACCTTGATTGTGTTCAGAACTTCCAGGTGTATTGGGGCAGATCTCTGGACTTCCTGTTGTATTCCATTTGTCTTTCTATTCATACACCAGTACACGGTATTGGTTTTACAAAATGTTTTAGTTTCCCCTGTTGCCCTTCATTTTCCTGGCAATTCTTCCTTGTTTATTTTTCCATGTGAACTTATAATCATTTTGTCTAGTTCCAGAAAAGAAAACACTTAAAAAATTGAGATCATGTTAAACTTATAAACTAATTTTACAGAGAGAATTGATGTCTTTCTGATATTTTCCTATCCAAGAACATTGTGTATTTTTTCATTGGTTTGATTCTACTCTTGAATCCTTCTGGAGCATTTCAAAGTTTGTCTTATATAGGTTTTGCCGATTTTTTGTACGTAGTTTATCTTTTTTTGTTGCTTTTGTGAGATCTTCTCTTTATCTTCTCTAAGTGGTTTTGACTGTGTGTATGAAGGCTGTTTTTCTGTATAAGCACAGAAATTGACAGACCCTGAAGTTATAAGTAGTTTTTAACAGACTTTGCATTCTGCAAAATCCCTTATACATCAAAGGAAAGCGTTAGGAGTGAAACTTGCAGTTTAAATCTTTGTCCGCATTTATTAGCTCTGTGATCTTGGGAGATCCCGTTTGACTTCTCTGAGCCTCAGTTCCCTCACCTAGAAAAGGAACAATTCTGTACATATCAGAATGTTGGAGGAATTTAACAAGAACATATGAAACTCATCACTTAGTGCTGCTTCCGCTACCACCGCCAACGTGGGTTGAGGCTGCTGGGTTTTTTCTTTTTCCTACTCTTAACCTTGTCACCTTTGGAAGAGGAAAAAAGAAACCATGAAGAAAAACAGTCAGGTATTAGAACTGAAGTTAAAAGTAAGCTGTGATTCCATTTGAGCGGGGTGATCAGTGTGCTTGAGATCAGGGAACAAAGTCAGTGGAGCCCTTGAGGCCCCTCCTGCCTTCTGGCCTCACTACTTATTGCTCAGTCAGGGGCACCCTGACAACAAGGCTGCTTAGCATTCCCTGAAGGCCCTGTGTTTCCTATAACACCGTCCCTTCCACCCAGAATGTTCTGCTACCTCATTCTGCCGGTTCGGACACGTACTGCCCCAGACCTACTGAGGAACAGTTCCTGTCTCCTTGTGCAGCTTGTCGGCCCTGTAGCAGGGGTCTTAACAGACTGGAAACTGAGGAGAGAAACCTTAATCTGTCCGTCCATCAAAAATGCCCAGCAGGGGCGCCTGGTTGGCTCAGTGGGTTAGGCATCTGCCTTCAGCTCAGGTCATGATATCAGGGTCCTGGGATTGAGCCCCCGCCTTGGGCTCTTGCTAAGTGGGCAGCTGCCTTCTCCCTCAGCCTGCCACTCCCCCTGCTTATGCTCTCTCGCTTAGTCTCTCACTCTCAAATAAATAAATAAATAAAATCTTAAAGTCTTTTGCCAGCAAAAGACCTGGCAAAGGATAGACACTCTGGTATTTGTTAAATAAGTGAACGAATAATTGACTTTGATCTTTCTTTAGCCTTATGTTATGTATCTGGGTAGCTCTTAACCTCATCCAGTATACTGTAAGCCCCTTGAGGATGAGGATTATGTCATTTCTCAATAGTAACAATGATAATAATGGCAGTGGTGAGAGGCAAATAGACTTCTTATGTAAGAGCATATATGAATAAAAATGAAAATTGACATTTATTATGTTCCAGGAGCTGTTTTACAGCCCCTGATGTGGATTAGCTCATACAATCCTCAGCAGTCCTATGAACTGGGTACTATTATTATACATATGGGGAAATGAAGGCACACTGAGGTTGAGGAACTTGCTCAAGACCACACATGCTAGGAAGGGCTAGAGCTGAGATTCAAATGCAGATGTTCTGAGTCTAGCAACCCAACTCTTTTTTTTTTTTTTTTTAAAGATTATTTATTTATTTATTTATTTATTTATTTATTTATTTGACAGAGACAGCCAGCGAGAGAGGGAACACAAGCAAGGGGAGTGGGAGAGGAAGAAGCAGGCTCACAGTGGAGGAGCCCGATGCGGGACTCGATCCCAGAACACTGGGATCACGCCCTGAGCCGAAGGCAGCCGCTTAACGACTGTGCCACCCAGGCGCCCCTAGCAACCCAACTCTTAACTGTTTCGGTGCTCTAGACCTGTTTGTTGAATGCGTCATTTACAGGTTCTTGAACAATTTAGGAAAGGTTATTTGATTACACTTGCAACTTCTCAATTTCCTTCCCAGCCATCCCTTTTTAGTAACTTCTGTTTTGTTCCTTCCAATTTATCTTGGCCTTCACGCTCTCCAGGAGGCTTTCTCCGACCATCCCCGCCAGGCATATAGTAGGTATTCAGTAAAAAGTAATTTGTAATTTTTACTTTTTCCTCCCCACGCAGGTTCACAGTAAAGGTGCTAAGAAAGAGAATGTAAGACAGGAAGATAATTAAATATTTTTACTGAGGTAAGTTTTTTATTATTTAATTTTTTTCTTAAAGAAACCTCTCCCCACCCCCCACTGTTGTGAAAATTCTTCTCCACAGCCTGCTTTCTTAAGATGTAAGAGGGAGATTGTTCTAGGAGTATTTTAAGTTCATGGAACCTGCGGTTCTTAAGGTGGATGCCAGGGACACAGGTTGTTTGAACAAGGTTATTTGGCTTTCTTTACTTCTTGGTGAATCTAATCTTTAAATTCCCACGACTTCATTGTCTTCAAGTTTGGTACTGAGAAGGAGATCCAGCAGGTGGAAACCCAAAAGCTGCTTGGTGGTTATGTATACTTACAACTTTTGGTGAAAACTTTGTTTTTAAAACAGGGAACTGAAGGAATTTGAAGGCACTTTTGGTGAGATAGCAACATTTCTTTCTTTAAGTGAAGATATGTTATATTTCTTATTATAATAGAAAAATCTTCTATCAGTATAAAAGAACATAATGATGCTAGTAAGCACCTAACTCCTGTCACACAGAAATGACTTCCATTTGTATTTTGGTGAACATACTTTGAGAAATGAATCTATGGATATGGGCGTATTCATATACAAATCATTAAATAAATTGGTTTATGCTACATATGGTAGTCTAGTAATGCAACAGTGTATTTTATATATCTCTACACATGAATTGTAAAAGGTGTGTGTAACTATACATGGTTATTTTACTGGCTCTAGTATATTTCATTGTTTGGAGGCACCATGGTTTATTTAATCATTCCTCTGATAACCATTTAGATTGTTTCTAGTGGATAATGAGGTTGATTAACCCTGTACTCAAACCATTGTGTACTCGTTCATTAATCTTCCTGGAAGTATGACTGCAGAGTTAAAGATGATGCACATTTTAAATGTTGTTGCATATAGTAAACTGCCCTCTGTAAAGACTATCGGTTTATCACCACCACCCCCTCAAAGGTCGATGAGAGTCCTGTTTTCCATACCCCTGCCTACACTGAGTTTTGTTAATCTTAATCTTTGCCCATCCAGTAGGAGAAAAAAAATGGTATCTTGGAGATAGCAAGGTTTTTGACCGAAATAAGCCTTTTATGTTTTCAAAGACCCCTTTCTTTTGATATTCTTACTTACATGAAGAATTTCCTTACTGAGAACATAACCTGTGATTCTCACGTGTAAGTGAGACATTCTCTTGGATTTTAATATGGTGAAAATGTTGAAATATGTTGAGTCCTTTGTTTTTAGTTCTGTTGCCCTGATTACCTCATTATAAATATTTTTAAATTATTGGCAACTAACTGATTGTTTTGGATACCGAAGGTTTTCGTCTGTGGGGAGCAATACTTTTCCCTTTATTCATTTATAGTGGATCTTGAAGAAGCTTTAAAAAGTAACTTGTTAATGTCTTTCGAGGATGGTTCCCAATTACAGAATAGCATACAGAATGGGATTCACAAACTTAGGTGACAATGAAATACTTATTGAGTTTGTCAGTTACATGAATATATATTTAAATGTAAAATGTGAATATCGATGTTGAGTCCCATCTGCCCCCAGAGTATTTTACCAGTTTCTGATATGAATGTGAACTCAAATTTTATGTTTGTTTTAGATTTTATTTCATTCAAATAAGAGTTACTTAAGGTCTCCCACGAAACAGACACCAACTGTGTCATTGTCCTCGTGTTTGTTCTTTGACTTAATAAAAAGCCAACTAAAATTCATCTTTTTATCCTAAATATAAAATGCATCTTCTTATAATATAGATTGTGTTTCATGTGGGTGCTTTTCTTTTCATTGCAAGTTCACATTGTTGAGGCTGGGACTGAGTATGTGTTATTGACCAGCTTCCATCCTGTAACTAGTGTGACACCTGGCACGTACGTGGCAGACACATTGTTTTGAAGGAATTAATGATTGGTGTTTATTGGTGTCGTTAAGTTAGAACTAAGATGTAAGTGAGACATGCCTTAAATTTTAAATAAGAAACTTGATTTCTTGGAGAAGAAAACTAGTATCTGTGACTCTTAAATGCACCTAAATCTAGACATACAAAATGTGGTGACACTTGCTACCGTAACATTTTGTGACATTTTGTTTGGACTATTGATTCAAACTATATCCCATTTATTTTCAGAATCACATATATTCCTGTGTTTTAAATCTGCTTTGTTTGTTTGTTTTTTTATTGTTGCTATTAAGGGCAAAGTAAGTATACTAGATCTTAATTCAAGAATTCTAGGATATTTGGTGTTATATTTTTCAGTTATGTTATTTGAAGACAAGAATAAAGTAAATACCCCAAATTTTAAATTATAATGGAGAGAACTTGAGTTATATTTTAATTGTGTGGTTCAGCATTTATTAAAAATAGAAATGGAGAAATAGATTGCCAGCCATTGAGAAGAATGTATAAATCTTTGTCCAGTATCCTGCCTTTTAAGCTTTTCTGACTCCTAAACCAGTTTTTCACAGCCAAAATAAACAGAGCACATGGAACAAGCACTTAATAGATTTAAGCAATGTTATAGACTTTTGTTTCAAACGTCTTGTTTCCACTGGAATATGGGATTCTACAGAATGCATGAGTTAGTTTTAATTAGTATTTTAGCAGCGGTTATTTGCATGTAAAAAAGTTTAAATTGATTAAATAATCCCCTAGCAATTTTTATTTGTATTTTAATTTCCTTAGCAACCCCTTACTAAATAAATAGTCCCAAGTTAAATCTAGGCAGACGTGAAAGGAAATTATTGAGTCTTCTTCATTAGTGGGGTCTAAATTAATGAGATTTCCTGGACTTTTCCGTTGGATATTTTGTGGCTAATGGTATAACCTTTTATTTGTTTTCTAAAATAACCGAAGTTCTGGGTTCTTGAAACTCTTTTCTGTGGTAGTATAGGAATTTGCTTATATGGTAGCTTTCATTTCACTGATGAGTTAATTTCTTTAATCGCATGCTTTAAAACCCTAATTCTAAAAATACTCCTGAAAAGTGAGGAATTACTAGTAGTAGTTAAACCAAAGTCTTAATTAAAATTAAGACTTTGTCCTTTATTTCTCCTCTTAGCTGCATTTGTAAAAATTGTTGTACTGTATTTAAACAGATTTTAAGACATTCTTATGTATGGGTTGGATTTTATGCATTTGTAATGATTTTTTCCTATTTTAGGCATAAAGCTTAAAGTTTAGACTGGCAGTATAAGTGGTTATTTGATTGGAAAGTTGGAAAGAGGAGAAACTCTGTCTTCATATCCAGAATTTGTGGTGGTAGAATACTCAAATGAGATGGCTTCATGATCAGGGTGAGAGTATGGAACTGCAGGAGTAGAAGGACATTTTTAAGTGCATAGATCCAGGCTGACTTCTGCAGTGTTGGTCCCTGAGTTGGTCCCTCACAAAGGCATTATTATTACCTCTGTGAGGTAAAGAGGGGTGGAGAGCAGTAGCTTTGGGCCTCAAGTTCCAAAGTGAGCATAGGGCTTAGGGAAACTCCCTAAGGAAATCTCCAGCCTCTGACCATTCCATCCTCCTCGAGAAATTTCTTCTTTGCTGACCCTGTAAGCTTTGCTGTGTGGTGGGCATGATAGAAATTTGTCTGGAGTTGGGCAGAGGGAGTCTGACTCTTGTCTATTACTGCACTGGCCAGATACCCTCTTTAAATAGACTTCCAACATGGGAGTATGGCTGATCACATCACAGCGGTGTGATGACAAATATGGGAGTTCCATGCAGACTTGGCCTTCGTGCCTGTTTGGTTTGTTCGGAGAGGAGACCCAGGTCATGGTGAGGGTTGTGTTTGTGTATGTTAAACCTAGTAAGTTTTGTTTTAAATAGATTTCAGTCTATTCTAATGTGACAAAGTTTTTCAGTCTGAATGTTCTAGCAGCCGTCACTCAAACATTAATTGCTGTCAGTGGGAAAGGATATCCTCCTACATCTTTTCTGGAGTGCTTGAAACCATCCCACTTCCTTTTTCTTTTACCTTAAGAACTGATTACTGACACTTGGGAATTATAATCAGATTGCATCAATCTTTACAGAAAGGTTACCAATTATTGCACTGAAAAATAGGCATTTCTCTCTAATAGTAAGTGTTTCTCTTGGTGTGTCTCTCTCAGTTCAGTACTTTTAAATACCTTTTAGGTGAATGAATGCTTAGTGTCATGCCCTGATTTAATACATTTAAAACAGACTTTATTGATGGCTTTCTTACTTTCAGTTCTATGGGAGGGGGTAATTTATTTCATATGAAACCTTCATAGGATCTTTTGGTTGTTTAGATGTCCTCGGGGTAGAGAAAGGATGGCTGATGTCAGTTACTTATGCTATAATATAAGCTCTAAAATGAGCATTTGCTGTGAAGAGTCGAGAGCGGTGGCGATTTGCATCTTGAGCAGTTGGCATTCCCTCATTTTGTCCTTATAACACTCAGAGGATAGATGTAATCACCCAGTTTTAGAGCATAAAATGCCTTCGTTAGGAAAGTTGTCCTTGGGCGTTCAGCTAGTATGTTAAAAAACAAACCTAAGCAATGACTTGAATTCCTATCTCTCTTGCTCCAGAGTCTGTGCTGTCTTCTTAAAAACACCAACAGAGAAAGGGGTCTCGGAGTTGTTAGAATGTTTCATTATTGTAGATACTTGAAATGTCCAACAGAGTGAAGTCGAAGCTACTTTTATGACCACCATCACCGTCATTCTCACCATCCTCTTTATTTCTAATGTTCTTCAGCATCACCGATGAAGTGAGGAGCCTGCCAGGGTGTCTGGCTCACTGTGTTCAATACAACATAGGCTTGTTTAATTTAGCAGTGCTCGGAGATGAAAGGTTCATGACGGCCAAGTACAAACAGACCTTCCGTGGGATGTTAATTTCGTTACAGGAGGGAATGCTTGTTTTTCATTTTTTCATGAGTTAAAAAGGACTTTGATTTGTTTAAATCTGTGTAATCAAAGGGGAGCGAGCAGTGCTGCTAAACATTTTTTTTTTTTTTTGGTTCGGTCTTCAGTTAATTCCATTTCATACCTGCCAGCGAATTGCAAATCGTGTGTTCTTTTGTTCTTTGCTCTTTTTACTTTGGATTGGATTTTATGGTTGGTCGCTGTGGGGATTTAGTGGTAGGAAAATAAATAATTTCCTCCTCTGAACAGATCGTGTGTCTTTACAACAGGTTATCCTGTAGCAGCCAGAGTGATTCAGTAAGGCCCTGCATAGAGGTGTCACTGTGTGATTTTGTGCAGTCACTTTTTTTTTTAAATAGCTCTATTGACGTATCATTCACATACTGTAAATTTCAGCTAGTACATTTAAAGCACACAATTTAATGGACTTCAGTATCTTCAGAGCTGTGCACCGAACCTCCCTACCTAATTCCAAAACACTTTGATCACCCCAGAAAGAATGCCCATCCCCATTAACAGTCTGTCTTCATTCTTCCCTCCCTCCAGCCCCTGGCAACCACTAAGCTGCTTTCTGTCAGTGGATTTGTCTGTTCGGGATATGCCACACGAATGGAGTCATACAGCATGGAGCCTTTCGTGTCTGGCTTCTTTCACTTAGCATGTTTTGGAGGTTCATCTCTGCTGTCGCAGGCATCAGAGTTTCATTCCTTTCTGTGGCTAAGTGATCGTCTCTTGCCACATATGCCATATTTTGTTTATTTTTCCATTGATGGGCATTTGGGTGTTTTCCATGTTATGGCTATTATGAATAATATCACTGTGACCATTCATGTGCAGGTGTTTTGGGCAGACTTATCTTGGATGCAGACCTAAGGAGTAGAGTTGCTGGGTCTTATGGTAACTCTGTGTTTAACTTTTTTCTAAACTGTTTTCCAAAGTGGCTGTCCCATTTTACATTCTCATCAGTAATATTGAAGGATTCCAGTTTCTTTGCATCCTGCCCAGTACTTGTTATTTTCTGTTGTTGTTGTTGTTTTCACAGTAGCCATCCCAGTGCATGTGAAGTGGTATCTTCTTGTGGTTCTGATTTGTATTGCCCTGATGACTCATGACGCTGAACATCTTTTCATGTGCTTGTTGGCCACTTGTGGATCTTTTTTTAGAGAAATACCTATTCAAGTTCTTTTTCCACTTAAAAAATCCGGTTGTCTTTTTAGTGTTGAATTGTAAGAGTTCTTTACATATTCTGGATACACACATGCACATACCCATATCCTTATCAAAATACAGATTGTCCAGTTTTCCTCCCATCCTGTGGATTGTCTTTTCACTTTCTTGTTGTTCTTTGAAGCAAACAGTTTTAAATTTTGATTTAATCCAATTTTTCCCCTTTTGTTGCTTGTTTGGTCTTCTCTCTTAAGTTTTTTATAAGTTAAAAAATCATAACTTATTTCTAGGCCTCTCCCATGTAAGAAATTGGTGCAAAATGGTCAGCTGGTTAACTATACAGTGGGTTAGAGGCATTAAACATATTTTGTGTTTTCAAGTATTCTCATCTAATTCAATATGAAGAAGACCCAGTTTCCTAACCTAACACCTAGTTGCCCTCCCTCCCCCTGCTTCTAATTAGAAAGTTGCTTTTCAGGCTTCTGCATAGCTCAGAATGCATGCATCATTCTGTGAACATTTATCAGTGTTTCATATGCACTGAGCACTTCACTGGGCTCAGGGAGCCAGAGGTGAGTGGAATGTGGCTCCATCCTCAAGGAACAAGAGCACAGATGCTATGTGAGGAGTGTGCACAGAGGACAGTGGAGGGATTTAGAAAGGAGGAAGGAAGACTCCTCTGGATCTGGGTGCGAGCATCTCATGGAGGAGGAGACACTTGTGCTCCGTCCATAAAGAGGTTAGGTGAGCAGGACTGCTCTCTTCTTGCTACTTGCTGCTGTATATGCCCTGTGCCCTAACACCGGATATTGTATAGCAGCCATATTTAGGATTATTTATATCATAAAATGTAGATGTAGATGTGATTGCTTGATTCCTAGAAGTGAGCCTAAACAAAACCACTTGTCTTGAATTTCTTCAGGTTTCCAAAGTTTTCAGAATGGAAAATGTCCTCCTTACTAATTGGTTCAGCATGAGGTGTGTGTGTGTCTTTGTCTGTCTGTCTAAGCTGAAGCCCATGTAATTCTGTATAACCAGGGCGTAAAATATGAGGCAGGGAGTAACAGTTGCTTGGAAGATTGATTATAGAGAGTCGGGGGTATCCTGTTGAGGAATTTAGATTTTGTCCATATCAAGGAGAGCCACTGAATCGTCCAGCATGGGGAGGGTGATATGGTCACTCCAGTGACTGTATTGGGGATGCTGGATGCAAGGGGCAGGATGGGGATGGAAGACCCATTAAGCTGTTAAGTGGGTCCGGGTGGGAGTTGATGGGGGCCTGAACTAGGGCATTTGTAGTAGAATTTGGGTAGGTCACAGGCTGGAAAGCTTTAGGAGCTATTAGGAATCCTGGCTACAGGTAACAGAAACCCTGCTCAAACATTAAGTCACAAGGGAGATTAATTGTGGATCTTCCTGGAGAAGGTCCAAAAGGTATGAAATGCTGCAGAAACCAGGACAAGCTCAGGGGCCTGAAGGGTGGGAGTGGTACTCATTCTCAGGGGGACTCTTGCTCGCATGTCTGCTGTCTCCAGTTTCTCCACAGGACAGGGGCTGTCTTCACACTCTTCGACTAAGAGGAAGGGAGAGCTTCTCCCTCCAGCTTTAGTTTTTAAAATTCCAGGGGCTCTCTTGGCCTTGGGAGTTATGCCTTCATTGGAGGGGATCTCTTTTGGAATTTTCTACCACCACCACTTTGGGAGTTCCCAAAAGAAGTGGGGAAATGTCGTTCTGGATAGAGCCAGCCATGCCCATCGACTCTGGGAATACAGGTGGGACCCAGAGATTGAGGAGATCTGAGGAGGAAGGGAGGGTCAGGAATGCCTTCCAAGTTTGTGGCTTTGGTAACCTGTGATGGCACCATTTCCATCCAAGAATAAAGGCTCAGGGAGCAAGCCGACCAGAGTGCAGTGAGTAAACTGAGTTCAGTTTTAGAATAGCTTAGATTGGCACATAGGTCTAATCACAATTTTGTGTGTTATATATTTTTATGATTGTTTCTTTGGTTTGGCTTCCTTCACAATTAGAAGCCCCGTGAAAACAGGACTGTCTTCTTTGCTGTGAATCTCCAGATCATCCCATAATGTACTCGGCATGTAGTAGGTATTCAGTAAATATCTATACAAATGAATAAATTCAGGTGAATGTGTTCAGCAGGCAGCAGGACGGACAGTTTGGGTCTCAGAGGAGGACCAGAAATACAGATTTGGGTTTATCAGTGTAGGGCTAGATGGTAGACAAGCCTTGAGAGTTATCCTTATCGGCTAAGAGACTTTTAAAAGTTCAGATATCGTGTAGACCTGTAATTTTCATGTCCCTGTGATAAAGCTGTACCCTTTTTTCCCTTTGCCCTGCCTAGTATTCAGTGCCAGTAATTTCTACTGATAATCCTACCAATGATTTTTTTAAAATTCTGTGACAGATTAGAATTAGATTTGTGATGGATAGGGAAATAAAGGTGATAAATACAGAGATTTTATTTCCTTTTAAGAAAAACTGACTCATAGGATGAAACCTTGGATATGATTTCAGATCACTCCTGTAAACTCTCAAAAAAGATGTTTATAAAACACTTGGAACAATACAGATTGTACTAAGAAAATGTGCTTTGATCAACTCTGGAGATACAAAGCAGGGAGCTTAATAAATCAAGTCCTATTTGTGAATGGAAAGGACTGGAAGTTCACCTTAAAAGTAAGAATTCAGTTCACATGAAGACTTTAAATTTTATATTCTGGATAGCAGATGTTAACTTAGTTTCATCTTTTGTATAAAAAGAAAATGAATTGCAGATTTCAAATCTTGGCATCTTGAAATCTGACTCCTGATTCCTATCTCTTAATAACCATTGGAACACTAGTTTAAAAATGGAATTTGACTTTGGTTTTTTACCCTTTAATTTTGATATGAGTGTGCTTCCAGCTCTGTCTTCCCTCTGTATTCAGGAAAACCACACCACTGGTAGCTTGAATATGCCATAATTTTTATTATTTAAATATTAGAAACATAGTCATATTTATATAAAGTAGTAATACTGTGTTCATACTTGGGAGAGGTGGTTTGTTTTATTTTAATGCATAAATACAATTGTATTACTTTAGTAGGCTGAACACCCTCCTCTTCCCACTCTGCCATATGTCAAGATATTATATTAGTGTCTTTATTGCCTAGATTCTTCTTTCCACCCCCACCCCCCGTAGTAGAGATGGGAGCATTTTTACTTACTTAATTTTCCGCGGAAGAACTCTCACTAAATTTGCCTGACTGTGACTGCAGGCCAGTGTCTTCTAGCAAGTTGTAATTTACTAGGGCATTTCTAAGAACTCAAACTGAGTAGCTTATAGCATCTCAGTTTTTAAAATTACGGTTTTGTGTGTGTGTATGTGTGTGTATAATATAATTCAGATAATTTTCTTTTGGTTTATAGTTTAGCGCTTATTCTTTCAGGTAGATTTTCAGCAAATACCTAATATGCTAAGACTTTGTATATTCTGAATTTTACCAAACTTGCTCAAAGACTGGAAAAGAATACATTTGGGATTTTAATGACAGTGAGATCCATATTATGGGTTTGATTTCTTGCATAAGTTATTAACTACATTGAAAATTATTAATTACATGGAAAAATCTTTGTCTTGTGACCCTAGGCCCCTGCCAGTTGTATCCCTTTTAAAATCAGTTTATAGGGCTGAAATAAAAGAATGTCGATTTCTGGAGGTATCTCTTATCAGCTCCTGGAAAAAACAGTTAAAATGCGTGTGATAATAGTATAGCTTATTCTATATTCTGAAATAATTTTATTCTTGAAGAGGTAGTTAGCTTCATTCTTTACTGATTAATTCTTCAGAGGTAGCAGCGTTCAAAAGAGAGAAGTTCACAGTGTGGATGTCCCGCAGGGCGAAGGTGGCTCTTACGGACAGCGGGAAACATGGGGCGCTGAAGGTAGAGGCCCGCATCCCCCCTGCAGTTGATCTCTGGGCTGGTCAGGGTCCTTCCTCTGTTGCCTCACCTAAAATGACAAGATCGCTTTCCCATACACAGGATTTCCACTCATTTAATTTTGGATTTTCTGATGACCGATAATAAATATAATTCAAAAAGTAGCATTAAATAATGGGGGAAGGGGAAAATCTAAATATGTATTCCTACCTAGGTTTAGTCTAATTAGGGGAAGAATTTGTCTGAGTTATGGAAAGTATAAAACAATTGAAATCACTTCTGAGTGTTTGTAGAATTTAGGCTAATATGTTGCCTAGTGGCTACAAAGAATCTGTTAAGTGATTCTAAGTAATTTACATGTATTCTGTACGTAAAGAGACTTTTCTAATGTGCTTCAGTTGTAGTTTCTGTAGTTTAAGTAGCTGAGAGATCTTGTTTATTGTGTTCTCTACTAAATAATCTTTCTTAATAAAGAAAATGCAGAAGCTATTCAACCATTTCTTGCTTCTATGTTAGTGAAGTCTGAATTTAAGTGATTTTTACTCTACATCTTAAAGATAGCAAAATAGTGTAGGGAAATTCTGTAAGGGTGAGAGTATGTGTTTTGTAGACTTCTCTTATGCATGTATTATCCATGAAACCCCAGTGTATATACAGTAGGTTATTTTCAGAGGTCTGTGGAAGGCCAGACTAGTCGTACCTCACTGGGGCTCCAGGCTTACCATCTGAAACCACAGTTCCATGTGGTCATGAATGAAATGTCTAATCTTGGGAGGAACGAAGAATGAATTACTCATTTATATATCTTATTTGTTATAACTTCAAACTGTGTTACTTGATCATATGATAAACACTGAGAGGATTTTAAATCAGAGTTGTTTTCAGCATTTAACACCACTTTACACATGGTCAGGAGCAATCATCATGCTACTAGTTAGGTGATGCCATTGTTCTAAAACCGTCTTCTCTCCTTACAGAAGAGACCTTGCCTGACTTTGCAAGACTGTGGTACCCCAGGGTACTGAGAGCCAAAGCATGGAAGACAAATTGTTATGCACACCTAACTCCTGTCACAACATTGTTCATCTTCCTTGTCAAGGCATCCTGTGTGACTAACCCCTCTGGGAATAAAGAAACACCTGGTGCTCATGGTTAGATGAGTCCACATTCTCAAGCAAGTGTGGTCCCACTCGATGCCTGACTTGGGAGACTCGCTGCTGACAGGTTCTAGATTTCCTTTGAGCTATTAGTAATGGGAAGTAGCTCTGTGACCTTGGGCAGGTTGTTAAAGTCCTTCATACTCTGCCTCGCTGTAAAAGGCGTCATCAGAGCATTGTTGTGGGGGGCAGTGAAAGTGTTGCACGTACGTGTTAGCACGGTGCCTGGCACATTCTAGATTGCCAGTAGATGTTAGGCCATGGGACAGCAATTTCCTCCAAAAGGAAATGTAATATTAGGGCAATAATTGACAGTGGAGATGTCTTGAAATAAAACAGATTCGGGTGTCTGCAGCAGGTATCATTTCAACATTTTAATGGAAGTAACTATTGCAGGTGAGATGGAAAAGTTCCACGATGGGGACTTCATGTTAACACCTGGCAGTGGAGGGTATCTCCTTTTTGATACTTACCATCTTACCTAAAACGGAACCATTTTGATTTTTAAAAATCTGAAAAACAAAAAACAGAAGGTAAAATAACTGAATACTGGTTTGGCTTTTTATCTTTTGTTTGAATGGTTATTGCTTCTCCGTGGGAATAAGAATACTTTCAAACCATGCTTGCAGAACCTGTGGTCTGGAATGCAATGGTTGTAGAATATTTAGAAGATTAGCAGTGTTTAATGTGGATATAAATTTGGGTATGATGTGTTTAGAACATGTGACAAGGAATCATTATGTCAGTCAAAATTCACTAAAAGCTTATCGTTCAGTAAAATTGTTCCTTTGGGAATACGAATATGACAGTTCGGAGGCAACCTGAAAATTTTAGGAAAGGAATAACCATTTTTACGGGATTGTGAAGCACAGTGTTATCAACAATTACCTCTAACAGGGGATATTCATTAATTTTTATGTCCATTGCATGAGTTTATCAAATTCTTTAATAGAAAAGAGAAGTACCACATGGGGAAAAAAAAGAGAGTGAAAGGTTTTCAAATGGACAGCTTTGATAAGCTGTAAATTAGCCTATATTTGTGGCAAGAGATGTGGACCTATTGAATTTTATTGGTGATGAGTAAATAAGCTTATATCTTCTATCAGATGTAATTACTCTCCTTGGTCTGGTTAGCAGAGAACTCTCTAAAATTGACAGTAAAGAATACACAACGGCACCGAGTGTTTGTAGTTTGATACAAACAGAGAATTTACTTAAAGCTTTCTTGTTACTGTTTTTTATGTATATCATTTTGGATCTGTCTACCTAAGTTTGTTTACTATTATTGAAGAATAACTGACCTGCAATATTACATTGGTTCCAGGTGTACAGTGTATTAATTCAACAGTTCAGAGCATTACTCAGTGCTCACCATGACAAGTATAGTCACCATCTGTCTTCATACAGTGTTATTACAATATTATTGACTCTGTTCCCTACATTGTACTTTTCATCTCCGTGACTTACTTATTTTATGACTGGAAGTTTGTACCTCCTAATCCCTTTTATCTATTTCACCCATCCCCCCACCTCCCGCCCCTCTGGCAACCACCAGTTCTCGCATTTAAGAGTCTGTTTTGTTCATTCATTTTTAGATTTCACATATAAGTGAAATTACACGGTATTTGTCTTTCTCAATCTACCTAAGTTTTTCACATCTTTTTAATTTCCATGTTGGTGGGACCTTTTGTTGCTGTCAGGGTCCGCTCTTGAATATTTGTCCTGAATTCACTTAGGTTTCAAGAGATACCTTCGTTCTGGAATTCTAAGGTGTCAATGTATAATTCTTTAATCATCTCATTAGTAGCATTTGTTATCTTGACTTTGTGTTAGACGGATCAGCCTGTTCCCACTGATGTTCTTTAAATGCAATGTTTGTTGTGTTATTTAATGCAATGTGTTATGTTGTGTTATTTAAATGCAATGACCAAAAGCTTGCAGATTATTCCCAGAGTAGATGCAGAATGGCTTTCTAATTCGGTAGTGACCATTTTGCATGAAATCTAATACTTAAAAAATGCCAGACAGAGTACATGTGCAGTAAATGTTTACTGAATTAATGAATTGCTCTGGGGTGGCTCGTGGTTATAATAGTTTCAGTATTAAGTGACCAAGATTCAGGACTGCTAGTTTAGCTAAACATTTGGGCTTCATTTGGAGGCAGTGAACAGACCACTGTGCAATCCTGGAAGACCAGTTTGTTCACTTTTCCATCCAATAGTAATTTACTTTCACAGTGCTGTTTATATAGAGGAAAGGTCGAAGGGAAAGGTGTATTTGAAGCAGTTACATCAATTGCTTTGCTACAATGAAAGATTTTTAGTATGCGATGAAAAAAGGACACTTTAAAATGAATATTATAAAGTTTAGGCAGTTACTTTTTTCCCAGCTTTATTGAGGCATAATTGCTACACAATAAATGGCACAGGTTTAAAGTGTACAGTGTAATCAGTTCTGACACATGTAGACATCTTTGAAACCATCGCCACAGTAAGGGTAATGGAAATATCTACTAACTCCAAAAGTATCTTTGTACCCCTTTTGAACCCTGCCCTCACACCCTTTGGCCCCCTTCTCCAGGCAGCCGCTGATCTGCTTTCTGTCACTATAGATTAGTTTGCCTATTGTAGGGCTTCATAGAAGTGGATTTTTAATAGAATGTACTCTTTTTAGTGTGTATTTTTTTTCCACTCAGCGTAATCACATTGAGATTCATTCATATTGTTGAGCTTATCAATAGTTAATTCCTTTTTGACTGTTGAGAGAGAGAGATATTCTGCAATTCTTGTATCCACCGTTGATGGCCATTTGGGTATTTTCAGTTTCTGGCTATTACAAATAAAACCTATCCAAACGTTCATATACAAATCTTTGTATGGACATATGCTTTCTTTCCCCTCAGGCAAATACCTAGGAGTGGGATGGCTGGATTATATGGTAGGTGTATGTTTAACTTTTTAAAAGTTGCCAAATTACTTTTTGTGTTGTATTCTTTTATGTTCCCTACCAATAATGCATGAGAGTTCCAGTTGCTCCACATCTCTGTAATAGTTGGTGTGGTCAGTCTTTGCAATTTTAGCCATTCTAATAAGCATGTTGTGGTTTCTTATTGTGCTTTTAATTTGCATATTCCAGATGACTAATGTGTTGAGCATATTTTCATGTGCTTATTTGCCATTTTTCTGGGAAATGTCAAACCTTTTACTCATTTATTGGATTGTTTATTTTCTAATTACTGAGTTTCAAGAGTTTTTTTATATAGCCTAAATACAGATTCTTTTTCAGCTACATGATCTGTAAATATTTTCTATCGTTCTGACTTATCTTTTAATTCTCTTAACAGTGTCTTTCAAAGAGCAGACGTTTTTAATTTTGGTAAAGTTCAGTTTATCAGTTTGTTCTTTTATGGATTATGCTTTTAGTATCACGTTTAAGAAATCTTTACCTAGGTCGTCGAGATCATTTCTATGTTTTCTTACAGGTGTTTTATAGTTTTTTATAGTTTTAGGTTTTACGTTAAGATGGATGATCCATTTTGACCTAATTTGTGCCTGTGGTGCAGGGTGTGGATCACAGTTCGTGCTTCTTGCATATGGATGTCTCTCTCTACTGAGTTACCTTTGCACCTTTGCCAAAATCAGTTGTCCATATGTGTGGGTCTATCTGGGACCCTGTGCTCCAGTGATCTGTTTATCTTTATGCTAGTACCACACTGTCTTAATTACTGTAGCTTTATAAGTTTTGTGTTAGTCTTGCAACTTTGTTCTTTTTTCCAAAGTTGTTTTGGCTATTCCAGGTTTTTTGCATATCCCTATGAAGTTCAGAATCAGCTTATCAATTTATACAAAACAGCCTGCTGAGATTTTGTTTGGGATTATATTGAATTGGTATTATTAATTTGGAGAGCATGACTTCTTAACAATACTGAGTCTTCCAACCCATGAACATGTTATTTCTGTCTATTTGTGTCTTTAATTTCTCTCAGCAATGTTTTAGAGTACAGAGCTTGCACATCTTTCGTCAGATTATCCCTAAGGATTTCATATATTTTTGGTATTATTGTAAGTGGTAGTCTTAAAAATTTCAACATAAAGTTGCTTGTTATTAGGATAGAAATACAATTCAGTTTTGTATATAAATTTTATATCCTGTAACTTTGCTAAACTCCCTTGTTCTGGTAGCTTTTTTGTTAAGTCCATTGGATTTTTCCACATAAATAACAATGTCGCATTTGAACAAAGATAGTTTCATTTTTTTTTCTAACATGGATGTCTGTTATTTATTTTTCTTGCCTTATTGCACTAATCAGAACCTCCAGTATAATACTGGATAGAAGAGGAGAGAGTGGACATCCTTTGTCTTAGCAATTGCTTGGTCTTTTACCATTAATTGTGATGTGAGTGGAAATCTTTTGTGGATTCCCTTTATCAGACTGAGGAAATTCTCTTCTATTCTTAGTTTACTAAGAATCTTTTATCAGGGATGGATTTTGGATTTTGTTAGATACTTTTCTGCATTTACTGGGATGATCATATGGTTTTTATTTATTAGTTTTTTAATATGGTAAATTACATTGAGCATATTTCCAATGGCAAATGAGCCTTGCATTCTTGGGATAAACCCTACTTGGTCATGATGTATTATCCTTCTTATATATTTTTGAATTTGATTTGCTAAAATTTTGTTTAGAATTTTTAAGTGTGTGTTCGTGAGGGACCTAATAGTTTCTTGTAATGTCTCTGTCTAGTACCGGGTTAATGCTGGCCTAATAGAATAAGTTGGGAAGTGTTTCTTCCTGTTCAGTTTTCAGGAGGAATTCGTGTAGAATTGGTACTATTTTTTTTTCCTTCATTGTTTGTTAGAATTCACCAATAAGGCCACCTGGATCCATCCTTTTCTTTGAGGGAAGATTTTAAACTACAAATTCAACTCTTAAAATGTATCTGTGGCTATTCAAGGTATATTTCTTTTTGAGTGGGTTTTGGTACTTTATATCTTTCAGAGAATTCATCTGTTTCATCTGCATGGTTAACTTTACTGCCGTAAAATTCTTCATGATAGTTCCTTATTATCTTTTGCATATTTGTGGAATCTATGGTGGCGTCACCTCTCTCATTCCTGACACTAGTCATTTGTATCTTCCCTCTTTTTTCCTGGGCAGTCCAGTTGGAAGTTTATCGACTTTTTTTATCCTCTCAAAGAACCAACTTTTGATTTCCTTCATTTTTTTCTTTTTTTATCTCATTGATTTTCTGCTCTAATCTTCATTATTTCCTTTCTTCTGCTTACTTTCTCTGTGTGTAATTTTAATTATTTTTTCTTTTGTTAAATTTTTCTAATTTTATACAGTATGGTTCCATTAAGGTCTTCCTTTAAACTGTTTCCTCCCCAAGGCAGGTGAGGATACTGAGCTCAGAGGGGTTAAAGGAGCCAACAGTTAATATGGAGAGCTTTTTGTCTGTTATCTTACAGTGTTATAAATGCTGTGAAAGTAAAGTAAGAGTGAAAAGAGAGTTTAGCCTGTAAAGAGTGGGATAAGAGGCCCTCTTTGGAGAATTTGATGACTAAAGGATCTTATTTTGCTGAAATCTAGGATAAATTTGTGACACCAAATCCAAAGTATTGGTTCCTAAAGTTATATTACAGTGGCTGCAGATCTCCTTCTTGGTTGCTGTATTCTGAAAAATGAGTTCGAATATTCTAGGAGTAAGTCTGCATCCAGTGAATGTTCCCTTGGATTTAATTGACAAACCTGCTTTTTATTTCTATTAAGACTGTTTGCAGTGGTCATGGTAACTATAGCTGAAACAGCAGTGGCAGGTGTTGCTGACAGGATTACTGTTGAATAGGAGGAAAATCTGGGGGCGGAATGTGGGGGGATTGCTAAAAAGATTTACATCAATGTCTTGCTGCAAATAGTCTCAGTAAGCAGTATTTCTCTAATTATTCCTTAACGCATTAAAACTTTAAAAATATTTTTATCATTAAAAAGGCTTAATTCTATAATTATTTTATAAATGGAGGGAAACCGGCACAATGTAATAACATCTTCTCAGTGTCCGTATTAGAAGGTTGAGTTTCTCTCCAATCTGAATTAAGGTATTATATTTAGGGATTTTGAAAAATACGTAACAGCTGTTTGCTGGGGGGCACTAGTATAGCTGGTGGTTAACTGTAGGGAAGAAACAAGAGAGAAAGAAATACAGGAGTTATTTTCAAATGGCCATGAGGGCAAAGGGTTATTACATGTATTATTTTAGTTTCTCTTAAAAAGGTGTGTGGTGGGGAGCGGGCACTGTGAACCCGAGCCTTTTTTAAAAAAAATGTATGGTTGAAAGAGCAAGCTATTCCTTTAACAGTTTGTGTCTCAAAATTATTTTTTTTAGAGGAGAAAGCAGCAATGGGATTAAGTGTCTAGTTTGTAATGGTGCCAGGACCAGAACCCAGACTTTTGAGTCAGGAAAACTGGATTCTAGTCCTGCCTCCCTCCTTGATATTCTGTGTAACTGGGAGCTTAGCCTAAAGATACTTTTCCTCTGGTTGTGGTTTAAATGAGAAAATGTATGCGTTAGCACTTAATAAATGTTTAATACTATTTGCCTAGGGAACCATTTTCCCTTTCTCAAGGACTCAAGGAAATAATCAAAGAGTCACATGCACATGAGAATCTACTTAACTTAGAGTTTTTGTTTCCCAAAGTGACCCAACCTCATGCAATTCATCTGCTTTTAGGATCATATATGTTTTTCTAATTAAACAAATGCAACTGATTTTTCATGCATTTATAATGGCTTTAAAACCTGCTAGCTCTTTAGTTTTATTTGAATAGTCTCAAACTTTGTAACAAGGTGTCCAGCAAAAAGTATGTGCAAAAACAAATGTTGCTTCTTCTCATGTTGAAAGTTTTCAGGTTTGTAAAACATTCCCACAGCGTGTGTGTTTGCACTTTTCCCTCTCACAATAGGTGCTTTGGAATGTGAGTATTTGGGGGCTTTAGCTTTCAGGTTAAAGGAGGACAGCGAGGTGGAGAATACTGGGCGATAAAAAGTCTTGGATCAGAGAGACCATTTGCATATCAGCTCCCTCTGCCTGGAATTGTCCCCCTCCTTCCTACCTTTCTCTATCTTGTTCTTTAAGATTTAGCTCCTTTGCCAATCCTCCTCCTCAGTTGTGTTAAAGAACCTCCCTCCTCCCCATAACACCTTGCTCTCATCTAATACTCTTTACCACACTATGTTGTGACTCTGTGTTTGCTAGGCTTCCTAACAAAACTTAGAGTCAGGAATGGTCTTATTCATCTCCGTATCCCAGTGCCAATGCGACTCCTGATTAAAAAGTTGCTCATGAAAATTGTGTTGTATAGGAATCCTTGAGTTTGATGCCTAATGTTCAGAGAGTTAAGAATATACTGCTTATGGGGCCCCTGGAATGGCTCAGTCAGTTAAGCGTCCAACTCTGGATTTCGGCTCAGGTTCCCAATCTCAGGGTCATGAAATTGAGCACGGAGCCTGCTTGGGATTATCTGTCTCTCTCTCTCCCTCTGCCCCTCCCCATCCCCGCGTGCCACCCCCCTCAAAAAAAAAAAAAAAAAAAAAAAAAAAAAAGAAAATATATTGTTTATGTAACAAAGGTGTTTCCTCTTCCATTTTCCAGCCTCACCTTGTGTTTCCTCTCTTCTCTTCCTATTTCTCAATCTCTCTCTCTCTCTTCACTTAGGGAACGTTTGAGCTAGAAGAATGAGCTGAGGGGTTTTCTTTGTGTTACTGACCCCCTTTGTGCTCTTACTCCATGCTTATTAGGTCCACGGACTTTGGTGGACCCCTGGGGTACTCCCTGGAGTCCCCTTTTCCCTGCTGCAGTCGGACTGGGGTCTTCTGGTGATGTAGCTACACTTTTACAAGGCACACAGGCCAGTGGGCTACACATACCGTCCACTTTTATTGCCTGCACACAGCCAGTGCGCCAAATGTGGGAGTGCAGTAAATGTAGGTGCTGAAATGGAAATTACCGAAACCAAGAGAGCAGCAGTTTTCAAGAGGCAGCGGGCCCCTGCTTCCCCGTTCTGCGCTGTCGAGGACCACAGAGCTGAAGCCCAGCTGCAGTCAGTCTGGTGGTGCTTCACCGCCCCGGGTGAGAACCTCCGCCGGCTTTCTGCATGCCGAGCTGCACGAGCTAGGTTCGCTCCTGGAAGAAGAAACCGTGAGATCCCAGGATGACGGAGCATATGTATTAATGTATAATCTGCCTCGTTAATGGATGACAGTGTCTTTTCAGAGGGTGCTCTTGAACCAGAATGGAAAATACCTTGCAGAAGACAAACTACAAATGAACTTTGACGCAGTATAGAGTAGACAGTGTTGAGGGATGAGCTCCTGAACCAAAGGTTGGCCCCAAAGACTGAACGTTGTCTATTTATTCAGATAGGAACGACCTATAAAGGGATCAGTTGTTTGAATGCCTGGGCCAAGCATATGTTCTCATTCTTTTCACCATTTTTAGAGGTTCTGGTAGAGACTTCAGGAAGCCACGTGCTGTGGTCTCCTAACTTATTTCTGAAATTTGTGTTTCTCAGATGCTGCTCAGAAGCAGCAGAGACACTGATGCGTAAACAAGCTAAGCGAGACTTGTGAGGTGGATTGGTGTGTGTTTTGCACTTGGCAGGACAGCATAGTAAATCTGTTAGTTTGTTCATGTAGCTGCACCCTGCCTTTTAAACATGTCAGTAAGTCTCAGGATTATTGGAAGGCCTCATTATCTGAGTTGTTGAGCTCTCACCTATAAACCAAAGAGCATCCTGTTCATCGCAAAGAATCAGAAACCAAAGAAATGAGTATTGTTTCTGTTAATATACAGTTATTTCCAGTAGTAAAATTTGAGAAAGACGGGTTTGTAAACTATAAGCTTTGAAAGACACAAATTTCAGATGAGATCTTTTCCTTTAGGATTTACTTAACCTGCGTTCACTGGATTGCTTTTCCAGGTAGGATGTGTGATCCCCTTCTGTGTTTCTTTGGCATCCATCCTGAAGAAATTATAGCTGAGTGTATACTTAGTATAGTTAGCTATCCGTGAAGTATATTTACATTCCTACTTTGTTATCCTTATAAGAACTTAGGGCTGTCAGGGTATCACCAGTGCTTTTTATAGGCCTAATAATTAGGGGTGGAGGGAGTGGGTGGAAGGAAGGAAACCAACTATTAAAAAAAGAAAAAGAAAAAAAGAAAGATGTGAACGAATGCCCAGAAATTGAAATTTAATATCATGGAAATCAGCAAACTTTCAGAAAGCAAGCAGCCTAATTAAAAATGAAAAGTTGAACCCATTTTTCCTTTCCTTTGAGTTAACATTACTGAACTGGCAGAGGTCTTGAGAAGTTGTTTTACACTACCCCCTTGTCTGATTTAGGCCGTGTTTTAAATTAGCCCACAGAGGTCTCTCCTCTAATCTCTTATATGTCCATGACAGTTCTTTTATAAAAAGGTCACTTTTCAAAAAGAAGTGATATTTGCTTTAAAAATAGAATGTTACAGTTTATAGCTTTTGCCGCTTAGAAATATAGCTGTGGCCTGATTAGGTAGATGTAGTATATTCTTACAGATATTTTAGATTTTGCAAAGTAGTAAGATGCTGTCCCTTTATTAATGGAAATGATAGTCTGGTTATGTTTGAAAAAAAAAGTTTTGATTTAATGTTAATGGTGAAGTTAGAGTGTTCTTAAAGAGAGGGGAAGTTACAGAGAGTTAAATGCTGTCATTCTTTCTCTTCATACTAAGAACAAAAGCAAATGATTGTGAAGTATTTCAGTGGGTTGAACCTTAAGTTAGAGCTTGCCTTTCCCAGTATTATAAGAAGCACTTTGCCTAGTTGCTATGGAAACAAATTTAAATTATTGAGTTGAAAGTTATGATGTCGATCTTGATACAGATCTGCTGTGAAAGATAGGTGTTGCAAACTAAGACTCTTAACACTGCTACTCCTACAGCTATTGCAAGCACATACACTGACCGTACGCTTGTCGTGTGGTGGGTACCTTGCTACAGATCTGGGTACACAGATGAAAAGACAAGGCTCTCAGCCTCTAGGAGCTCAGATTCTCATGGGGGAAATCATCAGACACAGGGACTAGAGCGGGGCCATTGATAGAATGTCCATGTGCACGAGATGCTATGGGAGTGTTGCAGAGGGGAGCTAGGGAATGCTTGGGGTGACTCTCAGGATGTGTGAAATTTGTCTGACACACAGGGAGGTGGGTCAGGGATGGTGTTCCCACAGAGGATACTGCATGGGTTTGGGCTAAGAGATGAAGAGTTGTTTTAAAGCATTGCTTTTTAAACCACTGTCCATCTTCTTAGCCATACCATTGAGAAATATTTGGGGGATCTTAAATATTTGAATTCATGAGCCACATGAATATACTTTGCAGTCAGTCTGCCAGCTGCCCCACTTGACTGTGTAACTGAGGTGTTTGACCTCTCCAGACCTCATGAGGATTCAATGCAAGACTCCTGTGAAGGGCACAGCTCAAAGTTTGACATTGAATAAGCTCTAAGGCAATGTGAATTGCTTTTTAACAGCATCCATCTCATCGTTGTCCATTTCGGTAATTTTGGATGCTTTGGTAATTAACAGTGGGGATACTGCGTTCGTAAAACATTCCCATGCTTGCTGGGTTGTAAATCTTGTTTGTGATGCCCCATTGAATACCGACATGTGCTCCGCATTGGGCTGGGACTCCGAGTGGAGAAGTGTACATAGCTTTTGCCCTAAGGCAGCTTCCAACCTTGTTGAAAATGTAAATGGACAAATCCAAAGTCAAGTGTAGGTTGAACTGTACTCTATGGCTGTCTATGCGGTCGTTCAGTATATCATTTGAAGTAGTGTAGTTGTTTGTGTGGCCCGCAGTTTCCAGGAGGGTCTAGGCATAGGTTACCAGAGAGGAAATAGGATGGAGATGGCAGTTAGGCAGAGCCAACGGTGCCAAAGACTCAGGGACAAAAACGACACAGAAGGCTTGTCTGTCTGGCAGACTGGCTGCGTGGAAGAGGGGAGCACTTGCCCCATGGCGTGCTTCCAGGGCTGCTGCTGAGACTCTCTCTTCCAGTCACATCTAGGTCATCGAAATCCCATCATTTCGCGGGGTCACTAAGAGACATCAACACCTTTTAACTTTTCGATTGAAGGCATTTATTAATTATATCCTTTCCTGATAGTAGTTTTGATCAGATACAAGGAATGAGCACTAGGCATAGGGTAGGAGGTAGGCCCAGTTGCGGGGGTGAATATACTAGAAGACAGACTTCATTTTGGGCTCTGACAACAAAAAGTTCAGGAACAAATACTAAAGGACTGTCCTGCACCAACGACTCTGCTGGAAACCAGGGAAAAATACAGAGATGAAAAGATGAGCTTCTTCACCCCAGTGACCTGAGAATCTTATGGGCAGATGAAAAGATGAAGAGAACCAGTGGAATGCAGTGCACATGGGGTGGCGGTTGCTGAAGAGGAGGGTACAGAGGGGTCAGCGGCAGTACGGGCCGAGGTACATCCGGGAGAGGACACGGTGAGGGTTACTGGGGACTCCAGAGACACACTTTCCTTTATTCTTTCCCAAGCGTGTGGTGCCAAGTGGGGACAGGCAGCCCTGAACTCTCATTCCAGACACCGACCACCACTGCCTTCTGTCCTCACCACGACCTCTCCTCCAGGCACCCTTTACTTGATGGACTTCAGGCTGTAGCAGTGGCCTGTGGCGCTGCCAGGGCTGGAACTTCCAGCAACTTGGGCTGTCTCCACCTGGCCTCCATCTCCCAGACCAGGGCCGTACACTTCTCTGGGGCCTGGCTTGGGAACAGCTGCTGGGCCTGATGCTGGATGCTATGAAGGGGTGGGACCAGGGCAGGTTAAATAACATCCAGGAAACTTGGTAGTATCTATAGTTCACACATCTGTCCCGCTCTTTCCTGAATGGTCCAGGTGTATGGAATTCTCTAACACACCTTGAATCCTGACTACTTGCGTAAGATGAAGTGTTAGCATTCAGGAGAGAATACTGTGAGAATAAGAACTTGAATTTCATTATAAGCTTCAGTTCATTTAACAACCCTTGATAAAAAATTTCTAAGTGTATGGTAGTAGCATATTGAATTATGCACGCAGAGAACCCAGAGCTATTGAACAACGTAATCTTCTTTCTGTCTGTGCACACGTTAGCTGTTGAAATCCATGCGTGAGAGAAGGTCACGGAAGCAGACTGCTGGGGATTGTGGCCGCTTTGTGCAAGTCTAGGAGGGGGCAGTTAAAGCCTGTCCCCCAAGGAGGCCGGGGGGTGGGGGGCTTCTCTCTCCCCTGGGAGTCGAGATTCCGATGCATTTTCATTTTATATTTAGAGAATGTTCACTTGTGTCTGATTCAGTTAGAGTCTGAAAAGCTGTTTAATAATGAACGTGATGTGTGTGTGTATGTATTCGTGTGTGTGGTTATGTGTTTTCATCAAACCAGTTTCACAACAACAGTAGCAGCAACTACAGCAACAAAGAAAACCTTTCCCTCATCATCTCTACTAAATGCAATAGCTTGATATTTGGGATTTTTAAAGCTGAAAGTCTTAATGCCTGTCATTTAGTGAAAGAAAATGTGAGCTCCTTATAGTAATATGAAAATTGTATAATCTACTTTAGAATTTGTGCCACATTCCTATTTTATTTTCTTAGTCTCTTCTTCTGTCCTTTGCTTAATTTAAATATCCAAATTATTGGAAGAAATTGCTCTTTAAAGGATTTGAAGCTTAATTCTCTAAAGGCTAAAATATAATTTCTTCATTGTTTCTTAGCAATTCCTATAAAAATACAATATTATTTTCATACAGGAAGCTGAAAAAGAAGGCTGTTCTAAAGGAAGCTGTTGTGTAGTTCCTTCCTTTCCAAACTTTAAGCCGAACGCTTTTCCTCACCCCAAGTTCAAGGGCTTAGTTTACGTGTGTGAAAATAAACTGAACAGCACCTGCCACTTAGTCACAAAGGAGAATCTTGAAGCTGCTAAGCAAACACATGTACTCAGTATAAGCTCTTGAGGTGCTCAGAGTGGTAAAAAAAAAAATAATAATAATAAAATAAATAAAAATAAATAGTACGAGGAAATAAAGACAGAAGAAAACATACACTGAGGGGTCAAGTTCAGCACCTGAACTGTGTACATTTTAATCACGTTATTGTTATCATTTTGGGGACTGGTATTTGGAAATTTGTCCTTGAAAATGCAGACTTGTCAATATTCTCCAAGGAAGGATTTGGCATATTTTATAATACTTTTCCTTTCTTTAAAAAAAAAAAAATTATTTCAGCTCTTTGGAATAGCAAGAGGAGAAAAAAATATAATACTGAGTTCTTTTGTTATAAAATTATTCAGCTTAATCTTTTGGCTTCATTCAGGCAGCTATTAAGTTCAAATAGTTCAGGACAGTCCACTCTAAATATCTGTCTTAACGTGGATACCTTGCTGAAGTCCATGGTAGCTCCTTGAAGTCCTTTTTGACACCGGTAGAGTAAATGAGAGAGCTAAATTGTCCATATTTATTTAGTGTAAATCATTGTGCTTGTTTTCTATAAAACACTGGCAGCTCTGTTCATGTTAACTTCAATGGAGGCTCAAAGTTCTCTGGGAAATTACCTAGAAACTCCTATTTTAGCAATGAACATTGTCTGGGGGAAAAATGTAGAAGCCTTGCTAGAAATATTATAGACTCTTTTTTGTTATTAGCACAGTTCTGTGAGCTGACGGTATGAAGAATACCACATACCATTGCAGTGTTTGCCAGGAAATCATACACAGGGCTGAAGATTTCCGTCACAGAAAGGGCAAACAGCATCTTCTGCCACTGGGTGGGAACAGGAGGGGCAGAAGGAACAATAAGGGTCAGTAGTTTGCCCTTTAATTTCAAAGTCATTGTGATGCTCCTTGGAGTATTTACTGTGTCGCCCTGAGACCTACTGGAAACTTGAAAACAGCGTCTAGAGACGTGGCAGTGTGAGCTGGGCTTGCCGTGAAAATCCTAGGGCAGAGTCAGCCCGGCCGCTGTGAAGCCGGGCTCTCCTGGACCGGATACGTGCAGAGACCAGAGTCAGGTGGCCTGGTCCTTAGTGTGATTTGTGTCGGCGGAAGCGTGGCACCTGCGGGTCTCCGGGGGCAGATAGGAAGTGCAGAGTGGGTTCTCGCGGAGGCAGCAGCGTGTCTTGGAAGGAGCTCCGAAGGCAGGCAGCGGTCAGGGCTGCAGCGCCAGCTCTCTCGGCAACTTGCTTGGAGGGTTTGGACACATCACTGCCCTTCTTTAGGCCTCTGCCTCCTCATTTATCAAGTGCAGGGACTGAATCACATGATTTCAGAGGTGCCGGTCCCGTCCAGCCTCCAAGCATGGTGACTGTGATAACGTCACCAGGGTAGCACCGTGCCTTCCTCCTCGAGCACTTGGCCCCTCTCTCCGGGAGGTCAGGCTGGAACCCACCCACAGTGTGCTGTCAGCTGCTAGGTGCTGTCCATTCCTTTCTGGGAAATGTCTTTTGTCTTTTCTTCCTTCTCACTGCCTCCACATTTGACCGGGCTCTCATTGTATGTGTCAGGATGATCGCCTCACCCTCTTGCCTTCCACCTTCCCTGCCCCCACCCCCTCATCCGGTTCCTGTTTTCAGTATAAATCCCTCCTTTCCCATCCCATCCCATCCTGTGCTCTGAGTCTCTTCTCCTTTAAATACTGTTTCCACCGGGAGCGTTTCCTTGTTCAGAAATCATCAACCTACACTCTGTGGCTTTTAAGATACTCCGTAATCTCGTCCTACCCTATCCATCTAACTTTATTTTCTGTCACTCTCCAACACACCCTGCTATGTAATAAGACCAGTTTATTGCTGTTTTCACAAGCATTCCATATTCTTTCCTACTTATGCAATTTGTTCATTTTTTCATTTGGAATACATTTTTCTCTTTATAACCTATAAATATAACAAATTCAAGGTGCAAGAAATGTAGAACAACTGAATAAAGCTCTATAGTTTGCGGGCGGAAGAGGTAGAGAGAGAGGTGGGGTTAGCCATACAACAAAGGAAAGAACATTTGTGAGCCAGGAGGGAAGGACAGTGGATGTTAAACATGCAGGGGTTTTGAGTCACAGAGAAAGGAAGTTTTAAAGAAGCTCACTCACATCCACTGGCCTTTGCCCTCAAGAAAACAGAAGCCAGGTTCTTCTGCCCAGAGTGACGGGGGTGGTGCTAGGGACCTGAAGAAAGTAGGAAATCCTCACTTGCTGTGGGCTTTGGGATGGGCATTAACCAGAGGTGAAGAAAGGATTTACTGAGAAACGTGGAGAATCCAGTTGAAATCAGTTAACGTGTGTTGGGGACAGACTCCTCTCCGTTTTCTGAGTTTGTCCAGCACTGCTTGGCTTTAGGGATCTGAATGGGGGAAGCCAGAGTTAGACGTTGGTACCGGTGAAGTGGCCTGCCCTCTCCACCACCCCTGCCGGGTTCCAGGCAGGTTAGAGAGAGGTGAGCGAGGGCAGAGGGGGTGCTGGGTAACCTGGAAGAGGGAGGTGCCGTGCATACCACCCCCACCCCCGACTGCTCTGTCCTTTCCTCAGGCCTCTAACCACTTTACTCACCTCACACTTCTCCATGGCCTGGCTGCCATCACTCAGAACATAGAGGCAACCAGAAGAGGATATCCTTGAGCTGCTTCTGCCAAATATTTCCTCCTAAGTGCACATGGACCCTGAGCTCAGCATGGACCCTGTGCTCGGCTTTCCCTCCCCTGCTGCAGGTCCCGTCTGGGGCGTCCTTTCTGCCCTGGATACCATCCCCTCTCACCTACTCAGTAGCATTCCTCTGCTGACTTTGGGCTTCCTTCCACCCGTCAGTTGTTCCCTGTTCGGGGGCAGGTGTGCAGTAGGGGTGGCATGGGATTTAATCAGCATCCACGGTCTGCCAAGCAGGCACAAAGGAGCAATGGAGTTTAAGGGACTGAGCACTAAGTAGAAGAGGGAAGAGTCCATATCAAGGAACGAGGAACAGTAAAAAGGTGGTAGGATCAGTGCGTGGAGACCCCAGGAGGGTGAATGGATTGGAGGATCCAGACTTTGGAAGAAACGGAGCTGGAAATCTAGGAGGTGGTGGTCAGAGGGTAGGTGAATGAAATTGTGATGACAGAGGAGTATTCTTGGTTTGGCAGATGGTCATGGGGGTGAGGGGTGTTGGATAACAGCCCGGTAGTGAGGATAGTCTGATGATAGGACATTCAAAGCCAGGGGCCTCCAGGGAGGTGGGGGAGGGAGCGTCTGGAAACGAGAGTGATGATGAGCAGGATGATACTTACCCACCTCTGAGTGCAGTAGCACGAGGGCTGGGGGAGGGAAAACCACCACTGGATGGGGCTGCAAAAGAAGCAAGGTGAGAGAGAGCCAGGTTTCCCCGGGTCTGCTCTCTCTCCAGTCTGTTCTGAGGGCAGCAGCCAGAGGGATCAGTCGACAGTAAAAGTCGGATTTTTGCATCCCCATTGTACTCCAGGTCCTCTTCGTAGCTTGATCCCTGGTCTCCTTAGGGTTAGGGTTACTCAAGTGTCTCCTCAGGGCTTTTCTGGCTGCCCTGTTTGAAAAGGTGCTCCTCTTGTCAAGCACTAATATCCCCATTCCTGGCCTTTCTCTTTGTCTCCACAGCACTTACTGCTATCTGACAGTGTATTTTACTTATTTGTGAATTCCGTAAGGACAGAGACTTCCGTCTGAGTTATTATGTCATAATTTTTTCATACTGCTTTCCCCCCTATACCTCGAACGGAATTTGGCAAAAGGCAGGAATTCAGTGATTATTGGTTGAATGTAGAACTGATGTATGGTTGGAGGCAGGGGAGGTGGGCTACACAAGAAGGTACAAGAGGAAGAAAGGAGGAGACAACAGGGTGGTCACCGAATTCTAGGATGGGCCCGTCTGGGGGTTGGAGAGGATGGGAAGGTTCCCGTTGTTGAGGAAGCTGAATTTCTGGGAGCCTGGGTAATTAGAAGTCCAGCTCCTCTAGCACGATGGCAAGGGTTACCCAGAAAAACTTCACATCAGGCCCAGTCACTGAGGAATTCAGGAGGGGTCAGTACATGATTCTAACAAAAATGAAGAGACGGTTTGAAAAAAAATAAATAAAGCATATCCACAAAGAAAGTAAGAGTTGTGGGGTGTTGCCTCCCCTTACATCAGGCTTCATTTTCCCCCCAAAGTCTCCAGGGTGCATTAAGTCAAATAGGAGCTCTTTTAGTTTAGTAGATCTCTTGAATTATTTTAGGATAAGAGGCATTACACAGATAGAACTAAAATGGCTAACACTAGTTTTTAAAGGTCTCTTATCTGGCAAGTGATAACAAGAGTCTGTCAATAAAAATAGTGGCTATGAATCGCTAGTTCCTTGGGATCGTTGGGGTAGAATACTAGCATTTGCTTTTCAAGCTGTCATAGGTTCAAAATATAGAGTATAATTTACCCTGGTATATTTGTGGTTGGAAACTTTAATGTGCCAAAGTCTTCTCAATTGACATCTGAATATCTTAATTATGTTTCTGGTAAATTTATTATTCTAAAGTACCCTTCCAGACCATAGTGCTTTACAAAGTTGGCAGCATGCTGCTGATGACCTAATTTATTATTCAGACTCATTGTAAGTGTTCTAAATGTTTCACTACACAACTATTTATTTCGTCCATTTGAAGTGCATTTTAGGTGTACTTTACATCAGAAGGATTGTTTTCCCCTAGCCCAAATAAGCAAAACACAAGTGTTTAAGCATTTTAAACCCATTTCCCACATTTATTTATTTTTTGGGGTGGGAAGTACCTCCCAGAACATCAGAATATGTAGTCCCATTTCCAGTAGGATGGATAGATAATAGCCCCGTTGCAGCCTGCACTTGAGGCTACATTCCACCAGGTTTCTGCTGGCTCTGAGCATTACTGACTTTTACTTCCCACCCTTAGCTCTCAAACATTATTTTCTGCTGTTGTCTGGCTCACTTCAGTTCCATGCTTCCTTTCTTTCTAGTACCTTCAGATCCACATTTCTCATTATCCTGTAGGTCTCTGTTTCGATATCACTTTCTCAGATCTTCCTAGATTCTTCCCTTCCTCTTCATTCGGTCCTTCTGCTACATACTGTCATCCTTATGCTTTCCCTTCCTGCCTTCTTACACCTTATTGTAGTGACATGTTTCATGTCCTTCCGCCCGTGTAGAATCCATAACCTCTGAGAGACCACGTCTGTCTCTGTTACACACTCAGCACCTGGAAGAAACAGTGACTGGGACACACAAACCTCTTCACGCCAATGTGTTGAGGAGTGAAGGAATGAATGAGAGTGGGACCCAGGCCCTTCCTCCCTGTCTCTGCACCTGTGCCCAGTGACCACCTGACATAGGTGCAAAGGGGCCAGGTCTCCTCTGCCAAGAAATCATCAGGTCACTACTGTGTTTATGGCTGTGCTAATGGTGATTGGGAGGGTGACCCCAGACTCTTTCAACTCCTACCTGGCTCTACTTGGAATGATTCTACTAAGATGAAGATCTGGTTGGTGCTTGTTACTGACTGTACCTACTCTTTCTTCTGTGTGGCAGTCCTGGGAGGAAGAATGGTGAAGTAAATAGATAAATTTCGGTGAAATAATCTTAGTTCTTTCCCCAAATCCTGCTGCTGTGTCTGCTAGGATTTCTAGGGGTGTGTGTGTGTGTGTGTGTGTGTGTGTGTGTTTTATTTTATTTATTTATTCGACAGAGATAGAGACAGCCAGCGAGAGAGGGAACACAAGCAGGGGGAGTGGGAGAGGAAGAAGCAGGCTCATAGCAGAGGAGCCTGATGTGGGGCTCGATCCCATGACGCCGGGATCACGCCCTGAGCCAAAGGCAGACGCTTAACCTCTGTGCCACCCAGGCGCCCCTAGGATTTCTAGGTTTTTAAGGCAAAGTTACATAAAAGGAATCATGTGGTAGGTATATATGTGCTATCTGGAAGTTTCATACTATTGTTAGTAAGGATAGTGACTTAGAAAAGTATTCTGAACACATAATCATCCAGTAACCTACTTTGTCCAGTTTCCTAGAGTTGGATAAAAGTTTATTTAGCACCTTGTGTAAATCTACAAACCCTTATCGTTAAACCCTTGAGCCCAGCTGCATTTTGGAATACAGGGTTTTTTGAATCTTAGAGAGGTTTTTTGTTTGGGTTTTTTAGAGAAGTGTTGGTGGGGGGTAGGTGGGGGAACGGAGAAGAGAGAATCTCAAGCAGGCCCCATGCCCAGTGTGGAGCCTAATGTGGGGCTCAGTCTTACCACCCTGAGATCAGGACCTGAGCCAAAATCAAGAGTCAGATGCTTAACTGACTGAGCCACCCAGACACCGCTGGACTTTTTTGAATTTTTAAAAGTTAATATGCTACCCAGTGAGGTCTGGGGCAGTACCCTGTAATTAAACATTAGTACTTCTGCCTTGAAATATTCACATTAAATGGGATAAATGTGCTATGAATAGCCTCAAGGAAGTTTAGATTCTGGTTTTGCTGCCGCATAGTTCTGGTTAGGTTGTGCCAGAGGTGAATTACTTTAAAACTTTTAGGTTTTAGAGTTTGGGGGGCTTTGGGATTAGTAGGCAGAGAACTGGCATAGGTACATATCTTGGTGTGGTACTTAATACCCAGGCATCTCTTGAATGCTTCTCCTCCATCCTCAGAATCAGCATTAGGTCAAGCTGCAACTCTGTCATCTGGATCCTGGGAGCCCCCTCCCATTTAGTTTCTTAGCAATCCATTGTCCTAAAACAAGCTTTGTTTACATCACTCCTCTGGGTCTGTCCTTTCGGTGGCTTCTTACTGTGCTAAAGGTAACGTCTGCACTTCTTACCCATCACACAAGCCCATTATGATCTGGGCCTGTCTACCTCTCCAGCCCTTCAGCAGCCGCTCCCACCTTCCATTGTACAGGTGTATTTCTTCCATCCCATAGTCCCTCTTGCCCACTGGCTTTCCGTTGTGTTTGGGATAGCCCCCTTACCCTGCCTTCATCCTTACATCCCTTTCTAACTCATATGATTTTCAGGTTTTGAATTAGATGTCACTCCCAAGGAAACCTTTTCACTCCTGATTCTAGATTAGGTGCTGCATCTTTGTATTTGGAGGACATTTTGAACTCCTCTCGCATCGTGGTGTAATTACATTGCTAATTCTCTAGAGCAGGTTTCTCATCCTCAGCACTATTGACACTGTGTATGTGCTTATCTAATGACCTGGTGTTTAATACTCTCCTAGGCCTCTGATATTTGACCTGCTTGGCCTCTGGCTTTTGACCTCTGCCATTTGCCCTCTAGACATGGTTCTAAATAATCTATACCAGGTTTTTCTGCCTTGGCATTATTGACATTTGGGGCCAGATAATTCAGTTCTTGGTTGTGGGGGACTGTCACTGTAAGCATCATGATAAGATGTTTCGCAGCATCCTTGACTGTACCCACAGATGCCAGTAGCGTACCCCCTACCCTCTGCTGCATGTGACAACCAACAGTGTCTCTAGACATTGTCACATGTTCCCGGGGGGGACACAATCACCCTTAGCTGAGATCCACTGGTCTAGAAGGGAAGCTCTTTGTGGCGGAGGCTATGCTTATATGGGTCTTCATATCCCCAGCTTGGCACACGTAGATCCCCTTAGAAGTATTGAATAAAATCGATGAATAGGGTGAGGGTGAGGATACTGCACAAGGAAGGAGATGGATAAACAAATGGGGGGACAGATGAAGAAAAAGGCTCCCCTCTCTCACGATGTGGAGCCTACAGCAAGTACTTTCTGACAGATTGAACTACTACATGCAGCGGGCTCAGACTCCGTTCTGCCTGTTGGAGTGACCACTCCTTTTACCTGTTGGGCCATTCCCCAAGGACTGCTTTCCTACCTTAGAGCGACAGGCACAGAATCTCCTGCTTTGCTCAGAGGCTGCCTTAGAGGCAGCCAGGAAGCATTTGTTAAAGCACCAAGGAAGACATGGGCACAGGTAGGAATCAGAAGCAATCCCTGCCCTTGAGTTGCTCCAGCCTAGTGAAAAAGACACCGGGTTGGTTTGTCTCTCTGTCCAGAAGGCCCTTCCACCCTTGCCTTCCTGGCATATTCCTGTTCCTCTGATCCAGTCCAGGCTATACTGGGCCTTCCTATTATGTGTTCCCATAGCACCTATTCTTTTCCTTCATAGTATTCCTCGCAGTTTTAATTGCATCGTTTTTTCCATGCTTATTTAATGTTTCTGTTCCTTGGGACTAAACTTTATGGAGGAAAGGACAGTGTATGTTTCTCCAGCTCCTGGCACAGGAACTGGCACCTTGTAGGCATTTAATACCCAATTTATATAAATGTGAGAATGCATATAGTAGGCCCTCCAAGAGCAAGAAAGTACCATGTTGGTTTGGGGAGTAAGATGGGAGAAGAAATTGGACTAGAAGTATCTGGGTTGCCTTTCTGGGGGGGAAAAAAAGGAAGTAGAAAATATAGAGGGGGAGAAAAGAAAACAGAAAAGCTGCTCATAGCCACAGCTGTGGTGTTGGGAGATAGCCACTTAGTAGGTGTCAGCCTCTGCTGCTTTCGCTCTTCCTTTAAAATATAAGTTATGCTCTGAAATATCACATGGATGTAGAAAAATATGGAGAATAATACAACCTCTGCGCAGCTTAGTCAAATCTTAACATTTTGCTACCTTTGCTTTACATTAAAAGCCTAAAATGATATAAAATAAAACATTGCACATAGAGTTGATACCCCCTGTGTACCCCTGCCAGACGCTATTTACCCACCTTCCTTTTGCAGAAGACCCATCCTCCTGAAGCGAGGGTGTGTTATTCCTTTACATGGCTTTCTACTCATGTTAGGTGCGCTTATATTTATAAACACTGTATTTAGTTTGTGGATCTTGATCTTTGTGCAGTATAGTATATTTTGTGTATATTTCTGCAACTTGCATGTTCATTTAACAATATGAGATATATCCATATAGATGTATGTAGCTATAATTGCTATTATTAATTACTGTTACCCGTGTCTGTTACATGGCAGTCTAGGATTATAATAGTTTGTTCATTCGCTGTCAGTGGGAGTTTTGGTAATTTCCGTGCTTTGCCGTTAAACAGTGTTGCTATGCACATGCAGTACATATTTTCTTGTGCATATTTAACAACTTCTTTAGAGTGTCCCGAGAGGTAAAGTTGCCGGTGCATAGGGTGTATGCATCCTTGATGTCACTAGACGTAGCCATATCATTCTCCAGAGTAGTACAAAGTGTGGCTCCTATGAGTGATGTCTGAGAGTTCCTTTTGGTCCATATCCTTGCCAGGCCTTGGTGTTAACAGATTTTCAGTTTTTTGCTAATTTGAAGTGTTACATTTTCTTGATTTCTAGTGTGTTTGAGCATCATTTCTTTATGTTTTTTTGGCTATTTCACCTTCCTCTTCTGTGACTTGTTTCTACTGGATTGCCCCCCCCCCTTCTCTATCTTTAGTTCTTTATATACTCTGGCTACTTATCTTTTGTTGATATTTTGCATTTCAGATATGTTCTCCCAGTGGCTTATCTTTTATGGCGTGCTTTGTTGTGTGCAAGTTTACATTTTAACCAAGTCATATTTATTAGTCCATTTATGGTTGGTGCTTTTTGCATCATGTTTAATAAATCCTGCCGTACTCTGAGTACTTTGGGGTCATAAAGAGATCCTGCCATATTTTCTTCTAAAACTTTGTTCTGCTCTTTAGCATGAGTCTAATCCACATGGAATTTATTTGTGTGTGTGGTATGAGATAGGGAAAAATTTCCATGTGAATAAACTAGTGGCATGAGCCAGCATCTCTGATTGCATAGTCCATCTTTTTCCCCACTGACTTGTAATGCCACTTTGTCTTGTATTCAGATTGCTCAATATGCCAGAGTTCTGCTCCATTGGTCCTATCATACATTCTTGTGTCACTTTTATACTGGCTTAATTACTGGAAATTTATATATTATGCAAAGCTCCACGATAGGAACTTTGAACAGATGGTTGTGATTGGAACTCAGGGTCTGGCAATAGACTAGCGGTGGTTGCGTTGGGAAAGTCAGTAGATGTGATACTGGGCAGGGTTTTGAGGAGAACTCTGAGGGCACAGAATAGATCTCACTACGGGACCCAGTGGGTCATTGGACGCTGCTGGGGATAGTGGTAGGGACTGGGGCTGTGATCTTTGAGCAGCAGTAAGTGATTTTTTCAGAGCAGAATAAGGGTCTCAAAATGTAATCATTTGTCCATTCCCCATAAACTTGTATATATCTCTTCTGTTTTTTCTGGAGACCTTTCTATTAACTTTTCTTTAAAGTATTACTCTCTTAAAACCTCACCAGATGCTTCAAACTTCTCTTACACAAGAAAGCCTTTAGAAGCTGGTTATTATCAATGTTCATTGATTTGGTGTTACAGCTTTCATTTGAAAACAGGTTCTTAGCTTTGCCATTTTCTTTTACAGTTAATGTGCCCCCCCCCTTTTAACTTCAGGCTTACTTTTTTTTCCTTCTCTACTTTGTACTGAATTAAATCAGAAAAAAATGAATGCTATTTTTAAATGCTATTATTCTTTTGAAGAAAAGCTTCCATTTAAAATGTTTGCCTAAACTGCAAGGGGTTTCTATCAACTGCACTTACTTTTACTAAGAATGAGTAACATGACCTTTTCTTTAGATTTTAGAGAACAAGAGCAGTGTCACGACNCTCCAAATATATGTCATTGTCTTCCACATTTTGCTGGTATTTGAACTCTTGTGAAGTAGTTAACTCACTTAGTAAGAACCAGATAACTTAGGAAATTGGCAGTATATACATTATTAAGCCCGTATGAGCCCTCTGGTGCTTCCGTGCTGTTTGAGAAAGAACTATTAAAGAGATGCAGAATGGGGCAGGGGAACCTATGTATTTCGGTTGTTCCAATCGGAAATGTCTTTATTCCCTCTGCAGACAACACAAGTACAGCATGTTCATTGTAAAAAGTTCACACAATCCCAAAGGGTATAGAAGAGCCCTACCCAGTAGATCTTTGAGCAGTAACAGCGATGTTCTCATCTACCTCCTGGGTCAATAGCCATTAGCCCCTTGAGGCCCTGGAGCCCTTGAAATGTGACTAGTGTGATCGCAGAACTGAATTTTTTGTTAAGTTTAAATTCATTTAAATCTAAACAGACACATGGGGCTGGTGGCTACAGTCAGGGATACTCAGAGCACTCGCCCTTGGAAGTAAACACTGGCAGGCAGTCCCTGTGTGTCTGTTGGTCCCCCTGTCTGCCTGCCCGTTTCTGCTCTTCTTTGCCTCCTGCCCCATCTCTGTCCAACTCACCGCCTTCCGCTTTCTTCAGCCTGCCTTGTCCATGCTTTCCCTGCCTTCTCTTGCCTACCAGCCTACCTGCTGCTCTGCCTGCCTACCCCGTTCTCTTGCTCAGTCTGTGTATGTGTTGTATGTATACATGATCCTTTCTGTTCAGTAGCCAAGTTTTTCTACTTGATATATATCATGGATGTTTCTCCTTTCAGTTCATAAAGGTCTGTTTGGTTTTTTTTCAATTATAGCATAATTTCAATGAAATGAATGTACCAGTATTTATTTAACTTACTGATGGGCAATAGGTTGTTCTGTTTTTCTGAGTACTTTTTTAACTACTACACTTTTTCCTGTTATGTTTTTTTCCTGTATGTTCTTCGTGTACTTTGCTGTCGTGCATGGGGTCGGGTTGTTCAGAACTGTGAAATCTGTCTTTTGTTTTGTACTTTGGTCCCTGTTGGAATTGCCTGAGCCGCTTCAAATAAAGACTCACCTCCTCACACCACACCCTCAGTCACTTGCCCGCAGCCTCAAAGACCATATGAAGGTTTACAGCCTTTGATAGTGCGATGTGCTAAGACGATAGAGACTGGAATGTTACAGTAACATGAGCGTCTGCCCACTGCTGTGTATCTCAGACCGCTCGGTTGAGTGCTGCTGCCTGTTCCTTTCTTGAGCCGTCTTGGCAGGGGTGTATGTCACAGCAGCACCAGGCATACCCTCTGCCCAGCCCCTCCAGAAGGGCCATCGCTGCTTCCTGGTCAGAATTCCACTGCAGGTAAATACCTGGGGACCCAGGTCTCTCTTGGATTCAAAAGGAAATCGTAATTCCTACCCACAGTTTAGTGGAATTCTTGGCCTGGCAGGGAATGGTCATGCCAGCCAAAGGTTTCCTTTTGGAGAGGAAACCTGAGAAGGGTTGAAGGTGGCCCCGGAGATTGGTGAGGGTGTAAGCGGGAGCCCTCTCTGGATGACAACTCAGTTTCTGTCCAGTTGGCAGGTTTCTTTTTACCATATTTCCCCGAATTTTCTAAAAATATTCTGTTGCCACTTATCTGATAAAAACTCTGGAGTCTTTTAAAAATAACTTGTTTAATGAAATTCCATGTAATAGTTGCTTTTATTTGGCAAGTGGGCTTTGTGCACTAAATCTGTTTTAGAAGGTTTATAATATGCTGAGGTCATTTCCAAGTGATGTTCCAAGGTCCATGTTCCAAGTGATGATTAAAGATTTTTTCATCTTTGTCTGAAAAATATTTTTCTTAAGGACAATGATGTATTTATAGGAAATAATTAAAGTAATGTTGCTTGAAAAACAAAGGGCTTGTGGAACACAGCAACCTGAACTGCCTTCCCCTTCAGTAGTTAGTCATTTCCAGTACAGATATTGTAACCCTGAATAATTACTTTCAAGGACTAAATTCAAAATCCTGAACTTCTCTGGCTACTTTAAGAAAAAGCTAAAGAGGTAACAATGTTATAAGGAATAGAAAGTACATGGAGAGCTTTTACTGATTGTTTTTTTTTATTAATAATTTTTTTTTAAGTACAAAAAAAACCCAACTTTGAGATTCTTGTAATCCACTGAGATTAACTTGGGTACCTAGATTTCAGAAGTGACTCTAAGAACAATACTCTTTCTTTCTTTTTTTTTTTTTTTAGAGATGGGGGGGCAGAGGGAGAGAGGGAGAGAGAGCATCTTAAGCAGGCTTCCCTCCATGCCCAGTGTGAGCCCCATCTCACGACCCTGAGATCATGACCTGAGCCAAAATCAAGAGTTAGACTTAACCAACTGTGCCACCCAGGTGCCCCAGAACAGTACCTTTTCTTTAAAAATGAGTTCATTTTTTTTTTCCTTTCAGAAAACTTTAGTTTATACATATAGTCATGTCATATTGCCAGCTTCTAGAAATCCAAAGCCTGTTAAATCCCAAATGTTGGAGAAAACAACACAACATATAAATATTGATTTCAGCTTCTGTTACTTTTAAAGCTAGCCTATATTATGCCAGTGTTAGGGAGATTTTAAAACCCATTATCATTTATTCATCAGAATATTTTTGTGTCTGAACAGTTGGTAGGAATAAACTTTTTTTTTGAAGTTTGAAGTATAATTAGAAAGTCAAGACAAGCTAGAAATGAAGTCTAGTGTGAGGTTTTTTACAAAATTTAGATTGTAAGTGTGATACTCTTTATGTCATTTCATATAATAGGGAACCAGGCATGTGACAGACAAAATAATAATACTAATTGCTAACATTTATTGACTATACGCTGTGTGCTCACAGCTCTGCTGTGACCTCTCATCTTTTATATCTTCAGTTCTCCTTTTAATCCTGTAAACTAAGTACTTTTGTCACTTCCATTTTTAACCAAAGATCCTGTGGCTTTGAAAGTTCTTGCCCACCAACTAGACAATTTCAGAGCTGGAATTTGAACCCAAGCAGCCCAACAAACAGAGAAGAAAGCCTTCACCACCACAGGTCTTATGTGATATGGGCAGAACACACCAGCCAGGTGAATACACCAGCCGGGGTGTAACCGTAGCTAAAGAGGAAGCCAGTGAGCAATTGCTGAATGCTTCTCAGCGCCAAGCATGAGTCCGAGCACTTAACATATATTGTCTCCTTTAATTTGCACCCTACAAGGGAGATACTATTTACACCCATTTTACAAAGAGGCTTAGGGAGGTTAGGTAACTTGCCCATAGTCATGCTTTTTGTAACTTGTGCATTTGAAATAGTGCAGAGGAATGGATTAGCATCAATTTAAGAGAGATTTTTATTAGTTTTTTGCAAGGATTGCCTTCGCTCTGTTCAGTTCAGTATTTTAATCATTGACCAAATGAATATAGAAAAGACAAATGGCAGATGACGCAAAGGTGAGAGAGAATGTATATGTATTTTGGAGGATGGGACAGTATTCAGAAAGGTTTTTTTTGTTTTGATATGTTTCCTTTTAAAACATAAGTACTACATCCACATGTTCAAAGATGATAATAAACCAGAACAAAATCTCCTCCCATCTCGGCCAGCAGCTGCCCATTGCACCACCGCACTCACTCACACAGTTGACCACTGCTCTGTGCTTGATGTGTTGCACCCAGAGTTTCATTGTAGCAAAAATCAATATATTTATATTCTTTTTGTCTTTTTCTTACTTACTGTGTCACTCAGCAAATGAGATCTCTTTCCCTGTATCAGCGTCCCCCGGAGAGCTCCGTCGTTCTTTCTTAAGACTGCGTCGTACTTACTGTATGGATGTACAACAGTGTAGGTAACCCGTCTCCTGGGATCGTGACTGGAGTTGTTTCTAGTTGTTTGCTATGAAAAATCAAACTGTGAAAAATAATCTTTTACAATATTATTGCTTTAACTTTATTTTTTCTAAACGTGGTAACAACCACTGCTTTTGACGTACATTTCTGATTTTTGACAAATACGGAGTCATGCAACCACAGCCACAATCAAGATGTAGAACAGGTCTTTCACCCCCAAATTTCTCCTTGGCTTCCCTTTTGTTATCAACCCCACTACTGGCAGCCACTGGTGTGTTCTCTGTATCCATAGCTTTGGCTTTCCCACAGAAGAGGCTTTCCAGTTCTGGAAGCCCTTTGAGGACAGCTTCCGTTCCTGTAGTTGGCCGTATTGTTGCAGTGTCACTAGCCCTGCCCTGTTACTGCTCGGGGCCAGTCTGTTGTATGGATGCACCCCAGTTTTTTATGCTGTTCAGACCGAAGGACATGTGAGTTGTTTCCAGTTGGAGGCAGTTCTGAGTGACGCTGCTGTGCATGTGCACATACAGATCATATTTTTTAAAAGCAGCCTTATTGAGGTGCCATTTACATACCCGAAGTTTCAGTTATTTAAAGTGTAGAGTTCAGTGATTTTTAGTAAATTTACAGAGTTAGGCAGCCATCACTACAACCTACTGTTACAACATTTTCATCACACCAAGAAGAAACCTTGTGCCCATCCCATGTACACGTAATCTCAGTTCCCACCCCAGCCTCAGAAAACCACTGTTTTCTGCCATAAAGGCTTTTTGCTTTGCTTTTTCTGGAAATCTCATGTAAATGGAATCGTACAACATGTAGTCTTTGGTTTCTGGCTTCTTTCACTGAGCATAATATTTTTTAGTTTCATCCATGTTGTATCCGTATTTCTTTCCTTTTTGTTGCTGAATAACATTCCATTAGGATATACCACTTTTTCCTAATTTTATTCACTAGTTGATGGTCATTTTAATGGTTTATAGGTTGGCGCTCTTAGGAATAATGCTGCTATGAACATTTGCTTATAAGACTTTGTGTGGATACGTATTTTCATTTCTCTTGGATAGATACCTAAGAGTGGAATTGCTAGATCATAGGGTAAAATTACATTTAACACTTTAAGAAAATACCAAACTGCTTTCCAAAGTAGCTGTTTTCATTTTACATTCTCACCAGCATGTGTGAGGGCTCCTCACAAACACACATCGCGGAAGAACTATTCCAGCTGAACACGAAAAAGACAAATGACCCAACTTTTAAATGAGCATTTCTCCAGAGAAGATACATAAATAGCCAACAAACACATGAAAACATGCTCAACATCATTAGTCATTAGGGAAATGCAAATCAAAACAACAATGAGATACCATTTCATATCCACTAGAATAGCTGTGATTACCCCCCCAAAAGGATTTGGAAAAATTGGAACCCCTTATATTTTGCAGGGGGGGGGATGTAAAATGATGCCTGCCATGCATCCCTTTGGACGATTGTATATAGTTCTTCAAATAGTTAAACATACAGTTACTATATGGTAATTCTACTCCCATGTATATACCCAGGAGAGTTAAAAACATGTTCACACAAAACTTGAACTTGAGGTTCATAGCAACATTACTCATCACAGCCAAAAAGTGAAAACAATCCAAGGTCCATCACTGATGAATGGATAAACAAAATGTGGTAAATCCATATAATGGAATATTATTGATCTCTAAAAAGGAATGGAATACTGACACCTGGTACAGCATGGCTGAATCTTGAAAACATTATGTTAAGTGAGAGAAGCTACGCACAAAGGCCTCATATTCTATTTATAAGAAATGTCTAGAAGAGGCAAATCCATAGAGACAGAAAGTAGATGAGTGGTTGCCAGGAGCTGCAGAGAGAGGAGACAAGGAAATGATTGCTAATGCACTTGGGATTTAAATGTGGTGAAAATGCTGTGGAATTAGTGATGGTTGCATGCCGTGTGAATATACTAAAAATCACTGAATTATATTCTTTAAAATGGTGAATTTCATGGCATGTGAATTACATCTCAATTAACAAAACTCCTTATCCACAACTGTTGTAAAACTAATAAAGTTTTCACAGATGTTTGAAATTGCGCTTTTATGATATGTGCCAAAGTGTGTTTAATGCAGAGAAGAATTCACAAGTATTTTGAAGGACTGTGATACAATGAGAATAGATGTCATACTTAATAATGGCATTAGCAACTTATTTGTAGTTGTATAGCTGCTAGGGTGCTGTTACCATACTCTGAATATGAACTTTTTTTTTTTTTTTAAAGATTTTATTTATTTATTTGACAGAGAGAGACAGCCAGCGAGAGAGGGAACACAGCAGGGGGAGTGGGAGAGGAAGAAGCAGGCTCATAGCAGAGGAGCCTGATGTGGGACTCGATCCCGGTACGCCAGGATCACGCCCTGAGCCGAAGGCAGACGCTTTAACGACTGCGCTACCCAGGCGCCCCTGAATATGAACTTTAATTTGACCTGTATTCTGAACTGTTGTCTCAAAGTACAGTATTAACATATTAGTTAGATGATAGTGAAAAAGTTAGATGATAATGAAATAATATCTAAGCGATAATTTGTATTAACAAACACAAGAAAACTTAAAAAGACCCAAGTTTCTAATTTGAGATGCCTGTGGCATCAACGTAAGTGTTTAAAATGCTTTATGGTAGAATCTCTTTTATCCATCTTCCACGTGTCCAGTTTGCTGGTTTACCAACCTTCTCCAGGCCCTTTGTCTTGGGACAGGAGGTGACACTGAAGTCTGGTATGCATTTCTCTTCTGCTAATGAAGTTGTATGCTAACCAAAAGTCAGCTGTGTTTATTCCCGAATCCGTTTATGCCAATAGCAGTAGTAATCATAATTATATAGTTTAACTAAATGTTACGTAAACTGATGAAATATGAGTGCAAAAAAAGTTAAATGTTTGGAAACACAAAGACATGTTACTTAATACTGTTGAATCAGGTATGAGTGAGAAACTGAAAAAATTGGGTTAGAAGTTGTAAAAATGTAGATGTATTCTATACTTAAAATCCTTTAAATTTTTGTTCCACTTTATAAAGAAATTGAAACTCAAAATCATAGATAATGGTGGTTTATGCCAGACAGCTGATACGTGTGCAGAGAGAAGGCCTTGACCCTGTAGTGGAAGACCAGCAAAACTAACGTTCACTTGTGGGCTCTGTTTTAAAAGAAAATGTATCAAGATTTATGTGTATCATGTTTAACGACTCCCCTTGTTTAAAAAGACTTTTTGAGTACAGTTGATACACAATGTTCCGTTAGTTTCAGGTGTGCAACATAGCAATTCAGCAATTCTGTACTCTGTGCAACAACTCTGTGCTCAGCCCAAGTGTAGCTATCCTCTGTCACCATACAGTGCTGTTACTGTCATCGACTGTATTCCCAATGCTGTGCATTTCATCCCTATGATTTAATCATTCTAGACCTGGAAGCCTGTACCTCCCACCCCCTCCACCCACTTTGCCCACCCCCCCTCCCTCTGGCAATCATCAGTTTGTCCTCTGTATTTATAAGCAATGACTCCTCTTTTAACTGAGTCTTTTCAGTTTACCAACTACCTACTTGATAACTAGCTATCTGGTCCCATCTGCTACTTAACTAGTCATGATATCTTAGACAAGTAAATTAAACTTCAGCTTTTTGTGTGTGTTTGTGATACTTCTGAATTTAGTAGAATACCTTGTTTAAATTTAAATTCTACTGATTCCTAGTATCACAAAGAGTGAAGAACTAGAAAACAGAAGAGACTTCCCTCTTCCTTCCTTTTCCCTTCCTCCTTTTCTCTATGCCTTATAGAACCTGGAAGTAGGAGTATAGTGTCTTTTTTATCTGTTAAATAAAACATTTGTGTAGTCTGTTTACAAATATTTACTTTGTAGCGTGTAAATCAAATGCTAATTTATGATTCAACAAAATTAGAATTTGTTTTTAACCCAGTATTTGCTAAATATGGAAATCATCTCAGTTTAAAATTAATCTTCCAATCAGTTCTTATTCTCTGAGAATCATTCATTTTGAATAAACTTGGGAAATGAAGTTGTTCAAGCTGAAAAAAAAAAGACACATTTTGGCCATTTTACTTGGAGAATAATATTTTCTAGCTCTTTATGCCTTTTTATATAGTAATTTAAAAGCCACATGTGTTTTAAACTTCTGCTAATTCAAATTTTGATTTATAAACGGAGCACAATGAATATTTCAGAAACACTGTTTACTTAAGTATTAGTTACAGTACTTAAGAATGCATCATTTTGGAGGCTGTTAAGGATGTAGTTTGCTCCATGTTATGTTCAGTTGGAACAAATCTACAGTAAACAAGTTAAATAAATCCTCACGTCGGCATATCTAGAGCTGTAAAGAGCCACCTCAAGCTCAGAAAAGCAGTTACATAACTTTTTCTATACAGTGTATTGTCAGTATTTGGTATATTTATAGTTCCTTTTTGCTGTGTATTTAATGACTACACATAAAAATCCAACTGCTACAAATAAAAAAACCATGCTTAGAAGTTGTTTATTTGAAAGAATTATAAGCTGATGTCAAAAAAACATGTCGTGTTTCTCTGCAGTACATCTATGACTGTAGATTTCATTTTCTTCTGGTCCGGAATTCAATTCCAGTTACACTCTCAGTGTTGGCTAAAATGGAACAGTAGGAGGAAGAGTGTTTCCTTCATCTGCTACAAAGCAGGCCTGCTCCGTTTGCTCCTGCCAAGCACTACTGTCTGTGATCACTGCCCGCTTGATAAGGTCTTTACCTCCAGGCGCTGTAGGGGTTATGACTGAGTTGTCATTGGAAGCCCAGTGCCCAGCACAGTGCTTAAAACTCTGGGCCTTCAGTGTGCACAGAATTGTTCAGATGGCTCCATCTCCCTCTTCCTCAGCACTCCCTCCTCCCCCAACCTAATGGGTCTCTCCCAATTTTTGCTCTAACTTACTCGCTTTTGGCACATAAACGTCATGTTACTGGGGAAGGAATATGGTCTTCGAAGGTGGAATCCTGACTTTGACCCTAGTGTCTCAGATTTGCTTCATCTTTCCAAGCTTTGGTTTTCTCATCTGTAAAATGAGATTACTGCCTGCCAACAGAAAGGTCATTAGGGTAAAATTAAGGAAAGCCTAGAATAAACTTAGTGCCAAGATGAGCAGAAATGGAAATATTCTTCCATGTTCTTCTCTTTGTCATTTTTAAGTGAGGAAACTGGATCCCTGAAAAGTTAAGTGTTTTGCCTAGACTCTAATAGCTATCCCATTAGCCCCCCATACCCCCCTGTCCTCAGGTTCCCTCTTAGGGGCCTGTCCCTTCTCAGGGTGAACACTCTTCACCACTACTCATCCCTGCCTTGTTGTAATGATACCACCAGCTTTTCTGTCCACCCAAATCTGGAAATCTCAGCCACCCTCAACTTGTTATTCTCTTTTACCTTTCAAATGAGCCAGTCATCAAGGCTTGACCTTTTGCCGCTTAAGTATTATTTGAACTTACTCCCTGTTCTGCATTTCCACTGTCTTAACCTCGTCCCTCTGCATTTCAGCATGAGCTTTTATCAGTAACCAGCCTCTGCCAGAATTATCTTTCTAAAATACAGGTCTGATCATATCACTGTTCTTTACGGTGCACATTCCTTCGCAGCTGTGCTCTAACTTACCACACCAACCTTATCTTCTGCCACTCCCTGGCATGCGCTTCTGCGCTAACACTGTCAAGCTTGCGCCTTTCCTGCCGTAGGGCTTTTACAGATCAGAAAAACGTCAGTGCCTGCAAACTCCTATTCATCCTTGAAGACTTTCCTCACCCAAATGCAGTTAGACATTTAATTCTTCAACTTCTTGTTCTACCTGCTTACAGTCTCAGTTTTTACACCTGCTGTACTAATTCCCTCCTGACGTCTCTTCCCTCTCATTGGGCAAATGATTTATTCTCTCTTTAAAATAAAGGGTTCCACCGGATCAGTGAGTCTCAGCACTGGCTGCACGTTAGAATAACTCTTTTGAAGACCAGTTATGTCAAAATCTCTGGAGATCCTCCCCTTCTCCCCCCGTCCCCAGGATTTTTTTTTCAAGTCCCTCAAGGGAATTATCATACCGTGAGGAACATTGAGAAGTACTTATACTAGTCGTCGGTTCTAAGGTAACTTTCAGGTAAAATACTTTGTTAGTCTAGAACTTATGCAGTCTTTTTAAATATAAGAGCATTCAAGTAATCAAACCAGGAATTAAATTAGAAAAAAAATACAGAAACAAAAACACTTTTTATGGTTAGGGTTAATTAAAGTGTAGTATGCAGTGAAACAATGTTTGTATAGAAACGTGGTTTTACAGGGGCGCCTGGGTGGCGCAGTCGTTAAGCGTCTGCCTTCGGCTCAGGGCGTGATCCCAGCGTTCTGGGATCGAGCCCCACATCAGGCTTCTCCGCTTGGAGCCTGCTTCTTCCTCTCCCACTCCCCCTGCTTGTGTTCCCTCTCTCGCTGGCTGTCTCTCTCTGTCAAATAAATAAGTAAAATCTTTAAAAAAAAAAAAAAAAGAAACGTGGTTTTAGAACTCTCTTTTCTGGTTCCATCCTAATTATTAAACTGAGTATGGACAGATTGGATAAAGTATTTCCTTCTGCAGTTTTTCTCCCAATGAGAAACTGAGAGGTGAGTGTTATTTATATAAAAATATAAACAGGTTTGGCTTTGAATTCTTGATATCCTTAAGAAATTTCATTTAGAAGACAATACAGAAATAACAATATATTATTACAAAAGTATTTTCATATATACAGTTGGTGAGAGTTCTTTAATTAGTAAATAAATTTTGAGCTCTAACATTAGCTATTTAACAAATTGCCACCAGGAGCTTTGGAGGAAGAATAGGTAATATAAAATAACTCAGCACTGATATCATTAATTTAACCAACCCCAGCACAAAATTCTGTTTCTCAAAATGCATTTGACTTGAAATTTTCAACTTGTTTGATCATGGGACTTAATAGTAAATATGCTTCTGATGTAGGGAATTACTTTGTGTATGTGATTAACATCGTCTTTGAACTTCCTGATTCAAGTTTTATCTTGTCTGAATTTCGAGATTTATTTTTACTGGCTGTTAGCCAGGTGTTTTCCTGATGTTTGTAATTCAGGGGAGCTTTAAAGGGCAGGGACAACGGTTTTACTGTTGCTGGATCATTTTTTGTTGAGTATATTTGGATATTCTATCTGTCTGCATTTTGCTGGTTTTATATTAAATGTATTAATTTTGATATTGATATCCTTTGGATTCCTTGATTATTTAGTTTCCTTTATATAGCATTGATTATATAGCCTTTATTTACTAACATCTCATGTGAATTTGTCATTAGGAACAGTATGGTACAGTGGAAAAAGATTTGGCTTGACACTTCACTCAGTTCAAAACAGATGTTAGCATTGATTTTGAGACTACCTTAGCTCAAGAGCCCAGCATCTTTTAAAATACAAGGTTATTATTGGTGCTATCTTGATTCCATTCAGAAAAAAAGGATATGAATGAATCAATAGATGAACAAGAGGTCTCTCATTTTTGTTTTGGTGTTTTCGTTTTGTCTTGTTTTCTGTCTCTGATGTAGTATCTGACTATGAAGTAGTTTGGTTTTTGAGAACAGAAGCTATATTCCAGGTTGATCTTTCTAGTGTTGTGTTGTGCTTTGACCTACTGCTGGATAATTGTTGGATTAATTTCATTTTGCTTTATGGATATATAGGGTATTAACTCCATACTCATTCATTGTGTCAGTTATAGACGAGTTAGTATTTTATCACACTTTCTCTAGTTAAAGCTAAATGATTGCTTTACTTTTATAAGTAAATTATGACCCAATGAAAGAATCCATTCTAATGCCATTTCTTTAACATCTCAATTAGAGGCTATTGGATGGACAGTGTTTTTTATGTTTGATGTTAGATTCCAGTTTCAAAAGAACATTATCAAGCAGTTAAGTGGTTATTGGGTGACAGCTTACAAATTTGGTAGTAGAATGGGGGAATAGATAGAGTCTATACTCAATCAAAAATGTTCATGAATATTAAGTTAAAAATTTTTTGAACACTTATTCTTTTCCTTTTGCTACATTTTGTAAAGATTTTCTTAGCTTATAATTTTCTTAATTTGGAGGAATGTGTGGGAGTTTAAGGTGATCATAATGTCAAGGAATAATAGGTTGAAAAAAATTCTTCAAAATGAAGAAAAAATAATACTGCATGAAAATATTTTAAAGTCTCATGCCTAAAGGATCTTCCAGATCATCAACACTAATGTTCAGAGTTTGTACATCTTACCATTATAAGGGCAATATGGTACCGGTATCTTAGCATTAGTTTACTGTGGACAGATTTTATTTTATATGAATAAATAATTTGAAATGAAATTCATAGCTTTGAAAAAAATCTAGGAGCCATTTTTTAATATTCTGTAGTGAAACAGATCATTTTACATGTAATGTACCTACCTAACACACGTTTTTTGAGTTTTCTTTATTTTCTTTTTCTTCTTCTTTTTTTTTTTTACGTTAATATAGTCATTTCAGCCTTCTCAGGCTTCTTGTTTGCCTGACCTTTTTCTTTCCATTTTCCTCCATCCTATTTATGCCTTCATATTTAAAGTGGGTCACTTATAGGCATACATTTTTAGACTTTTAAAATCCATTCTGTCATTCTCTGTCTTTTAATCATAATGTTAGTCCATGTACATTTAATATAACTATTGATAAATAAGATTTTGTTGTACTATTTTACTCTTTGCCCTTGTTTGTCCCATCTCTTTTATTGTTTCTCTGTTACTTCTTTTTAGGTCAATTGAGTATTTTTAGAGTTCCTTTTTAATTTCCATATTGGCTTTTGAGCTAAAACTATTTGTATTTTTTTAATGGTTGCTCTGGGAATTACAATATATGACTTTAACTTCTCAGTATACTTCAAGTTAAAATTGTACACCTCTCTTATAATGTATAGAAATGTAATAATGTTGTGATAGTTAACCTTTCCCCATCCTTTTTGCTATTGTCATATGCAGTACAAATACATACATTATAGGCCCCATAAGCATAGTGTTATAAATATTACTTTGAATAGTAATAGTTAAGAAAGCAGGAGGAAAAACAAGTCTTTGGCTTTTATCTACATGTTTACCATTTCTAATGCTTTTCATTCCTCTGATCCAAGTTTCTATCTGGCATCACTTCCCTTCAGCCTGAAGAAATTCTTTTAAGCATTTCTTGTAGTGTGTGTCTTCTGGTGACAATTCTGCCTTCATTATTAAAGAGTATTTTTGTTGGATATGGAATTCTGGATGGACAGTTGTAGACTGTGGATTTTGTGAGGTTCCCTCTTAACAATATTGTTTTATTTCAGCAATTAACTTAGCTGAACTCACTTTCGCACACTCCCTTTCCTGTGGTGAGCAGCAACTGAAATCTCAGTTCTGTTTTTTGTTTTGTTTTGTTTTGTTTTTTCCCTTAGCTGGGTTGTTGGGAGTCTGCATTGCATGTGCATCAGTTAGGGGTCAGCCAGAGCCGTGGGCAGAGTTCATACACAGAATTTAGGACCTTCTCTTCTGTGGCTCATTCTTTTCTGGGAACTAAATATAGTCAAGAAGTAGATCCACATATATGTTGTCAGCTGGTTTGCAATAAGAGTGCAAAGGCAATTTATTGGAGAAAAGATAACCTTTCAACAAATGGTATTGGAACAATCATGTATCTTTATGCCAAAAACCAAAAACTTTGATTCATATCTCACAGCATATACAAAAATTAATTCAGAGCAGATCATAGACTTAAATGTAAAACATAAAACTGTGAAACATCTAGAAGAAAACATAGTAGATAATCTTTGTGACCTTAGGTTAATCACAGGTTTCTTAGCTACAACACTAAAAACATGATTCAGAAAAGAAAAAATTGATAGGTCGGACTTCATCATATTAAAAACGTGCTTTTTATAAAAAACTATTAAGAGAATTAAAAGCCATGGACTGGGAGAAAATATTTGCAAATCATATATCTGATAAGGGACTTTTGTCCAGAATATATATAAAGAACTCTCAAAACAATAATAAGAAAAATAAACCTCCAAATTTTAAATAGGAACAGAAGATTGGATCAGATACTTAACCAGAGATGATACACAGATGGCAAATAAGCACATTAAAAGATGCTCAACTTCATTAGGGAAATACAAATTAAAATACAAATCACAGTGATAAGGGGCTCAAGATGGTAGCATAGGAAGACCCTAAACTCCCTTCTTCCTAGAGACACAACAGGTTTACAGCTACATAGGGAATAATTTTTCTCTGAAAAGGACCTGAGAACTAGATAAACAATAGCCTCCACAACAAAAGACAGAGGATGCATCAAGAAGGGTAGGAGGAGCAGCCAGACAGGGTTACCCCATAGTAGGAGGGATCCCTCTAATGCAGAACACTCCCTCGAAGAGTGAAAGGATTTTGCCTCACACCGGGTGCCCCAACCCTGGGGGCCAGCACCAGAAAGACAAGCCCCCAAAATGTCTGGGTTTGAAAATCAGTGGTAATTAAGACCAGAAGAATCCTAGAACTACGGGGAATGGAGATCCTGCTCTTAAAGGTCTTGTATGCAAATCCATTCATTCCGAGATCCAGCATAGAAGCAACAGATTGAAAAGCACCTAGACCGTAAGTGAGGGAGACCCACTTAACTAATTTAAAGTCCTACTTACTAATTACCACTTTATTTGGGGACAGAAATACTGGTAGAGCCATTTTTGCAATCTTATCCTAACTTGCTGGTGACTGAGCTGACCGGTGCTATTTTTGGTGCCCTGTCTCTAGCTTGCTAGCACCAGGGTGTGCTCTTCCCTACCCCATGTTGTAACTGGGCTAGGAAAGTGCCCCATGCCCCACCCACCCTGCTCAGCATTCCAGCAGCAACAGGATTGGGTGAACGCCCTGAGCCCCCACCACCCCACGCAAAGACCAAAGCCACAAGTAGGAAAGGCAAGCAGCTCAAACCCCTCCCTCCCTGTGAAGTGGCTGAACTGCAACCAGGATGGGTGAGTGCCCTGAGCTCCACCCTTCACACACAGCAACCACATCCCTAAAATCAATGGCAGGCACTCAAAACCCATACAAGGGACACACACAGAGTGCCTGGTTCAGGTAGCCAGAGGAGATTGTGCTTCTGGGCCACATGGCAAAGCTCCTGCACAAGACCATGTTTTCAAGACTCAGGTATTTGTTTTGCCTAATAATGTAGACAGAGAGACAGGCAAAATGAGAAGCCAGAGAAATATGTTCCAAACCAAAGAACAAGGCTAATCCCTAGAAAGAGACCTTAATAAAACAGAGATAAGCAACCTACCTGATAAAAAGTTCAGAGTAATGGTCATAAAGATGCTCACTGATCTCAGAAGAGTGAATGAACACAGAACTTCAACAAAGAGATAGGAAATATAAGAAACTACCAAACAAAAGTTATAACAGAAATGAGAAATACTCAAGAGTGGTTCAACAGCAGAATGGATGAAGCAGAAGTACGACTGTGTGAGCTGGAAGACAAAGAAATGGGAAACACCCAGACAGAGCAGCAAAATGAAGAAAAGAATTGTAAAAAGTGAGGATACCTTAAGGGATCTCTGGGACAACCTCATGCATACTAACATTCACATTATAAGGGTTCTAGAAGGAGAAGAGAGAGAAAAGACTAAAAAAATTATTTGAAGTGGAGCACCGTGGTGACTTGGTGACTCTTGTTTTTGGCTCAGGTCATGATCTCTGGGTCCTGGGATTGAGGCCCCCCACCCCGGTCAGGCTTCACAGTCATTGGGGTGTCTGCTTAAGGATTCTCTCTCCCCCTCTCCCTGCCCCCCCACCCATGCACGTGCTCTTGCACATGCTCTCAAATAAATAAATCTCTAAAAAGAAAAGTTCAGGATAGAATCTTAAAAGCAGTAAGAGAAGAGCAACATGTTTCATATGAGGGAAACCCCATAAGGCTATCAGCAGGTTTTTCACCAGAAACTTTACAGGCCATAAGGGAGTGACATGATGTATTCAAAGTGCTGAAAAGAAAAAAAAACCTGCCAACCAAGAATTCTCTACCTGGCAAGGTTATCATTCATAATTGAAGGAGAGATTAAGAGTATTCCAGAAAAGCAAAACTTGAAGGGATTCATCACCACTAAACCAACCTTATAAGAAATGTTAAAAGGACTTCTCTAAACTCTGAAGGAAAGGCACTAAAACGAAAATATAAAAAAGTGGGGTGCCTGGGTGGCACAGTCGCTTAAGTGTTTGACTCTTGGTTTCATCACAGGGTCATGGGATTGAGCCCTGCATCAGGCTCCACACTCAGTGCACAACCTGTTTAAGACCCCCCCCCAAATACATAAATCTTTAAAAAAAGGGAAGAAAAGAAAATATATGAAAGGAAAAGTTCCACCAGGAAAGGTAAATAAATGATTAAAGTAGTGGATCAGCCACTTATAAAGCCAGTCTGAAAGTTAAAAAAACAACAGTAGTTTAATTAAAAGTAAGGGATATATAAAATAAAAAGATATGAGATGTGATATCAAATATATAAAACATGGAGTGGGGAGTAAAAATAAAGATTTGGAATGCATTAAAAATTAAATTACTATCAAAATTAACAAGTCTGGAAACAACAGATGTTGTCTAGGATGCAGAGAAAGGGGAACCCTCTTATATTGTTGGTTGGCAGCTACTCTGGAAAACAGTATGGAGTTTCCTCAAAAAGTTAAAAATAGATCTTCCCTGTGACCCAGCAATTGAACTACTAGGTATTTATTCAAAAGATACAAACATAGTGATCTGAAGGGGTGCATGTACCCCAATGTTTATAGCAGCAATGCCCACAATAGCCAAACTATGGAAAGAGCCCAGATGTCCATCAACAGATGAATGGATAAACAAGATGTGTGTGTGTGTGTGTGTGTGTGTGTGTGTGTGCGCGCGCGCACATGTGCTCATGATGGTATATTATTCAACCATCAAAAAGAATGAAATCTTGCCATTTGCAATGACATGAGTAGACCTAGAGGGTATTATGCTAAGCAAAATAAGTCAGAGAAAGACAAATACCATATGATTTCACTCATTTGTGGAATTTAAGAAACAACTGATGAGCATAGGGAAAGGAAAGGAAAATAAAATAAGATGAAAATAGAGAAGGAGGCAAACCACAAGAGATGCTAAACTCTACGAAACAAACTGAGGGTTGCTGGAGGGGAGGTGGGGGGGAAAGGAGTAATTGGGTGATGGACTTTAAGGAGGGCATTTGATGTAATGAGCACTGAGTGTTATATGCACGAAATTCTACCCCTGAAACTAATAATACAGTATATGTTAGCTAAATTGAGTTTAAATAAAGAATTTTTTAAGAATTAAGTTACCATCAACCTAAAAGAGACTGTATATACATAAGATGTTGTGTGCGAACCTCACGGTAACCACAAAGAAGAAACTTAATATGCAGAAGACAAAGAGAAAGGAATCTAAGCATAACGCTAAAGAAAACAATCAAACCACAGAGAAGAGAGAGAGAGAAAAAAGGAACAGAGAGGAACTACAAAAACAGCCAGAAAACAGTGAACAAAATGGCAATAAGTACATACTTATTAATAATTGCTTTATTTTTTTAAAGATTTATTTATTTATTTTTAGAGGCAGAGAACGAGTGTGTGTGAGCAGGGGGAAGGGCAGATGGAGAGGGAGAGAGAGAATTTCAAGCAGACTCCCCGCTGAGTGCAGAGCCCGACACGGGGCTCAACCCCATTACCCTGAGATCATGACCTGAGCAAAATCAAGAGTCAGACACTTAACCAACTGAGCCACCCAGGCGCCCCATGATTGCTTTAAATGTAAATGGTTTAAATGCACCAACCAAAAGACAGGTGGCCGAATGGATAGAGAAGAACAAGAATTTTCTACATACTGCCCACAGGATACTCACTTCAAATGTAAAGACACACACAGACTGCAAGTGAAGGGATGGAAAAAGATACATACCATACAAATGGAAATGAAAAGAAAGCTGGGGTAGTTATTTCAGACAAAATAGAATTTAAAAGACTGTAACAGGAGATAAAGAAGGGCATTACATAATGATAATGGAGTAAATTCAACAAGAGGATATAACATTTGTAAAAATGTATGTACACAACATGGGAGAACCTAAATCTATAAAGCAAATATTAACAGACATAAAAGAAATAGTAATACCGTAATAGTAAGAGACTTTATTTTTTTTTCTTTTTAACTTCTTATTTTAATTCTAGTTAACATACAATGTTCTGTTAGTTTCAGGTATACAATGTAGTGTTTCAGCAATTTCATACATCACCTGGTGCTCTTCACAAGTACACTCCTTAATCAGTAGTAGTGGACTTTAGTACCCCATATATATCAACAGATCATCCAGACAGAAAATCAATAAGGAAACAGTGGCCTAAAATGACACATTAGACCAGACGGACTTAATAGATACATACAGAACATTCCACCCAAAACCAGAATATGTGTTCTTTTCAAGTGCACATGGAGCATTCTCCAGGGTAGATCACATGGTAGGCTACAAAACCAGTCTCAATAAATTTAAGAAGACTGAAATCATATCAAGCATCTTTTCCAACCACAACAGCGTGAAACTAGAAGTCAATTACATGAAGTCAATTACATGAAGAAAACTGGAAAAAAAAACCCCACAAACACATGGAGACTAAACAACATGCTATTGTTTAATAATTAGTCAACAAAGAAATCAAAGAGGAAATTAAAAAAATACCTAGAGACAAATGAAAATGGAAACACAGCATTCCAAATCTTTGGGACGCAGCAAAACTAGTTCTAAGAGGGAATTTTGTAGTGATACAGGCCTACCTCAAGAAACAAGAAAAATATCAAATAATCTACTTTACATTTAAAGAAACTAGAAAAACAAGAACCAAAGTTAGTAGAAGGAAGGAAATAATATAGATCAGAGTGTGTGTGGGGGGGAATGAAATACACATGCACACACACACACACCAAGTAGAAAAGATTAATGAAACTAAGAGCTGCTTCTTTGAAAAGATAAACAAAATCAACAAACCTTGAGCAAAACTCATCAAGAAAAAAAGAGGATGGCCCAAATAAGTAAAATCAGAAATGAAAAAGAAGAAATTACAACGGGTACCACAGAAATAATAAGTAAATACTATGAGCAATTCTATGCCAACAAATACGTAGAAGAAATGGATAAATGCCTGGAAACATGCAGTCTTCTAAAATTGAATCGTAAAGGTAGAGAAAATCTGAATAGACCACTTACTAACAATGAAATTTGAATCAGTAATCAAAAAACTACCAACAAGGGGGAGGAGTTAAGATGGCGGAGGAGTAGGGGACCCCTTTTTCAGCCGGTCCCCTGAGTCGAGCTGGATAGGTACCAGACCAGCCTAAATAACCACGGAATCAGCCTGAGACGCAGGATGATGCATCTGGATCTCTACAAATGAACATCTCCAGCGCTGAGTATTGAGGTACCAAGAGGGGAGCTGTAAACCGTGCACGGATATCGGAAGATAAACGGAAGGGGGAGGGAGCCGCCGCGTTTGGGCGCCGGGAAGCGGCAGCCACCTGCATCGGGGAGCGGGCGGACACACAGAGGGCACCCGCGAGAGCGGACTGAGACCGGTGAGCCGTGAACGCTGCGGCCACCTGCATCTCTCCGAGCACCGAATCCCGGTGTGCTCAGGGATCCAGACTGAGACCGGAACTCCCAGAGCGCGCGGCGGCTGGTGGGCCACCTGCACGCAGGGAGCTGGCTGACGCGTCGGCACCCGCGAAACAGCAGACTGAGACCCGAACCGGGCGCTGGCGCCCACCAGGCTTCTCACGAAACTCCGGAATCGAGGTGTGCTCACCGGGCATAGACTGAGACCGGGAGACCCGGGAGCGCCAAGCGCCGGTGGCTGGCGGCATTAGAAACACAAAGGACAGACGGGCGGCCGGTGGCTGGCGGTATGAAACACAAAGGACAGAGACGCGCCGGCCCTGGAGGAGTAGCAGGGTCGCCGAGTTGGTGCGCATTATCCCGGACGCGCGCAGGTTGAGCAGCACCAACAGTAACAGAGTTAAAGTGGCCAGAACATCAGTGGAGAACGGGCGCAATCCCTCTGTTCGTGACAATGCAGCCGCTGCTGCTCTGACCTCAGAAGAGGCATAGCCGCTGCCAGGAAAGCCGCCAGAGAACAAAAAGCCTGGAAATACCGGCTCAGAGAGTGCCAAATCCCCATCCCCGTAGGGACACGGAGACTTAACAAACAGGGTTGCCTGAGGTCATCGGCAGCTGCAGGCCCCTCCCAGAACACAGAAGTGCTGCAGGCTGAAAATCAAGGAAGCCCACAAACCGGAGGCGCCTGGGTGGCGCCCGCTATTGAGCACCTGTTCGGCTTAGGGCGCATCCCATGCGCGTCGGAAAGGAGTCCCCCATCGGCCCTCCGCTGGGAGCCTGCTCTTCCTCTGCTCCCTCTGTTTCTGTTTCGTTGCTTCGGACTGTCTGTCTCCCTCTCAGATAAGTAAATAAATAAAATCTTTAAAGAAGAAGCCTACATCTCTAAGACCTCTTCTCCTCTCTGACTATAAAAGGCATAAGCGCCTGGGACCCAGTCAATAATTTTGGGCCTGGAACACCCGCAACTCTCTCTTCATCAGAATGACAAGAAGAGAAGGCCCCAGCAAAGAAAAGACAGTGAGTCAGTGGCTCTCTGCCACAGAAGTACCTGAGATGGATGTAACCAAATTATCAGAAATGGAATTCAGAGTAACAAGGTCACATAATGGTGACTTTAGAAAAAGTACTTCAGGAAAATATTACTGAGAATATACAATCCCTAAGGGCTAGGAATGGACTGAATTTGACAGAAATTAAAAAATTCTATGAGCCAAATGCAGGCAAAACTAGAGGCTCTGGACGCTGTGGTCACAGAAGGAGGAAAGGGTTAGTGAATTGGAGGATGGGTTAATAGGAGGGAAAAAATAAAAATAGAAGATGGTCTTAAAAAATCCACGCCACGAATGTTGGCTACGGGAGATTACTGACTCAACGAAACGATCCAATGTTAGAATCATCGGCATCCCGAGGGGTGGAGAAAACAGAGGTCTAGAAGAGATATTTGAACAAATTGTAGCTGAAAACTTCCAATCTAGCAAGGGAAAACAAACATACTGCGGTTCAAGAGGCAGAGAGGACCTTCCCAAGCTCAACCATGACAGGACCTACGCCACGTCACGTCATAGGTGCAATTCGCAAATATGAGATCCAAGGAAACAGTATTGAAAGCGGCCAGGCAAAGAAATTTCTCACGACCAAGGCAAAGGCATCAGAATTACATCAGACCTGTCTACACAGACCTGGAATGAGAAAGGGTTGGGGAGCATTTTTAAAGCTCTTTCAGAAAAACATGCAGCCAAGGATCCTTTATCCAGCAAGGCTGTCATTCAGAATTGATGGAGAAATAAAAGACATTTCAGAATCGACAGTCACTAGCCAATTCGTAACCGACCCAGCCCTACAGGAGGTATTACGGGGGAGTTCTATAAAAGTAAAAGGCCCCAAGAGTTATACAAAAACAGAAAGTCCAGCCAATACAAACAAAGACTTTACTGACAACATGGGCAGAATTAAGTATATCTCTCAGACTAGCCTGAACATTAATGGTTTAAATTCTGGTTTCTACTGCCTGGGTTGCAGATTGGATAAAAAGAAATGACCCATCCATTTGCTGTCACAAGAGACTCATTCGAACCCAAAGAGAACTTGGAATTAGATGAGTAAGGGGGATGGAGTACTATACTTTACCAAATGGACCTCAAAAGAAAGCTGGGGTAGCAATTCTCATATCAGAATAAATTGATTTTAAACTACAGACTATAGTTAGAGATGCAGAAGGGCACTATATTATTCTTAAGAAGTATTCAACAAGTGGAATGCAATTACACCCACATATATGCCCACTTAACAGGGAGCAGGCAAGATAGCACAAGCAACTTCTTACCGAATAAAGAGACAAGAAAAGACATTAATGTAGGGGACCTACACCCACTCTCAGAAATAGACAGAACACCCTGGCAAAAACTACAACAAGAATCACAAAGGCTTTGAATGCCATACTGATGAGTTGGACCTCTTAGATATATATAGAACACTACACCCCAGAACCAAAGAATACTCATTCTACCTAATGCCCATGGAACATTTTCAAGAATAGACCATGTTCTAGGACACAAAACAGGTCTCAGCCGATACCAAAAGATTGGAAATTATCCCCTGCATATTCTCAGACCACAGCGCTCTGAAATTGGAACTCAACCAATAGAAAATTTGGAAGAAACTCAAACACTTGGAGACTAAGAACCATCCTGCCTGTGAATATTCGACAAACCAGGAAATCAAAAATCAAATTAAGAAAGTGTTCTTATGGAGACCAATGAGAATGAAAATACAACAGTCCAAAACCTGGATGGGATACTGCAAAGGCAGTCCTATAGGGAAATACATAGCCATCCAGTTCACTCAAAAGAATAGAAAATCTAAAATGCAGTTTTTATATTCTCACCTCAAGAAGCTGGAACAGCAACAGAGGGACAGGCTAATCACGACAAGGAAGCAGTTGACCAAAATTAAAGCTGGAAATCAATCAGCAGAAACCAGAAGTACAGTAGAGCAGATCAACAGGGCTAGAAGCTGGTTCTTGAGAATCAATAAAATTGACAGACCACTGGCAAGACTTATCCAAAAAGAAAGAAAGGACCCAGAGTTTAAAATTATGAATGAAAAGGAGGTCATGAGCGAACACCATTGAAATTGGAAGGATTATTAGAAATTTTATCAACAGCTATATGCCAATAAATAAGCAATCTGGAAGAGATGGAATCCTTCCTGAAACCTATAAACTACCAAAAGATTGAAAAAGGGAAGAAATTGATTTAAACAGGCCAATTAATTATGAAGAAATTGAGTCAGTGATAAACAACCTTCCAAATAACAAAACTCCAGGTCGGACTTTTTTCCTGGGGAATTCTACCAAACATTCAAAGAAAAGAAATACCTATTCTCCTAAAGCTATTTCAAAAATAGAAACAGAAGGAAAGCTACCAAACTCATTCTATGAGGCCAATATTACCTTGATCCCCAAACAGGCAAAGACCCCTCAAAAGGAGAATTACAGACCGATTCCCTAATGAATAACTGGAGCCAAAATCTCAACAAGATATTCTTGCTAGTAGAATCCAACAGTCTCATTAAAAGGATTATCCACCACTGATCAAGATGGGATTCATACCTGGATGCCAGTGTTCAATATTCGCAAATCAATCAGCGTGATACATCATATCAACAGAAAAGACCTCAAGAACCATATGATCCTCTCAATCGATGCCGAAAAAGCATTTGACAAAATACAGCATCTTTCCATGTTAAAACCCTTCAAGTGTAGGAATAGAAGGTACATTTCTCAATCTCATAAAACCATCTATGAAAACCTACTGCAAATATTATTCTCAATGGGGAAAAGCTGGAAGCCCTTTCCCTTAAGATCAGGAACACGACAAGGATGCCCACTCTCGCCACTATTATCCAACATAGTACTAGAAGTCCTTGCAACAGCAATCAGACAACAAAAAGGGATCAAAGGTATTCAAATCGGCAAAGAAGAAGTCAAAATGTCTCTCTTCGCAGACGACATGATACTCTATATGGAAAACCCAAAGAAGCCACTCCCAAACTATTAGAAGTTATAGAGCAATTCAGTAACGTGGGATACAAAATCAATGCTGCTCAGAAATCAGTTGCATTTCTGTACAAATGGCATAACGAGAACGAAGAAAGAGAAATCAGGGAATCCATCCCATTTACACATTAGATCAAAACCATACGTACCTTGGAAGTTAACTTAACCAGAGACGTAAAGACCTTTATTCTAGAAACTATAAATCACTCTTAAAAGACATTGAGGAAGACATAAAAAGATGGAAAGATATTCCATGTCATGGATCGGGAAGAATTAACATAGTTAAAATGTCCATGCTACTGCAGAACAATCATACACTTTCAATGCTATCCCATCAAAATACTTAGAACGTTTTATCAAAGAACTGGAACAAATAGTCCTTAAATTTGTATGGAACCAGAAAAGACCTCGAATCTCCAAGGAACTGTTGAAAAGGAAAACAAAGCTGGGGCATCACAATGCCGGATTTCTGAGCTGTACTACAAAGCTGTGATCACAAAAGACAGCATGGTACTGGCACAAAAACAGACATAACGCGAATCTGGAACAGAATAGAGAGCCCAGAAATGGACCTCAGCTCTTTGGGCAACTAATATTTGATAAGCAGGAAAAAGCATCCGTGGAAAAGACAGTCTCTTCAATAAATGGTGCTGGGAAAATTGACACTACATGCGTAAAAAAGAATGAAACTTGACCACTATCTCACACCCATAACAAAAATAAACTCAAATGGATGAAGACTTCGATGTGAGACGGGAACTCACAAAATTTAGAGAACAGTAGCAGCAACCTCTACTGACATCGGCCAAAGCACTTTTTCATGCACATCCCACGAAGGCAAGAGAAACAAAAGATAAAATGAATTTTATGGGACTTCATCAAGATTAAAAGTCTCATCATCCAAGGAAACAGTCAGAAAAACTAAGAGGCAGCCCACGGAGATGGAGAATAGATTTGCAAATGACACTACAGATAAAGGACTGGTATCCAAGATCTACAAAGAACTTTCAAACTCAATACAGACTTAACAAAACAAATCAAAAATAAGGCAGAAGATATGAACAGACACTTTTCCGAGACATACAAATGGCTAACAGACACATGAAAAAATGTTCAAAATCATTAGCCATCAAGAAGTCAAATCAAACCACACTGAGATACACCTACGCCAGTTAGAATGGCAAAATAGACAAGGAAGAAAACAACAATTGTTGGAGAGGATGTGGAGAAGGGGATCCCTCCTACATTGCTTGGTGGGAATGCAAGTTGGTACAGCCACTCTGGAAAACCGTGTGGAGTGTCCCTTAAAGTTAAAATTGAGCTACCCATGATCCAGCCATTGCACTACTGGGTGTTGTACCCAAAGATACAGACGTAGTGAGAGAAGGGCCATAGCACCCCAATGTTCATTAGGCAGCAATGTCCACAATAACAAACGTGGAAGAGCCGAGATGCCCTGCAACAGATGACTGGATTAGAAGTTGTGGTCCATATATACAATGGAATATTACTCAGCAATCAGAAAGAATAAGTTCTCAACATTTGCTACAACATGGACGGCACTGGAGGAGATAATGCTTAGTGAAATAAGTCAAGCAGAGAAAGACAACTATCATATGATTTCTCTCATCTATGGAACATAAGAACTAGAATGATCAGTAGGGGAAGAAAGGGATAAAGAAAGGGGGGGTAATCAGAAGGGGGAATGAAACATGAGAGACTATGGACTATGAGAAACAAACTGAGGGCTACAGAGGGGAGGGGGGTGGGGGAATGGGATAGACCGGTGATGGGTAGTAAGGAGGGCACATATTGCATGGTGCACTGGGTGTTATACACAACTAATGAATCATCGAGCCTTACATCGAAAACCGGGGATGTACTGTATGGTGACTAACATAATATAATAAAAAATCATTATTAATAAAAAAAAAAAAAAACTACCAACAAAAGTCCAAGTGCAGATGACTTCACAGATGAATTCTACCAAACATTTAAATTATCCCAGAAATTATTCCCAAAAATTGAAGAGGAAGAAACACTTTCAAATTATTCCCCCAAAAATGAATACTTCAAACCTATTTTATAAGGCCAGCTTTACCCTGACACCAAAACCAGACAAAGATACCACAAAAAAACAGAAAATTACAGGCCAACATTCCCAATGAACACAGATGCAAAAATCTTCAACAAAATCTTAGCAAACATTAAACAAATGTTTAATGAAAACATTAAAAGGGATAGTACACCATGACCAAGTGGAGTTCATTCCAGAAATACAAAGATGATTTAACATCTGCAAATCAATCAACATGATGTAGCACATTAATAAAATAAAGGATAAAGTTATATAATCATCTCAATAGGTACAGAAAAAGCATTTGACAAAATCCAGTATCCATTTGTGATAAAAACTCTCAACAAAGTAGATATAGAGAGACGATACCTCAACATAATAAATGCAATTTATGACAAACGCACAGCTAACATCATAATGGGTGAAAAGATGAAATTTTTTTCTCTAAGATCAGAAGCAAGACAAGGATGTCTACTCTTGCCACTTTTATTCAACATAGTATTTGAAGTCCTAGCCACAGCTATCGGACAAGAAAAAGAAAAGCATCCAAATTGGTAAGGAAGAAGTAAAACTGTCACTGTTTGCTGGTGATATGATCCTATGTAGAAAACCTTAAAGACTCCACCAAAAACCTATCAGAACTAATAAATGCAGTAAAGTTACAGGATACAAAAGTAATATACAGAAATTTGTTGCATTTCTACACCCTCATAATCAACTAACAGAAATTAAGAAGGTAACCCTATTTACAGTTGCATCAAAAACAGTAAAATAACCTAGAATAAATTTAACCAAGAAAGTGAAAAACCTATACTCTGAAAACTATAAAACAGTGATGAAAGAAATTGAAGGTGACATAAATAAATGGAAAGATATGCTGTGCTTTGGGGTTGGAAAAATTAAAATTATGAAAATGTCCATAATACCCAAAGCAGTCTACAAATCAACCAATTCACTGAAATCCCTATCAAAATTCCAATGGCATTTTTCACAGAATTGAAACAAACTGAAAGTTTTGTACAGAACAATGAAAGACCCCAAATAACCAAAGCAATTTTGGGAAAGAGAACAAATCTGGAGGTATCATACTTTGGAATTTCAAACTGTACTGAAAGCAGTAGTAATCAAAACAGTATGGTACTGGCATAAAAACAGACAAAGATCAGTGGAACAGAATAGAGAGAACAGAAGTAAACCCACACCTCTGTGGTCAATTAACTTATATAAAGGAGACAAGAACACACAGTGGGGAAAAGACAGTCTTTTCAATAAACGGTGTTGGGAAAATTGGACAGCTATGTGTGAAAGAATGAAACCGGACTGCTTTCTTATACCGTACACAAAAATAAACACAAAATGGGTTAAAGGCGTAAATGTAAGACCTGAAACCATAAAACTCCTAGAAGAAAACATAGGCAGTAAGCTCTTTGACATCAGTCTTAGCGATATTTTTTTGGATATGGCTCCTTAGGCAAGGGCATCAAAACCAAAAATAAACAAATGGGACCACATCAAACTGCAAAGCTTTTGCAGAGTGAAGGAGACCATAAACAAAATGAAAAGGCAGCCTGCTGATTGGGAGAAGATCACTGTAAGCCATATATCTGATAATGTGTTGATATCCAAAATATATCAAGAACTCATACAATTCAATAATAACAACAGAACAACCCCATTAAAAAATGGACAGAGGACCTGAATAGACAGTTTTCCGAAGATGACATACAGATGGCCAACAAGCACATGAAAAGATGTTGAACATCACTAATCACCAGGGAAATGCAAATCAGAAGCACAATGAGATACCACCTCATACTAGTCAGAATGGCTATCATCAAAAATGCGAGAAATAACAAGTGTTGGTGAGGATGTGGAGAAAGGGGATCCCTTGTGTACCGTTGATGGGAATGTAAATTAGGGCAGCCACTGCAGAAAACAGTATGGAGGTTCCTCAAAAAATTAAAAATAGAATCACCATATGATCCAGGAATTCCACCTCTGGGTATTTATCTAAAGAAAATGAAAAAAATAATTCAAAAAGATATATGTACTACCTTTATGCTTATTGCAATATTATTTACAGGTTCCAAGACATAGAAGTAACCCAAATGTCCATCAATAGATGATAAATGGATAAAGAAGGTTGTGTGTAGGTGTGTGGTATTACTCAGCCACAAAAAAGAATGAAATCTTGTCTTCTGTGACAACATAGTAGGACCTCAAGGATATCATGCGGAGTGAGGTCAGAGAAAGGCAAACCCTGTATGATTTCACTTATAGGTGGAATCTAAAAAAAACAACCTCATAGATATAGAGAACAAACTGGTGGCTGTGTGGGGGAGGGGGAACTGGCAGAATAGGTGAAGGCAATTAAGAGGTAAAGACTTTCAGTTATAAAATAAATAAGTCTCAGAGATGTAATATGTGGCATAGGGGCTGTAGTCAGTAATATTATAATTTTGTATGGTGACAGATGGTAACTAGACCTAGTGTGATCATTTTGTAATATATAAAAATATCAAATTCCTGTCTTGTTCATCTGAAACTGGTATAATATCGCAAGTGTAATTCAATAAGTTAAGTAATACATAAATAAATAAAACCACATTGAGTTACCATTTCACACCCACTGAAATAATTAAAATGAAAAAGATTGATCGTAAGTGTTGGCAAGGATATGGAACAAGTGGAATTCTCATTTGCTAGTAAGAATGCAGAATGGCATAACCACTTTGGGAAATACTTTGTTAGTTTCTTTAAAATTTAAATACTCAGTTGCCATACGATCCACTCATTTTACTCCTAGGTATTCATGCAAGAGAAGCGAAAGCATATATCCATACAAATACTTGAACGAGAATGTTCATAGCATTTTTATTTGTAATAGGAGCTGGAAACAACAGTGTTGGGACAGTATCCATCAGTAGGTGAGTGGGTCAATGGGCTGTGATAGCGAATGCTACTAAGCAGGCAGCAGTTTGTGAGATGTTTCACCCCTGCATAATGTGGCTCACCACCCTTTTAGCTTTCAGCCTTCAGTAAGCTTTCTTACTGTGCACTGCTCAGCCCCTAAGCCAGAGTCATGGATCGAGGGTTTCATTGTGGCTTTGGTATTTCTGTTACCGATTTCTGTTTTAGTCAGAATGGGCCAGGTTATGCTGTAATAATAAATAACCCCAAATCTCAGTGGCTTAAAGGTTTGTTTCTGTGGCATGAACTGTATGTCCATTGTGCTGTAGGCAGGAGTTCTGTTCCCATGCTGAGGGAGGAGTCCTTATCTGAAACATTGCTGGGCGCTGTGAATGTTGACTTACTGTAAAATTGTTTGATACCAGACTGAGATTATGACTGGGGGGGAGGGCAGAGGGAGAGGGAGAAGCAGACTCCCCACTGAGCAGGGAGCCCGATGCAGGGCTTGATCCCAGGACCCCGAGATCATGACCTAAGCCGAAGGCAGACACTTAACTGACTGAGCCACCCAGGCAGCCCTGATTTGTAGGAGTCTAGATAGATTTTCAAGCTAGACTGCCTTTTTTCCCCATCGTCATTAGATGACTTTCGTCTTATTTTAGAATGCATTAAAATCTTTAATGACACCAATAACTATAACTTTCTTTAATCCACAGTAGAAAAAATTATATAAAATACCTTTCAACTTGTATTTACCTGGTAAGTGCTGTTTTAGATGGGAAGTCTATTCCTGTGTGTTGGATAAAGAACCCAAGATCCAGAGAAGATAAATGACTTGGCAGTTGCTACACAGCAGTGAAGCTGGACTAGAACCCAGAATTTCCATTTTAATATTTTTGTGTAAATTGGAGAAAGATAAATGTACCATCTGCTTACATGTTTTTACTTGACAGTCTCTTCAGCAGGCCACATTTAAGAGAGGTCTTGGACGCCCGTCGCCAGTGGCTGGAGCACGATGGATCCCCCAGGGGTACTAGACGCCGAGGATGAGCTGGGGCCATTAGCCCATCTTGCCCCAAGTCCTCAAAGTGAAGCTGTTGCGCACGAATTCCAGGAGCTGTCCTTGCAGCCCAGCCAGCACCTGCCCCCTCTGAATGAGAGGAAGAACGGTGAGTTCTTCTGCATGTGCGGTGGGGACTGGATTTAAAGACTCCCGTCTTTGTGGGCCCAGTTAATTCCTGTTTGGTAGTGATTTTTTTTTTTTTTTGTCAGTTACATTGGGCAGCCTGTCACGGAAGGGAGAGCCTCAGGGGTTACTGGCTGGTTTTGAGTAACAGGCAGACTTTCACTTTGCCTTCAGTTCTTTCATTATTTCCCCACTAAGTATCTGGTAGAAGTATTCTTCTTGGAAACAAGCTCTAGATGCAACCATTTTAGCACCAGATTTCATGCTAGGCTGGCAGTGGAGGGTAGCTTCCTGCACTGATGCCAGGGAAGATGGACTGTGGCTTGGACTAGACTCCTCCCCTTTCCCCATCTCCAATTTGTTGCACCTTAATTTCAGAATTGACAAAATTTAAGCTATCTTAATGATCACTAGGAAAGTAAGAATTTCTTATTTGAGTATTTTTCTATGAATGGGTATAGGATATGATCACATTGTCAGTCTTTGCCTGTCGTTATGTACAAAGTGAATATTTTCTATTCATTTGGTATCTGTTCAGGAACTTTTCATTGATCCCAGAGGCTTGCCAGAGTCTCCGGAAAACACAACATTTTAAATGTAATTACATTAAATGTAATTTTAATGTAAATGGATAAGGACAGATGATATACACTTAATTTTAATGCTTAAAGCAAAAACTAACAAATGTAAAAATGCTAAAATTTACAAACACATCAAGCATATATATTAAAAGGGGCCACATGAAGAATTTCAACTGAATTTATTGTGCTTTCTACAGTTCTGATGGGTTTTACATTTACAAATATACTTTTTTAAACTTTTAGTTTTAAAAGCCAGAAGAAAGAAAACCTTTCCCTTCTAGAACACTTCCTTATGTACCTTGTTACTTATTTTTCTGGGTTCTGTTTCCCAGTCCTTTTCATTATTGGCTTTATCTTATGCAGGAAAATGATATGCTGCAATTCTTCGATCTTTAGTACATGTGTTTGGAGTATACTTGTTCTCCCTTTGAATAGGCCTCTGGTACTTGTTCTTGGGCATAACCCTTGTCGAGTGTGAGTGGTGTAAAGCAACATTTTGGCTCAGGTGCTGTCAGGCCTTTCAGGAGGCTGTGCTTGACAATGGCTTTAGAACCTGTAGAATTAGGGGCCTTCATTTCTAAGACAGTGGCTGACAGAGTATGACCATATTTACTAAAGCATGACTAAATGTCATCTAATTCACACGGTACCTTTGGACCTGTGTAATGTTCAGATTATTATCCTCAAAAAAAAATACGAGTTGTGCTGGTATAAAATTACAATAACACACAGTAACTCAAGACAGTGGTCATTTGTAGCGGAGGAGGGAAATGTGTTGGGAAAGTTTATACTTTGTGGTGATTTACTTGATAAAGCACACCACATTCTCTTGCAAGAGTGTTGTCTTGAATATGTATGCCTGAATATAAGGTTAGCCTGAGTATTAAGTAGTCTCCCCATATAAACTTTTAGAAAGATGGAGTAAAAGGTAAAAATTTTAATTGAGTAATTTAGTTACATGTACATAATTAAAATGACATTTCATGAAACTGCAATAATATAGAAGGATTGCTCTAGTCACACTCATATTTCATAGAACCGTCTTGCTCAGATTCTATCTATGAATCTTTGTGGGAAGTGCTTTTTTTTTTTTTTATCATCATCAGAACCCCTTGGCATCATCCATCTAGCACTAAAATCCGGGGTGTATCTTCATTTCTGTCTCTTTTGTCTTGAGTTACAGTAGTTTTTGAGTTCACGCATGATCTGAAACTGGAGATTTTATGTCTAGACCACAAGCATCATTGACAGAACAGTGGGGTTGAGTGCGTGCCTGCGTGCGTACGTGTGTGTCTTACGGTTGTATGTTCACAGTCTCTATAACATAATCACTCGTGTGATTTGTGATTGGTCATAACATTTTATGGGGCTGTGGTTCCTATTTTAGAATATAATTATCTGTTTTGTTTTGTGTGAGTAGGTAACACATTCACTGCCCTAAAATGTACAGTGTACAAACGGGTCATAGCGAAAAGTAGGTCACCTCCCAGTCTTTCCCCTTAGCTACCTAGTTACTTCCTCAGAATTAACTACTGTTATTTGTATCCTTTCTGACAGAATAGCATTTGACGACTTTTTTAAAAGCAGTTTTTCAAAGTCTCGTTTGTAACAACACTCAGTACTTTCAATTTTAAGGTTATAACCTAGGACTAATTATTAATGTGTTGACTTTTTCTTCCCCCCCTTTTATGATTCTACTAAGATATTTTTATAAACATCCTAAAACTAGCTTTGAATAAAGTTAATTTTTGAGCAAATATGTTTTCCTCAGATACTTTTTTGTTCACTATTAAGTACATGAAAAAACATCTTATAATCTGAGATGCTACGTAAAGACTCAAATAGCAGTCAGTCTCCTCTCTTCTAGGAAGTGCCTTCAGGAAGTTAAAAACCTTACCTTATATTCAGGCATACACTCTGATTTCAGGCCTATGCTATATTAGCCTGATTTGCATATATATTCCAAGGCGTACATGGAATCCTTGTACAGCTATCAGAATCTACCTTTTTGATAGTTGTATGAGTAGAGTGGAATCACGTGAAGCAATAGGGAGATACAAGAACCATAACTGTCTTACCTTACTGACTTTTCCATGTTTATTCTTCATTTTTAAAGTATTCTTAATGCCACATTTAGGTCATATCATACATAAAATGTAGATCTTGGCTTCAAAATTAATTAATACAAAGTACTGTTAGATTATTATGAAACAGTCAAATTTAGGTATTTCCTTGGTGATTGTGTTTCATTGTTAGTCTTAAGCATTTGAATTTCACTTGTTTGAGTTCTTTCCTCTTCCAATTGGGGAAAATGAAGATATTTCAGTTTGGATTAGTGTGTTAGAAGGATCATGTCACCAAACAGTTTATAAATAAACCTAATGAGGACAAAGAAGTTGACATCTAAGCAGTAATGCCAGGGTCTTCCCTTATCTTTGACCAATATTTATGTTGGTAGTGTAGCGGAATAGCAGAATATTCCTACTATTGCAGTAAATGTAAAAGATGCTTACTAAAGATAAGCTAGGGTTTTTCTTGATTCCTGAACATGGCCAAAATAATTCCATAACTAGTGGTACCTCAAAAGTAAGGCAATCAATTGGACCATTAATTCTTCCCAACAAGCAAGTCCTTAGTAGAGGAAGTGTGGATATGCAGTGATGGACCTTTACTAAAACAATGCATAACATTCCTTCAGATGGTAAACAGACAGTAAAAGGGAAATCAGTCCAAGGGACGGTTACTTGTTTATTGTCAAACTAGGGAAAGCTCAGGAGCTGTAAGTTGAATCTAGCTTTATAAAGGCAAGGAAAGACAAAGTAGTTGGAAACAACATGCCTGAAAGAGCTTCAGCTTTTTGCCCTGTGCCCCCACTTAGAGGAGACCACGAGTAGGAAGCTTATAGTTGTATGTCCTGAGGTCATTTGCAAGACTGATAAGTAGGCTGGTTGATGAATTTAAGCTTTTAAGTCATTGCCAGCATTATCATGCAGTAAAGCAGATAAGTTGACATAGATTCCCCCTTTTTAAAAACAGTTTGGTATTTTAATACTTCTTGGTACAGCTCTGAAGATGAGGCTCAATCCTGTAAACATGGCCACAGATACACCACAGGCCAGCTGTCAGTAGTATCAAGTAGGTGGAAAAATAGTATCTGCCACTTTTCTCTTCCTGTATTAACAGGCTTTTTCAAACTATTTACTTTGAAATAGTCAGCATGTTTTTAGACCTCAGAAAAGAGGAGACTTCTTTGTTATTCTTATCTTAAACTTTGGTATTTCTAGTGTTACTGCAGTGGTTGGGTTTTTGAGTTGATGGTCCCATTCTGAATTTTTATTCCTAAGGTTTTCCACCCATAAAATTTATCACAGTAAAACAGTTGTAGACCATCTCTTGTTCTGTTCTAGAATGATCATACTAGAGAGAAAATAATTCATTTAAAAGTTTTTTGCACACAGGGGAACACAAGGTAGTTCTTTGCATTGGATTCAATACAGGAATTAATACATTTGCAGACAGTCAGATGAACTTTGCTTACCATGGAACCCAGCCAAAGAAAATTGCTTGCCTCGTACAATGGAAAATAAATGGTATTAGTTCACAGCTGGTCTTTTCTTCATGTTTTACTTTGGAAACATTTCCCCACTCCTCGTTAACCTGTTAGGCGTACTGGCACTCCAGGTGTTTAAATGCACAAAGGTGATGAGTATTTGTCTGGAACAGAACCCTGTTTCTTAGAGTGTACGTGAGATGGTATGGCCTACTGGAGATTGGTGAGGAAAAGGGAGAATATTTCTGTTTTTTTCTGGAGCAGACAACCAGACATAATATTCTCAGAGTATCATAAATGGGAAGGCAATGAATAGATGCTAAATAACCAGATTCTTGCTTTCCCTTTCTGTAACTGGAGGAAATAGAAATGAATAATTTTCTATAAAATCCCCTTGTCTTGGCTTTACTATTAACATATTTAGGATCTTGAATATTTAAAATTCTCAATGATGTTAATAAACAGTGTAATACATTTAGATAATTTCTTTTTCTGCTTTCAGGAGGTACTTCAGAGTACTTAGACGGAGAAGAGAAATATATACAATTTCCTTAATTAATCTCCCTTCGTTGCTAATATGCTTTTAAAAATTAAGCTTTACACATTAATATTAAACACAATTAGGAAGTTTAAAAGCCAACTGTGAACCCCCTGACAACTGCAAATGAAATTCTTGATTAATTGTGGTAGCTTTCCTATTCTTTTTGTTTGTGACAATCTCTTGAACCTTTCAAAATGAAAACGAAGTCATATAAGTAGCTTAAAGGTGAGGTACTCTCTTTCGCAATATTCTTCACCACGTCTCCTATTAAATAGCATGTTTTGTTTCACAATGTAAATAAGCATCTATAACCTTGTCCACCTTCTTTTTTGTTCTCTGGGTTTCTTGTTTAGACAGTTTTGCTGTTAGGAGGATTTAGTCTGCTTCAATGCATTGCAGAACACACCCAGGCAGGGTGTGGGTGAAGGCAGGGAGGGGGCTGGGCATTAATTTACACCCTCCCATTTGCAGCTGGCAGTGTCAGAACAGTACCATAGGCATCCTTCGGTTGTTGCTGAGGGGGTAGATGGAGCTTACAGTTCACAAGTACATCAGCAAGACTGTAGGCCCAGGTTAGCACACCTGAAGCCCCATTGTGAGTTATTTATCCAGTTTTTAACTTGTGTCCTCTTGCAGAAATGCTCTTGGAATGTCAACAATTGCCATATTTATTAAAAGTAAGATTTAGAACATAATAATAATTACCAGTTTAATCTAGCATGAGGCCACATTGTCTTAAAATTATAGAAATATTTGCCTAAAATTTTTATAAGGGTTTTCTAAAGTTGCTGGCGTCATAGAAGTACACCATTTCTTATGTAGATTGAATTAATTTTTGTAAAACTAGAGTCCACCGTATGACTTACATTAGGCGCTGGACCAGCAAATAGACTGAAACTGATTTATTAAGAAACAGTCTTTCCTGTCCTTCAGAACATAATTTTAAAAGATGACATTATATAATATAAAGGATTAGTTAATAAATATCACTCAACTACAACACCCTAGCTACTTAGACCTTTTAAGACTACTTGTAATTAAATAGTTGGCTTATAATTAGACCCTGTGGTAGGCTGAGAGACTTTGTTAAAATTAAGTTTGGGCTCTTTCTTGCCTGTGTGCCCCACCTAACCCAACCATGGGGACCTCTTTTAGCCAGAAAGGAAGAGGAAGGATAAATGTGGGATACCTGCTCTCTACTGTGACTCTGAAGGAGCCTGATAAATAAAGGGAGTATACTGGGAAAAAGCGAACCATGATTTTGCATCCTTTGTTATTTTCTGTTATCAGTAATAAGGCACTATTTAGACAGAAAGCAACAAGACAAATATGTTGGAGTAACAAATGTTTTGGAATTTTCTCTTTGGTTTGTAGTTAATAATCACCCTAATTAGCAAATATCATACCCAGTGTTTTTCTAACTCCTTTAAGTTAATCCATACTGTTGGCTACCCTCACCTGCTGCCCTCACTATTATTAACAGGAAGTGTAGTCTTTTGGGAGTCAGGACTCCAGTCTCCTCTGCTGACTCAGTCTGTGAGCATGGGTAAGTCTTGGAAGCTCTCTGTGTCACGGTATGCCCATTGTAATATCCGTATGGTAGCTTTCAGCCCATGTGTCTCTCTCTGGCTGCCCTTCCTCATTGCATCATGTGTTCTTATATCTCATTATCACTTCTGCCTTGTGCTGTTCATGGGCAGCAGAACCAGAAAGAATGGAAGATAACTTCCATCTCAGGTAACAGATGGAATTTTCCATAGATACAAATTAAAAATGTCACTGTTTATTACGTTCCTCGCAGATGTATTATTAAACATACATGCCAGCTCGCCCAATTAGTTAGACTTCCCCCCATATTTAAAAAGAAAGAGCAATTGACTCAATTGTGTTATCCTAAAAAAACCTGTATCTAATTTAGGATATGCAGTATCTTCCTATTCGTGGTATTTAAGGGTTGGCAGGTATGTGTTAACATTTTTGTAATAGCATCAGACTATCAATTAAAAGACAGTATTCTAGTTTTTTTTTAAAGCCCAAGTTATTCATGTTCTTTTCTGGTCATTTATGTTGTTGTTTTCATTAAGGAAATGCTAATAGTTGGGTGTCTGTTTCATAAAACCTAAGTTTTTGATACATGATCTCTGTGTTTAATGAAGATACAAGAAAAGCAAAAAGTCTGATTTACAATTTGCCTTTGGTTCTTGTTGACTAGTTAAAAAAACTAACAAATACTAGAATTTGTTAGTACTCTCTGCAGATTTGAGATTCCTAGCTAAAAAAGAGGAGACCCTCTTTGACAGAAGCCATGCTCCTGACGTAGTAGTGAAGAAGCGTATTGACCGGGCTCCTTGATCAAAGTGCCAGCAAGTAGTGTATAAGGGGAAAGTTTGCCGTATCTGAATACCCAGTTCTCCAAAATATTTTTAAAAATCCATATTTCGAGAGTGGAAATAGGGATTATTTTACTATTAGAAAACATTTACTGAGTGATCATTGTGTCTCCTACCCTAGATTGATTCTTAGATTTTAAGCCTCTAGTGCAATATGTTGGCAGTTCAGAATGTACTGTACTCGCCTAAAATTGTTGGACACGTGGATCCTTGAAAGTAATTCCTTCAGCTGTATACAGAAAATGAATTCAGAGATGATTGTCGCAGATAACTGAGAGGAAGAGAACCTGATTTAAAGGAAGAGGGCTATGAAAAAAAAAAAGAAAAGAAAAAAGAGAGAAGGAGGTCTGTGGGGTCAAGCGCAGAGCCTGCTCTGTTGGGCTAGCCATGTGGTGTCAGGCCACACAAAGTCCGTGTCTTTAATCCGTAAATAGGAATCATGTTAGATGTACCTCATAAGTTACTGAGAGGCTTAAAATAATAGAGTTCTTATTCTAACTAGCATGTGCGTGGTGCATCGTAAGTACGCGGGTCCAGGTACCCAGCACTGCCTGCTTGATGTAAAAACCCTGCGAAAGAGGCAACGTGCACCATGGTTAAGAGCACCAACTCTGGAGCCGCCCTGTCCATGTCTAGGTCATGGCTGCACCATTCCTGACTGTGTGAACTGAGGCAAATGACTTCTCTTCCCCTTGCCTCACTTTTCTCGTCTGCAAAATGGGGATCTTACTAGCACGTGCTTCATAGAGTTGCTTTGAGGATGAAATGAGTTCATGTAAGTCAAGCATTTAGAACAATGAGCAAAATAATTAGCACTCTGTAACTGTTTGTTATGGTCATGTATGTTTTGAGAACACAATACGGTTGACCCTTGAACAACATGGGTTTGAACTGCACGGGTCCATGTGTATGCAGATTGTTTCTGACAGATACAGTACAGTCCTGTAAGTGTATTTTCTCTTCTGTATGATTTTCTTAATAACATTTTTTTCTCTAGCTTTATCGTAAGAGTACAGCATATAATACAGATAACTTACCGATTATGTGTGAATTAACTCTTTACGTCATCTCTAAGGTTTCCAGTCTACAGTAGGCTCTTAAGTTTTGGGGAGGTCAAAAGTTATTCATGAATTTCGACCCCCATGCTGTCTTTCAATTCATACTATGTGAGTACAGCTTTTCGGGATTCCACCACGATGTTTTATAACTTAGTTTCTTTCAATAGGCCCAGTCATTTTTGCCCCCATTTTCTGCAAGTATTTCTTTTTAAAGATGTCAAAATGACATGCAGTTTCTTAATGTCTCTCCATGTACCTTCATAACATTTGAAGAGCAGCTTATCTGATGAGAGCTAAGAGGGCAGATGTAGTAGGCACTGATTTCCCATGAAGTTTGTCTCTCTCGTTGGTACTGCCAGTTCCCACAATCCTAGCATTCCCTGGGCATCAGTCAGTGTCTGCAAGGAATGATTTTCAAATATTAAAGCATGTGAAAAGACAAACAGGCCAAAACTCAGAGCTCTCTAGGGACTATGACCTCCAAAACAGACTCTGTTCTGACATTTTCACAGGCTGCTGGAAGGAATTCCAGCAGGGCCATTCCATTTGGTAAACTCCTAAACAAACCCTCTGTCATCAAGGACTGATTTATAGATTTTTCTCCTTCTTATGTACTTGTTCTGAAGAGATTAGGATAGTAGATATGGCTGCTTAGATGCTTTTAAGGCATTTGATGTATATGATAAGTATTATACAGAGGACTTCTGGTATTTTGAAGTAATAAAACAGTTATTTGCTATGTTTAAAGAGATTTCTTGCTCTGAGTTGACTTTTAAATTCTTTCTCTTTTTCGTTTTGATTCCAGGAAATCTGTGTCATAATCACATCTTGCAATTAAAATGTTTTCATTCTGAACCCAATTATTTAACAAAGAAATGGATTAAATTTGGGAATGACCTTTTCAAAAATAAATATATATGTATACAATGACTTGTTTCTCAATAACCTTTGGCATGTGTGCAAACAAACAGTTCTAGTGTTATAGAATATTATTCTGTGAAATCTTGGTGTGATGGCAGTTGTTTAGATGATGCTTTAAGGTCACTTAAGTGGGGGGGCAGATCTATAAGTTGTTTTTCAGTTAATCTGAATTCTTTTAAAATACTCTATTATGTATTATTACACATTTCTTACCAAAAATAACATAGTGCAAAAAATAAACAAGAAGGGCAGAACCCAAGAGATTTAGAGCCTGAACAACCTAAGGAAATGGGTAATTAGGATTTATTTGGTTTATAGTTGGCCTCAAATGCTACCAGCCTCGTGGTTGTCCCAGTCTGGGGTCTGTGAGTAGTTATGTATGAAATTCCAGGTCTGAACAGCATTCTGCATTTGAAGGGTCAAGTTTGTTGAGGGGTTTTGTGTGATTTCTTTACTTCTTTGCTTGTTTCTTTTCAATGAGTTAATCCTTTGGGTGAAAGTACAAAGTTTTAAGTATTAAACAAAAGAATCCTACACAATCAAAACTTTCCTATGAGTTGATATCTGATTCTGTTTTCAGATTATAATATGTTTTGAACAGAGTTTGAAATGGGACACAGGAAGTAACTTGGTATATGATTTCACCCAAGCCTCCTAATGTCAGTAGTACAAATAAAACTCATTTTATTATGTTCTAGTAACGCATCAGAAACCCAGGATATTTTAGAGGTCTCCTTGGTAAAATAAAATGGAAACAAAAGTGAAGTAATAAGGTGCTTAGTAATTGGTCACAAGTAGTTATTGAAAGTACTAAAGAATTATGTGCCTCTTGACTGATGTATAAAATATATATGATGATAAAGACCTATGTGCTCTTATTACTGTTTTTCTCAAGCCAAGAATAACAAAGTGATATTTAACTAGACATACTCTTAATATGAGAAAGTATTACTTTTCTAATTTATTTTTCTAACAGAGATGTTTCTGTCTCTCACTATCAGTTACAGTTAGTCTCTTCATCTTTCAAAAAAATGGAGTTTGATTAACTTGCTGATAAACTAGTGAAATCTCTGGCTGCATAATTATATGCTTGTTTGTTTGTGCATAGAATTGGAGTAGCTGCTTGATTGCTTGCAGAATGCTTTTAGAACCCTCAACAGAAACAAAATGTTTACACCTTCAAAAATTTGAAGATTTTATTTGGACACCCAAGTATAATTGGAGGTTTTCCAGATCAAAGAATTTGAACTTTCACCAAGCAGATCAAGTTAGGATTGGGAAAACTGAAATTTAAAGAAATCCAAGAACTTAGTCCTAAACTCTGAACTTCAGAACCTAATGATTTTAGACAGTGCTTTGATTTTTGGTCTATTACATGATGTAATAGTATACTCTATGTAACATGTACTTTCTCTTAAAAATGTATACATTTTTTAAATTACCATGGATGTTTCATGTATCCTTGAGGGTGGAATGGTATATAAATGTCAGTTAGGTCCAGTTGGTTTATAAGGTTGTTCAAGTCATATATTCTTACTGATTTTCTTTTTTCTTGTTCTGTCAATTGCTCAGAGAGGTATGTTGAAAACCCCAACTAATATTGTAGATTTGTTTATTTCTCCTTTCAATATTTTTTTCCTTCATGTATTTTGAGGGCCTATTATGTGTTCTTGATGGATTGATCCCTTTACATTATGAAATCCCTCCATCCTTGGTAATGATCCTTTTCCCAAAGTCTACTTTGTTTGGTACTAATATAGCCCCTCTAAGTTTCTTATGCATTGTGTGATATATCTTTTCCCAGCTTTTACCTTTAACCTATCTGACCTTTATATTTAAAGTACCTTTCTTGATAGATAGCATAGAGCATGATATTTCTTTTTTTAATCTAGTCCAACAGTCTCTGTCTTTCAACTGCAATGTTTAGATAGTCTCCATTTAAGGTAATTATTGATTTACTTGGCATTTTAGTTATCTGTAGCTGTGTAACAAATGACTTCATATCGTAGCAGCTTAACACAAGACACATTCATCATCTCACCATTTTTTTTAGGTCAGAAATTGAGGCACAGCTTAGCTGGGTACCTCTGCCTCACAGTCTTTGATGAGCCTGCAGTCAGGTGTCAGCCAAGGCTGGGGTTTCATCTGAAGGTCCAACTGGGGAAGGATCTGCTTGTAACCTTTGTTACATTGTTGCTGGCAAGATTCAGTTCCTTGAGGGCTATTGGTCCAAGGCCCTCATTTCCTTGCTGGCTGCTGGCTGGAAGCCACCCCCGTTCTTGCCACATGGGCCTCTCCAACATGGCATTTTACTTTGTCAAAGCCAGTAAGAGAGAAGTCTGCCTGCAAAACAAAAGTGATTTTTTTTTTTTTTTGCAACATTTCCTAAACGTTGCCCTATTCTATCGTTTAGAAGCAAGTTATTCAAGAGGAGAGGACTATACAAGACCGTAGAGGCCACCTACCACAGTTGAGTTTAGATCTATCATTTTGCTGCATGTTGTATTTGTCCAGTCTGTTCCTCATTCCTCTTTTCTTGCCTCTTTTTTTTTTTTTTGTTAATTCTTTTTTTAGTATTTTGTTTATTTTTGCAGCATCCTATTAGCTATACTTTTTCAAACGTTCACTGATCTTTTTTAATGAAGGTCTAATATGCTGCTAATCCTATCCAGTAAAATGTTTACCTTAGATAGCTTATTTTTATTTCTGTAAATTCCATTTTGTTCTTTTTTTTTTTTTTACATTGTCCATTTCTCTCATCACTATATTCATTTTCCTTTAAAAACTTGTACATAATTATGGCTGTTAATTCAATTTTTTCTGTCATTTTTGGGTCTGTTTTTATTGACACATTTTTCTCAAAAGACACTTTCCTCCCTCTTGGCAAGTAGTCTACTAATTTGTTACTGGATGTAGCATTGTGAGTGTTACATTGCCGAGCGGCTGCATTTTGTTTTGGTTGTCTTCCTTTAAAGTGTTGGGGCTTCGCTTTGGTTAGAGTGTTGGAGTTTTGGATCACTCTCAAGGCCTTTGTCAAGCTTCGTTAGGAAAGATAGAAAGTAGTAGTCACACCAGGGGTGGTGCCTTTAGTACTAGACCTTTGACCCCCTTTGGAATCTCTACGGAATGCCCCACTGAAGGAATGCCCCGGGAGATCTTTTTGTTCAGGCTAGTTAGAGCTCGGGCATCTCCCAACCTTGCATGCACTTTGGGAGTTGTTTATCTTCCAGTTCCCCGGTCATTTCTTGCCCAGCCTTGTGAAACTTCACCATGGGCACATATGGTTCAGGACTCAGCAGAGACTCCAGGGCGCCCCTTTGTAGCTTTCTGGAGCTCTTTTTCAGCATGAGCCCTCCTGTTCAGAAATCTGCACTGCAGCTCCCGGCTGTCGCCGCTTCCCCATAGCTCCCTCTCTGGCTCCCCAGTGCCGCAAGCCTCACTAGCTCTGTTTGAAGGCTTGTACTCACAGTCTGGAAATTGCCTCCTGGCAGAAAGCTCTGGCTGCTAGGAGGCTCATCTCAGTTGTTCCCTTTTCCCTAGGAGTCATAGTGCCGCACTGCCTATGTCCCAGTGTGGGAAAGCCATTGTTTGATGACTGGAGATTTAACACACAGCCCGTGTTTTTCCACAAAGACATGTATCCTCTCCGAACGCCCTGTACCTCTGCTTTCTGACTGGACTGCCGAGGTGCCGCTTTGTGTCTGGACCACCCCCCCCCCAAACACGCAGACCCTGCTGAGCTCAGCAGGCTGCTCCCGGCTTGTGGGTTAAAGGCCAAGGCTGATAGTCATGGGGGCGCTTACGTCAGCCAGCTTTCCAGCTTTTGCTGTTGGCGCAGGATGGTGAGCAAGATTATCATGAAAGACAACAAGTGAGGGCCCCTTGGACAGCTCGGAGCCAGTGGCATAGGTACTCAGTTGTTCAAGAAGTCATCGTGCTTCGGTGGGGGACCTCAGGGAGGAAAGGATTCACACGTTGGCAGAATCCATTCGTCCTTAATAAAGAAATGATTATATATTATTTTCTCTTCACAGAAATGTTGAAATTAAGAAAACATCTCTTTGCCCCAGTATTTGAATTTGATTCAGTTTGGCAAAAGAGTCAGCCTTTAGAAGATTTAGCAAATATAAAGATTACATTTTTCTTCTCACATGTATATTAATGGGAATTTTCTTGTCAAGAATATCTAGTTCTATTAAGTGAAAAAGCATAGAATTAAATTGTAGATTCGCCATGAGTGCAACTCACCATCCTCTCTGCATTGTCCCATCAGCCCCTCCTGTGCCTTCCAACAAACACCCTGCAGAGAAGTATGTCAAATTAATTTCGGCATTTTATGTACATACACACTACTCTCACCTGCCTTCTTTTCTGTAGTGTGCATTTTTCATAATGCACGTACAGTGCTTACATATCAAGGAAGGAAAAAACCTTTTTAAAAAAATATGCCACATATATAATGGGAAGTGTTAGAGTAATTTGGTAGCTCATGATTGTATTATGGTATTGGGGTGATTCTCTTGAGAATTAGATTCTACTTAGAATTCTTAGATTCTGCTCAGAGACCACTACATGTCAGGTTGAATATTCACAGTGTGTAACAGATTCTCATCCTTTGTTGACAGAGCTTTACAGGAGAATTTATAGTGAGAAAGAGTTCTGCATGGTGTAACAGAAGTGAAGTAGAATATTACTGAGGTCACCTGGGAATCACAGAAACACAGTTCGGTCAAAGTCTCTGTAATCTGGGTCCCATGGTCTCTACTTCTGCATTACCCTTGGGCCCAGTGGTTGACAGCTCTTACCTTGGTTCACATGGCCTCTCTGGCTGCCCACCTGTGCCCTTGTGTGGCTGTCTCACTCTTGCCGAGAAGCTGGAGCGGGTTAGGAGACAAAGAACAGATGGGAGTCAATAATAGCGGGCAGGGTGAATGAGGCTTAGGTGTCAAAACTGGCCCCAGAGACCCAGAAGGACAGAGCCTGGAGCAGGTGTTCAGGTCCGTCAGATGGCTGTCAGGTTGGTTCTCAGTCTTGTTCCGTCCAGGTGATATGTTGACAATAACAGATGGAAACCAAATAAACAAGACACTACTGAGTACGTGAAAAGTAAAAAGATTAATTGTGTTTTTGAAAATCATCGATATATACTCAAACTGTGCACTTGAGAATATATTTGTTTTTTAGTCTAGTTTCATATATGCCATTCCATTTGATTAGCCCAAATGTTTGAAAAACATATTTCATTAACGTGTGAAGTGGTCTAAATATACTAATGTAGAATCTTTTCCAATAGAATTTTTATTTTTAAGCCAAATGCTTTTTATAAGTTGTTCTTCCCTGCCTTTACATTTTTTTAGGAATATGATCATGTAAATTATATAGCTAAACACTTGTATTCTGACCTTCTGAGTACTCTGTGTCTCCTCACGAAAATTAAAACACTTTATTGCTCGCTTCCTTCTATGAAGTAACCAACCAACAGATATTTTTTAAAGTCCACCTACAAATAAGTGTTGGGTTTTTCCATGTGTTTCTGCATATTATTGCGTTCTTCCCCCTTGCCTGTGCAGTAGGCCTGGAACCCAAACTGGAAATAGCCAATGACGATACTAACTTCTGCCAGTAGAGAGAGGGTTTATTTCCAGAATAGGTAAAAGCATTTTACATTATGAGGTGGGTTTTAAGTGTTTTCATTTTATAGGACTATAAACTGAAGGGCAGAGATTAAATAATGCAGGGACAATCAGCTAAAAAGGAACAGAATGAAGTTTTAAAGATATGGTTGGTTTTAACACCACCTCTAAGGTTATAAAGGGTACTAAGGGTTATAAGGCTTCTAAGGTTATATAAGGGTATAAAAGTATTAGAGTAGGAAAGATAAATTTTATTTGGAAGGAAGAGAGTTAAAATAGAGGTATTTTTAAGACAGACTATTTTAAGTTTTATATACAGAAAATAGTTACAAAAGGTATAAATACAATTGCATATAGAGCTAAAATTAAGGATGTTGAGATTTTGCTTGAGCAGAATAGTTTTACTTTAAAAGCCTGTTGAAGATGACCACCACATCTTGCAGTCACCGTCAACCTTGCCCAGTCTGCCAGAATTGCCCCTGTGCGTAAGTTTACCCCACACGCTTGGTGCGTGCAGATGAAGGGACCCTGGGGGTGGGCAGCATCCCCGTCTCATGTCGTACCTCACCTTACACTCTTCTCAGGCGCTTCCGTGCTAAGAGGGTGACCGTACAACCAGGCACTGTGGTCTTTTGGAACAGAGAACTCAGGCAGTTCTGTGGGTCTCTTCATTCTAGCCTTGTACTTTCAAAAGCACTGAGATAAATGAACGAAGACATTTAAAAAATTCCTCTAATGGAAGATGTCCAAATAGTCATTTTATCCTTTTTAGCCTTTTAAACAAATATATTTTCAGGTTTGCGAGTAAAATTGCCTAATAATAGACCATCCTGTTAATGGCAATTTATTTCATAATAAAGTATTTGATATTTAAAGGCTAAAATAAAAATCTCCTTTAACGTCTTTTATAAATCATTTGTTTCTTTTCTATGGAAAAAAATACAAAGTGGCATTTTTCTAATCTCCTATAGTAGGATAATAATCTCTTTACATGTTCTTTTTAACTCCTGCACTTAGAGCAGCTTATTAACTTTTTACTGAAGAGCAATTTATGAGTAAGTTGCAGGCATGCCTGAACATGTCAGTATGCATCTTCAACAATATATTCTATTTACCATAGTAGTTATGAGCCACAGAAACTTAACATTGATACAGTGTGTATTTAATATATGCCCCATATTCATATTTCCCCACTTCTCCCAATAATGTCCTTTATTGTTTTTTTTCAACCAGGATCTCATTATGTATCATTTATTGCATTTAGTTGTCCCCTAATCTCCCCTAATCTAGAACAGTTTCTCTACTTTTTTTTAAGACTTTATTTTTTCAGAGCAGTTTTAGATTTACAACAGAATTGAGAGGAAGGCACAGGGATTTCTCATATGCGCCCTGCCCCCACACGTGCACAGCTTCCCCCATGGTCCATATCACTCACCAGAATGGCACATATTTTACCAAGGATGAACCCACGTGGACACATCATAATCACCCAGTGTCCATAGTTGACCTCTGGCCTCAGTCTGGGTGGTGTACATTCTGTGGGTTTGGCCAAATGTGCAATGCCATGCATTCACCATTATAATACAGAATATCTTTACAGCCCTACATATCCTCTGCACTCTGTCTCTTCATTTCTTTGCTCCCTGCCCCACCCCCCCAGCCTAGCAACCGCGCATCTTTTTATTACCTTCATAGTTTTGCCTTTTCCAAAATGCCCTGTAATTGGAATCATTCAATAGGTAGCCTTTTCAGGCTTCTTTTACTTAATAATATGTATTTAAGGTTCCTCCATGTCTTTTCATGGCTGGGGAGTTCATTTCTTTTTAGTGCTACATAATATTCCATTGTCTGGCTCTACCACAGTTTATCCACTCAGTAGTTGACCTACAGAATGAATCTCAGTTGATTCCAAGTTTGGGCATTTATGCAGAAAGCTGCTATAAACATTTGCGTGCAGGTTTTTGTGTGGACATAAGTTTTCAATTCCTCTGGGAAATACCAAGGAGCACGATTGCTGGATCGTATGGCAAGAGTATGTGTACTTTTATAAGAAACCACCAAACTATTTTGCTAAGTTGGCTGTACCATTTTGCATTCACAACCACTTTTTTTTGTTTTAATCTTACACTACTTGGCATTTTTTTTTAGATGGCCAGGCCAGTTATTTTGCAGAATGATTCTCAACTTGGATTTGTCTGTTTAGGTCCCTGTGATCAGTTCAGGTTGAACATTTAGGTGGGAATATTACATAGGTTGACATGGGTGAGTCCCATCAGGAGGTACATGACGTTTGTTCCGTTATTGGTGATGTTCACCTCCTGTTTCTCCTATGTAAGTGTCCCCTCTTCTCTTTGTAAATAATAATCAGTAATATAATTAATTACAAAGTAGTGTGTGGGTAGTTCTGTGTCCCAAGCATCTGTCGGCCATGGTTTTAATGACAATTTTTGTTTAAATAAGTTATCAGATAGGTACTCGAAATTGATGGTTTTCTAATTCTGACATTCTTGCTCTAGTAGCTGGCATTCTTCTGAAAAGAACCTTCTTTTCTAAGGGAAGTATCACTACAGACTCCTAGATTGTTTTTTATCATTGGAAAGGTACTATCCATTACCGTCATCATTTCTGATACACAAGTCCCAAATTTGGCTGGTGAGAGCCTATTCAAGGTGACTTTTGTGTCCCCTTGACCCATCCCCCTTAGATTGTGAGCACTTACCTCCTTTCTGGCACAGAATATTTCAGGATCTTCTTATACATTCATGGCACCAGTCCTGGAATTAGCCCTTTCTCTAAGGATCCCTGGTTACTTTGACTCAGGAATAGTTTTTAGAAACTGAGATCTGAGAACTAAGCACATTCATTATTACTTGGCTGTCATTGCTTCTAGGCCTTTTCAGTAGACGGAGCTGGAACTTTTTTTTTTTTTTTAAAGAAAAAAAATCATCAATTCCAGACGAAAAAGCCATGCAGTCTTAAAGAAGATGAATGAAACCAGAGGATTTACATTTCTAAATATCAAGCCCTGCTATAACACTGTAGTTGTCTAGACGGATAAACAGCCTGACCGGTGGGACAGAAGAGAAATCAGAGAGAGTATTTATCGCTAACTCTCTACAAAGGTAACACATACGTGCAGTGGGAAAGGACGGTCTTTTTTAATAAATGGTTCTGGATTAAATATTCACTGGAAAGAAATCTACCTGAAATTCATACATACACACAAAAAGTCCCGACTATGAAGGGTAAAACAACAAAGCTTTTAGGGGAAAACATCTCCATAACCTTGGAGTGAACAAAAATTTCTTAAACAGGACACAGATAGCATGCCTCATAAAAGAAAAACTTGATTGAATGCATTATACTTAAATTAATAACTCTTGTGCACCGAAAGACATCATTGAGAGAGAAAAGGCAGCCCATAGAATGGGAAGAGTTAATTCTTAATGCATATATTTAACAAAAGATTCTTCTCCAGAATATGTAAAGAACTCCTAGAGCCAGTAGAATGAATCAGACAAAGGCCTTGACACGAACTTCACAAAAGAGGAAATCCAAATGGTGCCCACATATATGGATATGGATATGTGTTCATTAGTCATCAGAGCAGCGCAAATGCGAACCTCAGTGAGGTATTACCACGCACCAACTAGAGCAGCAAAAATGAAAAAACACCAGGTATATCAAGGAGCATGGCGTATGGAACAGGTGAAAATGTAAACTGGTGTAAACATTTTCAAGAACTTTTGCATAATTCTGAGTATCAGGAAATCCACTCCTAGATTTTATTCAGCAGAAATGTATATATATATATATATGTTCATCAGAAGATAATGTATTAATTTGAGTGATATGAAATTGCCATTTTTTGTAGGTATTGGGAGCAATTTCATATGGTTCAATCTACTGGAATGCTCATAACACTATTTGGGTTTTTCTGTTTGTATTTATTTTATTTTATTTTGTTTTATTTTATTTTATTTAAATTCAATTAGCCAAGTTATAGTACGTCATTAGTTTTTGATATAATGTTCAATGATTCATTAGTTGAGTATAACACCTGGTGTTCATCACATCACGTGCCCTCCTTAATGCCCATCACTCAGTTAACCCACCCTCCCACTCCCCTCCCTTTCCGCAACCTTCAGTTTCCCTGAGTCAAGAGCCTCATATGGTTTGTCTCCCCCTCTGATTTCTTCCCATTCTGTTTTCCCTCCCTTCCCCTATTGTCCTCTGCACTATTCCTTATGTTCCACGTATGAGTGAAACCATATAATACTGCCTTTCTCTGCTTGACTTATTTCACTTGGCATCATCCCCTCCTGTTCACATCCATGTCAGTGCAGATAGTGGGTACTGATCCTTTCTGATGGCTGAGTCATATGCCATGTATACGGCATTTTTGTGTATATGGACCACATCTTCTCTCTCCATTCATCCACTGTTTATTATCGGGAAAGACTGAGGGCTGCCCAGTTCCCGTCTCCAGAAGAATGGCTCAGTAAGCTGTGATGTATCACCCAGTGACATACAGCAGTGGGAGTCAGTACAGCACAGCTACGTGTGCGAATATGGGTGACTGAGTAAAGACAGCTAGTCACAAAAGAGTACGTATGATTCGATTACATTTATGAAGTACAAAAACAGGTAAAACTATGCTGTAGAGTTAGAAATCAAGACAGCACTTACCACTGTCAGGAGAGAAGTGACTGGAAGGGAAGCGCCCAGGGAGAGCCCTCCGGGTACGGGAAATGTTTGATTTCCTGATGCTGGTTGCGTGAGTGTGTTCCATTTGTAAACATTCAGCGAATTGTCCACTTACGATGTGTGCCTTGTTCGTGTGTATGTTAAATTTAAAAGTTAAAAAATAAAAATAAAACAATAAATAATATAACGATTATGTGAGAAACCACAGGGAAATAAATGACTTCTGATCTGTTCTTCCTCCCACCTCAGTTCTACCATTAATCCGGTGACATGCTTGTTTTTGAAAGTTCAAATAAATTGTAAGCATCTGTGCATGTTTCCCTGCAGACGTCAACATGTATATCACTAGAGTTCAGTATTTACTTAAAACGACCTTATTTTGAGAGCACATCGTCTGTGCTTCTCCTTCGTGTGTTTCTTCACCCCAGTCCATTGCCTGCCCTTCTGCCCAGTTATACTCTGAGATGACATCAGTCTCTCTCAGGTCTGATGCTGAAAATTTCTTAAAATAGTATTGTCCAAGACACCTTTGCCTAATTATAAGCCAGCTTTTTATTATGAAATTATTGAAGTTCTTTATGTGCCCATGATACTTGTCAAATGTGTTTTGTGAACGTTCTCCTAGTCCGTGCCTTCCTTACTGATTTTCTTAAAATGTCTTTTGATGAGCGAAAGTTATCATTTTTGATGAAGTCTAATTTATCATTTTTTTATGATTATTGCTTTTTATCCCCCTAAGAAACCTTTGCTTACCCCCAACCCATGGAAGTATTCTTCTTTATAAAAAGCCTTCTAAAGGCTTTTAGGTTGTTGATTTTAATGTATGTCTGTGATATACTTCAAATTAACTTTGATGTCTGGTGTGAGGTAGGGGTTGAAGCTCATCTTTTTCCATATGGATTTCTGGTTGTTTCAACACCATTTGTTAAAAAGTCCCCCTTTCCCCCATTGGATTGCTTTGGCACCTTTGTCTAAAATCCAAAGACCATTTAAGTGTGCCTCTGTGTCTTCCTCTCTCTTCTGTTCCATTGATCTGTTTCTTAATTCTTACGCCAGTACAATACTATCTTGATTACTATAGTTTTATAGGCAGTCTTGAAATCTGGTGGGGTAAGTCTTTCAACTTTGTTTTCCTTTTGTAAGAATGCTCTGGATATTCTAGGTCCTTTGCATTTCCAGTTCTGTTTCAGAATCAGCTTGCTAAAAACAGAAACAAAAACCTAGCAGGAATATGATTGGGACTGTGTTGAATCTATAGATTAATTTGGGGTGAACTGACATCTTCATCATTCCAGTCTGTCAATATAATATCTTTCCGTTTATATAGGTCTTCCTTAATTTCTCTCAACAGTGCTTTCTAAGTTTTTAGTGTAGAAGTCTTGTACATATGGGATGCCTGTGTGGCTCAGTTGGTTGGGCGTCTGCCTTCAGCTCAGGTCATGGTCCTAGGGTGCTGGGATTGTGTCCTACAAAAAAAAAAAAAAAAATCTTGTACATATATCTGCTTTTGACAGTACTATGAATGAAATTATTTTTTAAATTTTATTTTATGTACTCTGGCTTCATGACCTAAACAGAACTTTCTGCTCCACTTTGCTGATGATCATGCAGACTTTTAATAACCTTTTCTTAATTGTTCCATGCTAATTTATGTTTCTGTGAAGCATAAGGTGAAAACCCCTTTTTGAAAGACATTTCATTCTGCATCAGTTCAGATAAGGACTTATTTTCACTAGATCTGCCAGAAGCTCCCCAGAGTGAGTTTATTTGTGCCTGTGTGTTATGTGATGGTCTTGCGTAAGCGCGTGTGTATTTTAAAGAAAGCAACAATAGGTGACGGTTATTTGCCATCATTGTGGGTAGGTGCATTTTGACCTCACTGGTTCTGTGATAATAGTTTATTGATGCAGCGTGCTTTTGTTAAGTGTTGAACTCTGTGCCAAATGCTGCGGCTGCACAGGCGAAAGCTACAGTCTCTTCTCTCAAGGAACAACCCAATGGCTTAGCTCATTCCTCGGTCACTGATGAATGTTTATTAGTGTTGTATTTGCTATAGAAACAGAGCAACCAAATATAAAGAAATCCAAGAAAAACCCATGTTTTTGAAAATATTTCTTATCTGATAAAAATAGGGCTTCCATACTATTGACATTATACTGTTTTCTTTATTTTAACTTGCTTCATTGCGTAAGTATGACCTAGTATACTGTAAGTGATCATCTCCTCCCAGCAGCCTTGCCATTTGTGACTGAAAATTACTGTCACTGAGCTGACACATACTTCAGGAAATCTACTCCTTTTTTCCTCCCGTTTTGTAGCGCTGAGACCAAACTCTGGAAATTAAAAGACCCTGCTTAGGCCCGACAGGGCCCATCCGTTCAGTTAGGCTCTCTGACGCGCATGAAGTTCCATGCTATTATGAGTGTTTTGAAGTCATTTTGAAAGGCATTGATGATTGTTGGTGATGCTGATATTGTTGTAAGCTGCATTTAATTAGGAATATGCAGCTTCGTGCTTTACAGATCTCTGTTCCCGAGAATTTGCCCTGTTATTTTAAGACTATTTCTAGAATATTTTGGTTTCCCAGCCTTTTTTTCTTGGTTCATTTGAAATTGTATGTAATATTCATAAAAACAGTGGAGGTGTACTTTGTCGTGTTATTTCCCAAGGCTTTCTGTCCTTCCTTATTAAATATCGTTTACGAAAATGTGTATATCTAAAATCTTCATACAGTTTGAATACATCTAATATCCCACTTCTCATTTTCTTTTTGAATTTCCCTTATTCATATTTATTTTCTGTGTATAGTCTCTAATGTTATGACTAAGGGGATGTTTCTCCTTGACAACGCTTGAGGTACATTTGCCTTGCTACTTCCTATTTCCTGTTTCTTTCTTCCTCACCAGACGTTCCCACCCCCCTCTTTGAAACTTCCTAATGCCTCAAAAATTAAGGTGTTAATAATGTTCTCTGAGGCTTAAAAAAAATCTTCATGTTTCCAAAATTAATATTTGGGGAAAAAAATTGAAGCTACAACAAACACAATAGTCTGGAAAAGAAACCATTGTGATCATACATAAATAAATAGCTAATATCAGTTTTTATGAGAAGTGTTTTCATTGTTAGCCATTGTTTGCACTTCTCATGCTTGGTTTTGCATTTTCTTTGCTCTTTTTATACGGCTTAGATACTTAGCCTACTAGCTCTTTTAAAAGTAGTTTGAGTATTCTAAAAATGGCAGTATCATATACTTACGGCAAATTGAGGAGAAAGAAGAAAAGGAGAGACAGAAAAGTTAATACATATTCCCACTCCTTAGACAATCACAGTTAAATTCTGTAGTATCTCTTGGATCTTTTTTCTGTGTAGTTTGTTTTGGTTTTAAAATATTGATTATGTAAATTTGTTTCCTGGGTTGTTTTGTTATCTTTTTCAATTTAATATACTTTTTTGTAGTTTTTTATTTTTTGCTTTGTAAGCAACAATTGAATTATTGCATACTGGCTCAAGTGAGTAGAACAGATACAGTCTACCCACATCCTACGCTTGGACACTTAAATTGTTTTTAGTTAGTTATTTTGCCATAGACTAAAATCTTTGTATATAATACACGACTACTTTTGTAACTGTTAAAATACATTTTAATTCCGTCTGTTCAAGTATTTCGTGTGTGTGTGTGTGTGTAACAAGCATGTCAGTTTATTAAATGCAAAATGGAAGAAGGGCTAGGGAACATATTCTTTTTTTTCTTCTTTTAATTTAAATTCTGTTAATTAACATATAATGTCTTGGTTTCAGAGGTAGAGTTCATTGATTCATCAGTCTTAAATAATACCCAGTGCTCATTACATCATGTGCCCTCCTTAATGTCTATCACCCAGTTACTCTGTCCCTCCACCCGCCCCCTCCAGCGACCCTCAGTCTGTTTCCTATGATTAAGAGTCTCTTGCGGTTTATCTCCTCCCTCTCTGATTTTGTCTTGTTTTATTTTCAAGTATTTCTTATTTAGTTAACTCATGTAGTCTTAAGATGTATCCTGGCTAAGGGAACGGACTTTGGGCTCTTTGGACAGAGCGTTCTGAGTTTAAGAATCTCAGCCAGTGGGGCGCCTGGGTGACTCAGTCGGTTAAGCGTCTGCCTTTGGCTCAGGTCACGATCCCAGAGTCCTGGGATTGAGCCCCGTGTCCTCCCTTCTTAGGGGGTAGTCTGCTTCTCCTGCCCCTCACCCTGCTCGTGCTCTCTCTCTCTCTGCCAAGTAAATAAATAAAATCTTAAAAAAAAAAAAAAAAAAAGGATCTTAGCTAGTTACCTTACACGTGTGTTGGTTTCTTCATCTGTAAAGTGGGATGAAAGCATGCTAACTGTTCATATCTGTCAGGGTAGTTGAGTAAATAAAATGAAAACAACATTTTTAGCAGAGTGTCTTAGACACAGTTAGTGCTCAGTAAAATGTCTATAGTAATTGTTATTAAATTGATTGTATTTTGTAGGAATAAGGGAGTTAAAATGAAATTAAGTCTCATTTGTATATTATAGCTAAAATGCTGTCCCCTTATTTGAGTGGTTCACGGAAATGTGTGTACGTGGTAAATGAGACAATTCCAGTTTGTGAGATGGCAAAAGTCCTCTTGTAAATTAATTTTATGGTTTGAAATTCTGGAATTACTCATATACCATAGACTCCATTAAAATGGTTTTCTCTAATTAGCATTATTAGACTGCTTTACCAGAATGTGGCTTTGAGGTTGGTAGTATATTATGTCATCTGACTGTCCCTCAGACATTCAAACTAGGTGTAATGTTTATTACGTAGAAAAGTTTTTTTTTTAATTTTGTTAATTCTTTTCAAATGGCTTCACTCTTAATGTTTTAAAAGAAATGTCAGGCATAACTTCATTGCCAAATAACACAAAGAATGACTATAGTGTGTAATATGTGAGAGTCATTTCCTAGAACATTATCAGAATCATGAGATAAGGAAATGCCTATTTTGCAAAATGTCAGAATATCGTGATTTGCTGACAGTTCTGATGAAATAAATTACTCATTTCTTCTCAATTTGAAATTCATAGAAATGCCTTAAAATTGTTAAGTGCTTTCTCAATGGCTGTCTTCTTTTTATGGAGATATGTATTTGTTTATCTAGAATTATAATACTTAAAATTTGTTTAAATGAATTACATCGGCTGTTACTATGACGAGACGCTTTGGAGTGCCCATTCAAGATATTTTACTATAGAAAATATTTTATTAAGGTTTAGGATTTTTTTATCATAAATATAACACGTGCTCATTTTAGACCATTTTTAAAATTCAAAAAGATAAAAAGCAGAGCATGTTAAGTAAACTATAAGTCCTGTCATTCACAGTATTTTGTCTTGATCTCTTCTCCATTCATATAATTTTTAGAAAGACAAAATGGGGACCACACTTTTATGGTTTCCTCTTTTTTTTTAATGGCCTCCTTTTCTCCTTTCATCTTATAGTGAACATTTTCCATATTATTAAATGTAACCCTGAAAAAAATCACTTTTACTTCTTTGGCTTATTGTAAGCACCCAGTAATTATTTCCAGTTTTGAAGCCATTATTTCAGTGGCTGTGCAAGATATCATTATATACTTGTCATAATTTATTGACTCCCTGTGGATTAACAGTTGGATCATGTCTTTGCTGCTGTGGTTAATGCTGGGATGGAGAGCACTGCACATAAATTGTTTTATTTATATGTATATTTCAGAATATTTTTTTAAAAATAAAGTCCTAGATATCAGATTACAGGGTCAAACAGTTCTGACCTCTTTCTGGATTCTTTAACATAGTTTCAGTGGCTTTCTAAAATATGCCAGTTGATGAATTTATTGGCAGCGTTTGGCGTGCTCACAACATTCTCCTACTTGAAAAATCTTTGTCATTAAAATTTTTCAAGCTTGAGTTATATTTTACATACACTGAAATGCACAGATCTAACACGTACAGTTTGACTCGTTTTCTAAAAGTTTATTTTGAAATAATTTCTGACTTACAGGAAAGTTGCAAAAATAGTGCAAAGAATTCCCGAATATCCCCTATCCAGATTCCCCAAATGATAATGTCTTAATCACACTTGCTTTATCCTGCTCTTTCCATATCCATACATAATGGTTTTTCCCAGAGCTATTTGAGAGTGAGTTGTGGACATACTGCCTTTTTACCTCCAAACACTTGGTGTATGCTTCCTAAAAATAAAGATACTGTCTTATATAACCATGGTATACTTATTTAAATCTGTAATTAACATTGATACAGCACTGTTTACTAACCCCAGACCTTATTCAAATTATGTCAGTTGTCCCAATAATATCCTTTATAGGAAAAGAAATAAAAATGTCTTTCCCCTGTTTCATGGTCCAGTCAGGATCACAGGATTTATTTAATTGTCAGGTTGCTCAGTCTTCATTTAAATGGAACAGTTCTGTAGGCTTATTCTTTGCTTTTTCTTTTTTTTTCTTCTTTTGTCTTTTATGACATTTTGGAACAGTATGGATTATTTTCAAGAGTATAGATCAGTTATTTTGTGGAATGACAATCAATTTGGGTTCATCTCTTGGTTCTTCCTGATGAGATTAGACTCTGCCCCTTCATCAGGAAGACCACAGAAAAGATGTTGTGTCTTCTCGGTAGCAGACGATGTCAGTTTGACCCTTTGCTGATGATGTTAACTTCAGCATATGGTTAAAGTAGTATCTTCTGGGTTCCTCTGCTGTGAAGTTACTATTTCTCCGTTTCTAATTTTGTAAATAGTAAGTATATTGTGAGGAAATATTCTGCCATCCTTTCAAACCAACTTGTACCTGTACCAAGTAGTTTAGTATCTATTGGTAATTCTTGCTTAGAACTACCATGCTGGGGATTTCTAATTCCATCATTCCTTACATTGATTAGATGACATTCTACTTTAAAGACAAGCTTTCCTTTCTACCCCCTGTATTTATGAATTTATATCAGCATGGAATCATGGAGTCTTACTCTATTTATTAGTAAATAATACTATTTGTTAATAGTGATTCTGTTACTATTATTATTTATTTTGATGCTCAGACTTTCTTAGATTTGGCCAGTTGGGGGCTCTGTCAGGCTGCCTTCTGTGTCCTTTTGGCAGATGCCCATCAGTGTTTGACTACTTACTTGCTTTTTTTTTTTTTTCTTAATTTATTTATTTGACAGAAGAGAGAGACAGCCAGCGAGAGAGGGAACACAAACAGGGGGAGTGGGAGAGAAAGAAGCAGGCTCCCAGCAGAGGATCCTGATGTGGGGCTCGATCCCAGGGCTCTGGGATCACACCCTGAGCCAAAGGCAGATGCTTAAGGACTGAGCCACCGAGGCGCCCCCTTACTTGCTTTCTGACATATGTTCCAGGTTCAACTTTTACTTTTCCTGCCCTAGCCCTGCAAACAGCCCTTTCTCTTAGGAAGTCTGGTTGGTTTTAGTGGAGTATATTATAAACCCAAGACCTGGGAGCTGGGTGTGTTCACTGCTACTGTTTGGTCATTGCTTCTAGATCTTCTCAGTTGACAGAAATAGGAAATGCATGTTTTTGTTCACACACAGACACATACAGCTGTATCTGTTCTTGTCTACCTGCATCACTGCATATATTAAAAATCAGGCATCTTTACTGACATCTCCAGTTTTATCCAGCACCACAGGCTTCCCTGCAGCCTCTCCTTTCCGTATTTGTAACCCCCTTAACTGACAGGGAGAAAACTGCTCCCATCCTGCTCCCATCCACAGTGTATTTTCTAGAATACACATAGTATTTAATTCTAGAGTATACATAGTTTTAAAATTGCTAACCCACGCCACTATGAGAAGTAAATCTGCTATACTTGAAACGGGAAAACTCTATGGTCTGTAAATTACATCTCAGTAAACCTATTTTAAAAATATTTGCTAATGGGAGTTGAATTCTTTTTGTCTTTAGCCCAAAGGTATACAGTCAAAATAACGTATTCAGAAATTGCTAAGATTGGTTCTGTCTCCTCTTCAGTGTGTCCATGTTATTTATTTGAAATACAGTTGGGTTCATTTATTGTGTTTGTATTCAAATTTAGGTGTTCTTCCAACTTTGCTGATTTTGTTAATTTATTTTTGAGAATGTGATCTGTTAACAAGGTTCTAAAAGTCAAAATTATATTTTTAAAAAAAGATGTCCTCAGTTAAGTGTCGCTACTGACCTCACTCTCCTGTTCCATCCCCGCCCTGATCCATTCCACCCTGTTTCCCCACCACTGAAGGTAATCAGTCTCCTTGGTTGCTGGTTTCTCCGTCTTTTATTCTTTTTCCCCTCAGATAAGCAACTCGAAATATATTTTCTTGTTTTCCCTTCTTTCTTACACAAGAGGTGACATTGATACAGTTTTAGAGTTTGCTCTTTTCACTTAATATTTTCTGAAGACTGCTTCATCCCAGTTTATACGAGATGGTCCTTATTCCTTTTCACAGCTATTGTAGTATTTTATGGGGTGGATGCCCCATGGTTTAGTCAACCAGTCTCGTTCGTGGGCGTTTAAGTTGTTTTGAGTATCTTGCAGTTACAATGGTGCTGTAGTAAATTGCTTCAGCATATACCATTTTATAATGTTGGAGGTTTATCTCTCAGGTACATTCCTAGATAGAAGATTGCTGGGTCAAAAGGTGGATGCATTTGTAGGTTTGTTACGTGTCGCCAGATTCCTTTCCTAAAAGGCTGTACCAGTTTGCATTCCGATCAGCAGTGTATGTGAATGTTTATTTCCCCCCCCCCCAACCTCACCAACAGAACACGTTACGTATTTTTGCCATCAGGTATGTTGGTGTAATTTTAATTGCCTTTCTCTAGCTATGAGTAAGGTTGAACGTTTTCTGATATGTATAAGGCCTATTTCAGAAACATTTTTGGAGGAGAGTGTGAATTACCTACTCTTTTCTCAGTCTGATTTTTAAAGAATTAATTTTTATGTTGGAGAGATCAGCCCTTCCTCTTCAGTGTGTTTGTTTTGTTTTGCTCTAATGTGGCCAAGATTTATCAGTCTTTCCTTTTATTGCTTTTGGATTTGTGGGTCACAATTAGAAAGCTTTTCCCTATATCCCAGTTATAGAAAGGTCCCATCAATATTTACTTAGAGTACTCAGACGGTTTGATTTTTTTTTTTTTTTTTTTTAGCTTTTATCCCCGATCTACTTTGAGTTTATCTTAATCTAATAAGGTTTTTTCTCTCTCCCCTACTTGGTGCTTTTTTTTTTTCAATGGGTTTTCTCAATGTGCCTTGGGTATTTTCATTTTTTTCCGAATGAGCTTGTCATATCAGCTTGTCTAGCCCCATTAAAAAGCTCGTTGGTGTTTTTTATTGACATTGCGTTAAAGGTGTAGATTAATTTACAGAAAAATGAGATTTTTATGATGTGGTATAATCCTATCCAGGAACGAAGACTGTCTACTTGTTCAAGCTGACTTTGGGGTTTTCCAGGAGTTTTACACATTTCTTTAGTTTACTCATGAGCATTTGTCTTCTTTGTTGCTCTTATTGATGGGGTTTCTTCTCCTTAGTTCTCTAATTGCTTATAGTCTGTGTGTCTGGAGGAGAGCAGTGGCTCTGTGTGTTTGCATGTATGCTACTGGCAGTTTGCCAGGTCTCTTGTATCTGTAAATTTATGTATTTCATCAAATTTGGGGGATTTTCAGGCATTGTCTTTGCAAGTACATTCTCTGCCTCATTCTCTCTCTGCCTTCCCTCTGGAACGCCAGTCTCTCATGAGATAGACCTTATGATATCATCCGCGGGTCATGGTAAGCCTCTGTTCTTTGTTTTTAAATCTTATTTTGTCTGAAGCCCATCGTTTATTTTCATTCACTTATTTTTCCTGATATTTTTAAATGTTTCTCTGATCACTGCTTTGAACAAAAGCCATAGATTCTGGTGAGAAATCCCTTCATTTCAGTTGGTGTTTTTCCTCATCTCTACTGCTTATTAGGAAATTTTACTAATTTCCAGGTAGATTAGGCCTTTTTAGGGTTTTTTATTTTATTAATAATTTCTGGTACTACTTCATTGAGATCGTAGTGTTGTGTATATTTTTTTCTTTTATGGAAATTGCTGAAGTTTTCTTTATGCCCTAATATGTGATTTTTAAAAAATATTCCATGTGTAGTTGAGAAGCTATCTCCTCTGTCATCAAGGTGCAAGTTCACTGCATAGCAGTAAGATCTCCTTATTGGTTATGCTGTATATTCCTTTCTTATGTTTTGTCTACATCTGTCTTGTACTGAGAGAGGCACGTTCAAGTCTCCTCTTCTTTGTGTGTTTCTGTTGGCGTCCCCTTGCTCCTCCTGTGCTCTTCAGTCCGTAACAGTAGTTATGTTGTTTCGTGCATAGTCATAGCTGTTGCAGACTCGTTACTCATTACGATGCTTCGCAGTAAGAGGTGTCCCCTTTGTCACATGCGGTGTTTCTAACTGGAGTTCTGTGTTTTCTGTATTCCGGATCACTGCCCCTCCACCATCCTGGCCTGTAACACATACCAGTTCACCAAACTCACACGTGCCCGTTGGTCACAACACACCAGGTCACACCTCTGGCACGCATCTGAGAAGTCACTCAGTTATCACACGTGGGATTCATTTTATTTGTTTTAATGGATGAAAGGCTCGTTGGTGTAAGTGGGGTTTTGTTGTTGTTGTTGTTTTTAAGATTCTGTAGAGCAGTTCTGTTGCTCAGTTGTTTTTAGAGTTTCAAACACCCATGTAAATAGTCTGTTGCATTCAAGTTTTGTAAATAGAGACTGTTTTAAAACTATCATACTAACATAAAGGAATTTCTCTGTTCCCATAAGTACCATTGTGGGGTTTATTTTTTGATTTATCAGAATGTAATTGATGTACAATAAGCTGCACATATTTTAAGTATTCCCCTTAAGTAATTTTGAATTCACCACAATCAAGATAACATTTTCATCACCTTGCAGTTTGGAGCCTTTAAAAATAAAGCTGCAGGGGTGCTTGGGTGGCTCAGTTAACCATATGACTCTTGGTTTCGGCTCAGGTTGTGATCTCTGGATCATGAGATCGAGCCCCACGTTGGGCTCCATGCTGAGCATGGAGTCTGCTTTGGATTCTGTCTTCCTCTCCCTTTGCCCCTCCTGCTCCATGTGTGTGCGCGCTCTCTCTCTCTCTCTCTCTCTCTATCTCTCAAATCTTTAAAAAATTTTTTTAATAAAAAATAAAAATAAAGCTGCCAGTAAAGTTCCTTCAAAAGCTAAGAATCCACCTACTATCCAACGAAGCCTTTACACACACACACAAAAAAAGGAATTCCGGGCGCCTGGGTGGCTAAGTCGGTTAGGCATCTGACTTAGGCTCAGGTCATGATCCCCAGATCCTAGGGTCAAGCCCCGCGTCAGGCTGCTCCTTGGGGAGCCTGCCTCTCCCTCTCCCTCTGCCCTTCCCCCCAGCTCATGCTTGCTCACTCTCTTGTGCTCTTTCTCTCTCTCAAATAAATAAAATCTTTAAAAAGGGAGGGGGAATACAAATATCTACCCAAAGATTTGTATATAAATGTTCATAACAAATTTATTCATAGTAGCTCAAAACTGGAAACTATCCATATGTCCATCAACAGATGAATGTTTAAACAAAATGTGATCTGTTCATACACTAGATTACTAGTTAGTAATAGAAAGGTGCCAGTTGCTGTTACATGCAACAACGTGGATGAAGCTGAGTCACATCTTAGTGCAAGAATTCAAACACAAAAGACTACATATTGTATGATTCCATTTACCTGAAATTTTAGGTCAGGCAAACTAGTGTCTAGTGATAGGAAGCCGATCAGTGATTACCTGGGGCTGGCTGTGGCCATAGGATGTGCTGCAAAGGGGCAGGAAGAAACTTGCAGGAATGTTGAAAATGCTCCCTATCTCACATGTGACTATAACTTCACAGCCCTAAATCTCCATCAAAACTTGCCACAAAAAATACACTTTAAATTGATGTATCTTACTGTCTTTATACCTTCGTAATAGTGATTTTTAAATGTCTGTCAGAAACAACCAAAGAAATGAAGCAGGTAGTTTTAGTTTCTTTTAAGGAAGATGCTTATCATCCAGCCTGGACTGCTGAATCTAAGAATTTAGTCTGTTAAGGAGAGACTTGACCATGTGAACATGAGTAAAACAGCAGAACACATCTCATAGGAAATAAAAAGATGAATGAGATCAAGTTCCAGCTTTTGAGGACTTGTAAAATCTGCTAATATGGGGATGGGATATCAGAAACGTGCCACGTATCAGTAATTAAAAACGTCCAGTCTTTCTCAACCAGGTTCTGTGAGAAAATGAATTCCTACCAATATGATTAGAGTGACTGTTTTGTCAATTATTCCAAGGATGACATAGCTAATGCCATTTTCCATACATAGGAGAGAAATTAATACAGTGAACACCTTTGGGCTTTAGGGCTTAATATCTGTGAGAGAATTAAGAGAAAAGCTCGTCGCCTGAAGCCTGCTGCCTAAGTTAAAAATCTCTCTTCTCCTCCTTAAAAGCTGTGTAGCCGGACAGGTTACTTCACCTCCTGGCGCCTCCCTGTGAACTGGAGACAGTGGTGGATAGAGTTCTCGAGAAGAGTGATCTGAGTGAACATCTGTAAAGCACTCAGCGCCACGCATGACGTTTGTGCTCAGTACACAGTCAGTGACCTCTCACTGTTAGCGACCAGAATTGGCAGCATCTCATTATCATTCCAGAAGGCTCAGTCTCCCATGACGGGTATCATGAGCATTCAGAGTGAGCAGAGGAGAGAGACCTGACTCTTTGGGGGTGTTGAGCCACATCCTGGAAAGCTTCTGAAAGTGATTGAGACACTGCACAAAGTTCCTGAAGATTGCCTGAGTTTAGTTTCCATCAGAGATGGAGAATTTCAGGCAGAAGAAAAAACTTGAATAAAGACAAGGAAAACTCAGAGGATTTTAGGGGATATTAAGGAATTTGGTTTAGCTGAAGTGTAAGGACTGTGTCAGAGTTAGTTGCTGCTCAGGAAATCAGGGGACGGAACACTGATGGCTTTAATGCCACGCGAAGAAATATTAGCAGAGTTGGGCAGGTAGAGGAGAAGCCCGGGTGGATTTTGGTTGGTCCAGTGACACTGATTTATTTATTCAGGCAGCATTAGTTCAGCAGTCATAGTGTCCTGGGCATTGAGGCTGCAAAGATGAGTACGACAGCGTGGGTTGGCTTTTAGGTGTGTTGTCTGGAGCTGGACCAAGCTGAGGTCTAGGCTAGCTCATCACTTGCCATTTGTTTTTGTTGTGGGTTTTTTTTTTTTAATCTTTGTTTTTCCATTAAAGTCAAGCAAAGACTATCTTATTAAAATCATAGATGAGTTAGTCCTGAGTAGAGCACATAATCTTAAAATCAAGGATATCTTAACTGCAGAAGGAAAACTCACTTAGAAAGTGCCATTTAGAAGGCAAGTGCATGATGATCCGGAGGCAGGGTTTGTGTTTATGTGTGCGTTGGTGGGCGTTTGGAGTTTATGGTTGGTACCACCGCAAAGGATGAGATTAATAAGGGAGAACATTTAGAAACAGTCAGAATCTTAGGAGGAGTACAAGAGGAAATGCAAATATCTTAGTAAGTGCAAAAGATCCTCATGGAGAAGTATAATTTATTGATCAGTTTTGTAAGTAGGTGAGAAGGAACTACAGCTCTAAGCAAAGCGTCTGGATTCAATTCCCCTTGGCAAGAAGAAAGATGACTTCTTCACCAAAGACAGGAGATAGAATGAGAGTGAGAAGGTGGTGTAGAGCTTATGTCCGAAGACCTCAGTATTAGTAAGTCTAGGGGCCCATGCTACTTGCTGAGAAGGGTATGAGGGGGGTAATATAGTGTGGTCTTGAGGAAGGTGGAAATGATTTGAAATAGTGGCACAGTTTAGCCCCAATAAGAAACAAAGGAAACATTTTGGAGCATGTGTGAAGGCATGACATGATCTTATATTGGATTCGGGTGGTCGTCTTGCCTCTTTTATCTCCACCTTTGTCAGGACTCCCCAGAAGGCCAAATAGGTTACCCGGTCAGCTGAGGTAAACAAAGGCAAATGTTTAATTCCTCAGGATAACACTGTGGAGGCCAAGCAGCAGAGCAAATGGGTCCCCTCACCCCCTTTGAGTTGTATGGCGAAGCAGTGTTTCACAAACTTAAGAAAGTTTAAAACAATTACTAGAAGACTTAATTTTTATTAGTCCCACGTTGCTGAATCACGCACAACCTTAAATGAAGTATAAACTTACGCTTCTGAGCACTTTACTACGAAACAGAAACACTTCTGCAGATTATTTTAAAAATCTGCAAAGCTTGTGAAATTCTCATCAGTGTCCATTTGCTGTGCCACGATGCATTTCTGCCACTTGTGACTGCTGCTGGACCCCTGACGGAGCTGCCCACTGCTGGACTGGGGCTCTGAGCCTGGGCCGCTCAGGCCCTGTGGGCACATTTCGCCCGCCGCCTGCTCTGTGTGCACCCCGCTGCGGGCTTGGCGTACATTTCCATAAAGAACCCACCCAAGAGTACGTCCTTGCATTCCTGAGATGATCTCCTAGCGTTTGTTCCACTCAGTTCTCAGACCCTGTGGCCGACAGCGTGGCTGTGGTCAGTCACCTGGGGGCACTTTTTCTATTTCATTATTCCAGTGAAGTGAAAACATACCAGCAGGGTTCTCTGCGTGTATAGACATTTCAAATTGAATCTAATAAATGAAATCTAAAGTACTAGGAAGACACCAGAAGATATTAAGTGCCAAACCAAAAATCTATGAACTTTCTCCGCACCCCGGGCGGCCTGAGGGGGATGGTAGGAAATGGAGAACACATGTGTGGTTAGCGTGCTGCTCTGCATTTATGTCCGCGTGCGTGTCTTGCCAGAGAAACCCTAACCTAGCAAACACGCAGCCAGGGAGGATAGCACACGAGGGAGATCGTGCCAGAAAGGAGTCCGAACAGACTTTGCCATTTGGGGAGTGCACGTCATGCTTGTGCTGGGTATTCTATATGCATTTTTCCCTAATTTTCATAATCACGGAAAACAGCCATTGTCATATCAGTGTCGTCATCACATTTCTGCAGACGAGGCAGCCATGGCACAGAGATGTTGCTGCTTTTCCAGGATCTCGTGACTCTCACAACCGAATCATGTTTACCTCTAAAGTCGTGCTCTTTCCGCAAAACCATCCTGCCTCTATGCTTCATAAAGCCATCTGGGATGTTATCATCCCCTGAAATTAAATTTCTTATTTTTCTTAATTACATGCCTTTGAAATCATATGTAAATTTAGTAAGAAGGGAGGAAAAAAAAAACGTACAGGTTTGTGCTTTTGGTGAAAAGAATGTTGGAGTCAGAAAGCCAGGATTAAGGATATGTGCTCACCACCAAGGTGACTTCAAAATATATTATTTCATATCTCAACTGAAGTTTCTTTTTTTTTTTTTTTAATAAAACAAATGTCAGTACTTGTTTCCCATACCTCAGAGCTGCTGAGGATCAGAAGATCCTCAGGGTCCACAAAAGATATGTCAAATTCACTTATGATCTAAAAATCATTATCCCAGATGGCGAACATTTGTTATTTTCTCATTGAGGGTTTCCTGCCTACAGTTCACTCTCACTCCTATTACCTTACTGTTTCCTCCTCAGTAGAACAGGAGACATTGGCTTTCCCTCTTGTAGATTAAGCATTCGCAACAGGAGCACAGATTGGTTCTTGGGGGAGAGGCAAAAAAATCACACCTTTCATGTTTAAGGCACAGATATACATACAGCACGTAAACGGACATGTAGTCAATCTGTGGTGTTAAACTTTCGTGGAAAGTGATGAGGAAAAAATTCTCTAAGCAAGGGTCGGGCAAAAGAAACGATGATGCAAAAAAGGTGGAGCAACACTCCCCACGACAGTTTTCTTATCCCACCATCACACTGACCATAACTTAGCAACGTGTCTTCCTGTCTTTGCTGGGATGTGACCCTCCCACTTTTCAGTCCTCCCTATTGTTGTCCTTCTCCCTTGTCTTCTGGAACTCGGAGTCCAAGGAAGATGACTCTGAAAAGACCTAATCTATGGACGGCTCTCTATTATGAATCTGCATGCGTTCACAGGGAACTAGAAAGCTTAGAAACAGAGAAAGGATTTGAAGGACTCCTTTAATGCTGACAAAGTGTGTTGTGTCCCATCTTCATGACCCATCCTGTGGCCGAGGGTGGGGGGAGACAGATGGCCCCAGTCACTTGCATACCGTTGGAGCACTGCGATTGAGGGGTGCTGTCGGAATGTGCCGGCTGACTTAGAAGGAGAGTGAAACGTGTCCTCTGCCTCCCTGGCCATGTGCCCCATCCCCCAGGAAGCTCTCCTTGCTCCCTTCGAAGCAGGGCTTTATCAGCGCACCATGGATGGTCCCCTCCCAGTCCTGGACGGCCTGGCCAAGGCGCAGCTCCCGTCCTCGGAGAGGGTAGGGCGCACACAGCAGGGCTGGCAGAAAGATGGTCATAAGCGCACATTACAAACCAAGTCGCTGGGTTCTTCTGCCCTGTTGCAGCACTCAGTTACGCTACAGCCCTTAATCGCTAGAATCAGTGTTGGTCCTTCAAAATCTTATTCTCTTAGAAATAACAGAAAATGCGTCCCTCCTCCTTAAACAGTGGTTTCCATAGGGCTGATTTGTTCATCTCTGTATCTGAAGTAGTACGCATTTGATATCTGTGTTTAAAAAGTAATAAAAATGAAGGACTTTTAAGATATGCTGTCTGATTTCAGAGATCACATTTGTCCTTTTTTTAAAAAAAAAAGTTTTAATTATCAGGATTCTTAAATTGGGCTTAATAATTATTAAATTATTGGGATTTACCATAACCATTTAGTAGTTGTGTAAAGATAGAATATTCTTATAGTGGTTTTATAATTTTAAAAGGGGGGAAATTAAGGATCAAATATGTATTTTACTAAAACTATGGTACCTTTGGGGAAAACTTGAGGTGTGACCTGTACTGCCATTTTTCTCCCTAAATGCGTCCAGCCCTCTGCATGGCTTCTGTAACAGTGACTCAGGCCTCGTGGAGGCAGCCCCACAGTGGGTCCGCATCTGCTCCGCAGGAGGGCTACTGGAGGGCGCAGCTCAAGGTACCAAGATGCGGGAGATGAAAAGAAAAGGCATCTTCTCTTGGTCGGTCCAGTGTCAGGAACGCTAGAGAAGAAGCACAGCTCAATATTTAACAATCTGTTTCTGCACTGTTACTATTTATCCTATCCATCCCCCTCGGATGCTTTTACGTTGGTAAAACGTTGCGCAGTTGGTAACATTCTCAGGTCTGTCCTTCCCGCAGTGCGGCGTCATCTCAACCATATCTTTTTTATCAGCAGCTCTGTGAGTGTATATTGAGGCTGCCAAGTTTTTGTGTAGGTCCCTTGAGCCGTGTTTGTTTCTGTTCCGATTCCCTGAAGCCTTTCCTGGATTATTCCTACTCTCCAAGCCATACAGTTTTTCTCACGCTTATTAAATATCTATGCTTGGAGTACTGGGAAAATTTACTTGGTTTATGGAACTCTCTTTCATACGAAAACAGCTCCTTTGGGTGTGTGTACACACACACACTGTGGAAGCAGATTTATCATAGCCAAAGTGACTTTAGTCACCTATTCTTTGAAGTTAAACATCCCTTGTGACAGTAGAGCCAAACGACACTGAAGATGATGTAACACGTATAGTACGGAACAAGGACAGACCTGCTGCAGGCAGTTCATGGGGTAATTGGGGGCTGCTTTCACGCACAGAGAATGCAAATGTTCTTCCTCCCTTCATCCCTAATTCAATCCAGAAGACGTTACGTGGGGCTGAGCAAGGCAGCTGCCCTGTGGGAGTGGGGGCAGCAATCCAGGGGAGGGCTTCAGAGCCCACTTGGGGTGAGGAGACATCTGTGTAGGGTTTGGTACAGCAGTCACAGTAGTGGGACGAACAGGGCATCCACGAGTGGGGTGAGAGACCATGGGAGACAAGATTCTCGCTATGGGAGAATACATAGAAGCTGAGAAAGAACCTTTGACATTGGATTGAAATTGGAGACATCAGGGTGAACTTGTGGTTTTCAACATATATATAAATAAATAGAGATGTGCGTACTTAATTATAGATCTGCATTTACATCTGTTAATACGGAGAGACATAAATATGTGTGTGCATGTATGTTCACACACATAAACTCACAGACATATTCCCCGATTCTCTACAGAGGAGGCCTGGGAACACTGACACCCTAATAGCAATGAGGACACCTGCTATTGAGTCCTTGCTTTCTCAGCAGAGCAGGAAAAGCAAAAGATGAGCCTGGAATACCTTGTACCGGAAAATAATCAAGTGCTCAGAGAATGGGTCACGATAATAAGAAACTGAAGCCAGCTTGAAAGGACTCCCACTACCCAAATCTGGAATGATTTGAGCATCAAACTAAATGGTAGGAACATGCTATCACCCACTGACTAAAATAGGAATCCGTGAGTCCATGGTGATAGAAATAGATACCATAAACCACATAAAGGGGATTCTTCTTCTTACAGTAGGATGTGCCACTAATAAACGTAGAAGGAATGATAGAATTTTCAAAGTCACCATTTGGTGACCATCCTAGTAGTAAATCAGCCCCACAAAATAATTCTTTACAAAGAGAAAAGCTAACTTTCCAATGAAGAAACTTGGGCAATACCATCTTAATCGGTTCATCAAAATAAATATTACCGGTTATAAGACAGATGGGATTTGCGCCCCCCCCCCAATGGTATTCCCATCCAAAATGCTCCTGCCGTAACCTGAGCCTGATCATGAAGACACACCAGAAAGCTCAAATTGAGGGCAATTCTATGAAATAACTGGTCTGTAATCTTCACAATTTAAAGGAAGAAGAGTCAAGAGAGACTAAGGCTCTATTTAAAAATGAAGGAATACTGGGGAGCGTTGAAGTAACGCAGGGCCATACGTGATCCTGGTTTGAGCCTTTGGCCTTAAAGGATGTTGTTGGCACAATTAGTGGAACTTGAGTGGAGTCCATGGTTTAGATGGTGATAAATTGGTGTTAATTTCCTATATTGATGGTTATATTGGGGTTTTATAGGAAAATGTCCTTGTTTATAGGAATCACACACCAGAGGCTTAAGGTAAAGAGGTGTCATGTCAGAGCCTTCTCACAGATGGTCCAGGATAAAAATGCTCTGCGAATTTGAAATTATTTCACATTTTTAAAAATAGTAAAATAAATGTTCTTTCAGGCATATTCACCACTAAAGTAATTATCATTTTCTCTCAAAACTTCAGAGACAAGACTTCAGATATAAACCCACAGCAGGACAGTGTGTTTCCTTATTGAGATTTTTTTATGTTTATCAGATGCAAAAATAATAAGCTTACAGAGGATCCTTAAAAGAGAACTGTTTTATTTTTTAACATACTCAACAGACACACACAGCCAGTAAAAAAAAAAAAAAAAAAAAAAAAAAAAAAGTGGCTGGTATAGCTCTGTATTGACCCAGGTTTCTAAACTTGTGGCCTAAACACAGTTGAGTGGGGTGTAAAAAGCAGCATGCTGAGAAGGAGAATGTTGAGGTTTGTGGCTTTTGTTGTTCTTTTTGCAAAGTAATTAAGAATGTAGGCTCTGGAGCCAAGCCACCTGTTGGGAATCCTGGCCACCACGTATAAGATGGGCGACCTCTGACAATAATAGTCGATTTTTCTAGGCCTCGGTTTTGTCATCTGTGAGTTGTGGTGATGTTGAGCCCCCAGGCCTGGCAGCAGGACACATGAGGTGACTTAGGAAAAGCACTTAGACTGGGGCACCCTGCAAGCGCTAGATAAAGTTGGCCGCTGCTGCTTGTATTTCAGGAAAAGTGGAAATGCTTTCATGAAAGCATTTTACTCTGGTTATGTTGGCTCTCCTTCTCCCTCACCAGCAGTAGAATTAGTAGGAGGCCATAAAAGTTATGGCCTCTGCTGTTAAAACCTGTCCCAGGATCAAACTAAAGCCTGGAGACGGAGCGTATTCTAGAGGCCAGCAAGCGTTGCAGCGCAGTAGGAGAAAGACTTGGGCTTTGGAGAACTCAGACTGGTTAAACTGCGGGCCTGCCACGTAGAAGCTTTGTGACTCGGTCCTGGTCTGTAAAATGGCTACAATGTACCAGTAATCATCGCGGTCGGAAGGGGCTCTTGGGGGTTAAATGTGATAAACTTCGCCAAACTGCTAAAAGGTGGCTGACCTAAAGAATGTCCTCAAAAAACCATGGTTACTTTTCTTACTCTTTTGAAGATGCAGGAACAGTCCATGTAGAAGAACAGAGGCCTCAGGATCAGAAATAGTAGCAGAGCATTTGAGCGCATTTTCGAGAAGTATGATAAGCTCAGCGCTGGTGCTCCTGCGGGGGTGTGGACTCCCAACACTGGGTTTACGTTGCTTCAGAAGGAATTTCAGTTGACAAGACCCATGTCGTGTGTTGTGTAATCCCATTCTCAAGAGACGCTGGAGAAGAGTAGATAGCTATCTTTCTAGAACAGTCCGGGTTGAGTGCACACCAGCCCCAGAACCAGGGACAAAGGACAGAATCCTCATCCAGTCCCCATCTGTGTTTCAGTGGTGACAACAATGCTGGCTTTTCTGGCCTTGAAAACGTCAGCCTTTCTTTGTCCCACAGAAGGATCATATCAGATGCACATCCAAAATGTATGCAGATATTCTCTTTTGAAGAGAAAACATGCTTCCTTTAGAGAACATTTCATCTAAAATTACTGACTGTTGGACATTGATTGAGGACTTCTTTAGAATTTTGAGTATTATGGAAACAGGTTTTCCTATTGCGGCTTCTCCTGCTTTAATTCATCTACTCAATCGTGCAACAAATATTTATTGAAAACTAATATGCCAGGCACTCTGCTAGATGTTGGTTATTTAAAAAGAAAAGTGAACAAAACGTATCCCTCATGGAAGAGGATTCCATCTACTGCTCTTACAACCTCTCGTGGCTTTTCTGGGAAACCTTTGCAAAGGAGCATACTTTGAACCATTTTTAAAAAAAAAAAAAACAGCTTCTTTTGGGCTGTAGCTATGGGTAGATATATATTTGGTATGTCTGAAAAAGGCCTGTCTCCACATTTGCCTGGCATTGCCCTACCTAGAGAGTTCTCCCCGCAGCATCCCTCATGTTCGGTGGACAGCAGTCTGTCCGGCTTGCAGGAGAGGTGCCCGTTGCTGATAGCTCCCGTGAGATTAAACTTGGGCCGTTCGCCAGTTGAATCGGCTATGAAATTGAAGCTCTCTTGCTGTCTCTGCTTTTAACACATGGGAGGAGATTTTTCCTTAGAACAATCATGGCGATGTTAACTCTGTCAGCCGACTAGTGGCACAAAGGGAAACTGCTGCTCAGGTCTGAACTGGTGACGGCAGAAGGCTGCAACCGCAGTACGGTTCCCTGTTACAAAGAGTGCTGGCTCTGCCGGGAAGAGCTGGACGCCGTGAAAAGCACTCCGCAAAGAACTTTGCTAGTTCAGTGCCCCTGTCGTTAGGCAGCCGTGCTGGTAGCGTGTTTATTCAGTGTAGTACCTCTGCTGAGAGAAGACCCGCTTCCTTCGGATGCCTTAGACTGCCGTTTGTTTAGCTGGGGAACTTAATGAGTAATGAATGTGCTCGTCTGGCTGATAGAAAGTATTTCCACAGCCTGCGGGTGTGTTTATAGAGAGCCGGAGAGAGACCACAGGCAGCAATTTGTCTTCTTAGGTATCAGCAAAGTCTTCTCTTTTAACAACTACAGGATTTATTTTTAACTGCTTGACTCAGTGTTTGTCAGATGATTCGGACCATCAAACTGCAGATGGAAGTACCCAGCGTGCGGGGGAAGCTGGAATGGCAAGGGGAAGGGGGCTGGCTGGGAAAAGGGGTGGGATTTCAGCATCGTGCCTACGGGGCTCTGCCTCCCAATGTGGGAGAGAGTTTAGGGCTTCCAGCAGCACGAGTGTATTTGCAGGTCAGACTGGGAGCTAAAGGGGAATGGCTGCCTTCAGCTGCTTAAAGACCTAATTGCCCAGTGATTGGGGTATTGTGAGGAGAAACCCAGGATCCAGGACCCAGGATCCAGGCACCGGGGACCAGAGTGTGCTGAGCTCTGGTCTCTGCTGCTCGGCAAATTGCGCTTTGCTCCTGCTTGATGCTGCCTGTCTCCAGAAGCCTTTCACCATGATCGATAGCTCCAAGAAGCAGCAACAGGGCTTCCCAGAGATTTTAACAGCTGGGGATTTCGAACCATTAAAAGAAAAGGAATGCCTTGAGGGGAGCAACCAGAAAAGTCTCAAGGAAGGTCAGTCTGTCTGTAGACAGGGGCAAAACTGCCAAATCTGTGTTCCTGTCAACCAGACTGAGTGTGTCTGTCTGCTTACCATGCCGGTGTGTCTGCTCTCTCTGTTCACTCGTGTACCTCACACGTTCTAAGTTTTTTGAAATGAAAGCTTAATGCTGTTCTCGGTGGTTCTTTCTAGCGGTTCATTAACTGATAGAACTCTAGGGATTTTGCAATAATTAATATAGGAAGGGGACTTAAGAGGCCACAGTCCTCATTTCAGAGTAATCTTTCCAGGTTCATTTTGTATATTCTGTCATTCTTTCCCTTTTTTTTTTGCCCTACCCCTCCCACCCCTTTAGGAGAGGCCACTTCCTTTTCAATATCATTCAGAGCACTGTTTGCTTTAAGTTTACAAACATATAATTCCAGGAAAATTAATTTTTTTCCGACTGACATGTTTATGGGTTTTATTTTTTACAACCAGGAAGGTAGCTAGTGCTTTCCTAATTGTATCTTTAAATGGTTGGTATAATTGGTTGTAATGCATATTGCATCGTTTTGTTTTTAAAAACACATTGCATGGTTTTATGGTCCTTTAACAAGGCAAAAAAAAATAAGCTTAAGAATACTGTCCATTACTGTCGGTGGGCACTGCATTTGAGAAAATGGCCAAAGGTATGAGCTTTGCTGTCCCCTGTCCTGGCATATACTGAAGAGTGGCCAGACCAGTGCAAGTCGTGCTTTACTGTAGCAGGTGGAGATCGAGGGCCGTGGTTTCAGAAATTCAGGATCTATGGAGATTAAGTTTTTCCTGAATTTGAGATAATGAAGGTCACCCCTCTCAATGCTTGTTTACTTTGGAATTTGATTTTCTAGGGTTCTTTGGGAGGAAAAAAACAAAAAAAAAAAACAAAAACCCACAGTAACCTCTTTTCATTTGATCTGCTTTCAGCTCCTGCCATCCGCCGCCCCTCACCTCTCCACTCGCCCTTGCTCATCTTAGAGACGCAGAGAATAAATGCAGACTTACCTGCCTAAGTAGCAGGTCGAGCTTCTTCCAGAAAGATATTGCTCCTTTTTTTGCTCAGACATTTAGAATATGAGAAAGTGATGATAGAGATTGTTACAGATTTGAAAGATAAGAAGAAGAAACAATAGTTGGACTTTTTAGAGTTGAACTACTTTTGGGTTTGGGTAGAAAAAACATCCAGATCCAAAGAGATGGCACACAATGAAGTATAAATAGCTGTTGCCAGGAACCAAACAATGGGGTCGCCTCTGCTCGCGCATAGCAAGCCTTACTGTAGAGTCTTGTCAAATCAATACCGGTGGCGTTTTTAGGACACGTTCTGGAGATTCACTGAGGGAGCTTAAAGTTTTTAAATCATTAACGTAAAAAAAAAGTAGTTAAGAATTACATCTATGCATCATTTAAGTCAAATTCAGGTGTTAAGTTCCCGTTCATACCTTACGTTTGACACAGTGTTTGTGCTACTGGAACACTGAGAAAGGGGAGGGAACTAGAGTCATCCCAAGTGCAGAGTGGGATAAGGAGCACGGAGGCAAGGAGTAAAAATATGAAGGCAGGGTAGAAGCATTACCAACGGCACAGCAGAGCAGGGTCGACATGATTACATCACGTGTGGGTTGTCTCCCTGACCATCGTGACCCTGTCTTCCATTTACACTTGTGTGATAGTGCAGTGTCAAAAGACTGAGAGTGTGGGCTCTCAAATCAGCTGTCCTTGGGGTCGGGTCCCAGGCGCATCGTCTGGAGCTCTGTGACCCTGGACAGGTTCACTGCTCTGAGCCTTAAGCTCCTCCTTTGGGCACTGAGAAGCAACACGTACTTCATACTGCTTTCATGAGATGTCCGATTTGATGCCACTTTGTCATCCCCTCTGCTTAATTGTCTTTTTTTCAGCCCTTTGTTACTTTTTCCTTCTATTTAAACTTTCATTTTTAAAATTCCCTATATATTTACAGCAGAGAGAAGTATTGTCTATATTACTGTTATATAAATTCATATGTAGGGAAGCCTGGGTGACTTAGTCGGTTAAGCGTCTGTCTTCTGCTCAGGTCATGATCTCGGGGTCCTAGGATTGAGCCCTGTGTTGGGCTCCCTGCTCAATGGGGGGGGTCTGCTTCTCCCTCTGCCCCCGACTCGTGTGCACGCTTGCTCTCTCTCTTGCTCTCTCTTTCTCAAATACATAAATACAATCTTTAAATAAATAAATAAATAAATTCATATTTATAACACTGTTAACCTCCACATTAGTGATCTGAAAGAGAGATTAGACCTGGGTTTAATTAGAACAGAAAAAAATAGAGGGGCGCCTGGGTGGCACAGCGGTTGAGCGTCTGCCTTCGGCTCAGGGCGTGATCCCGGCGTTATGGGATCGAGCCCCACGTCAGGCTCCTCCGCTATGAGCCTGCTTCTTCCTCTCCCACTCCCCCTGCTTGTGTTCCCTCTCTCACTGGCTGTCTCTATCTCTGTCTAATAAATAAATAAAATCTTAAAAAAAAAAAAAAAAAGAAAAAAATAGAAATTTTGCCGAAAGCACTTTTTTTATTTGGAGTGGCATAAAAATAACATGATTCCTGTGCAAGATGGGACATCTGTAATTGAGTGTGTCACTGTCACTGCCTGCCGATGAGTTCCAGTGGTCAGTGTAGCAGACTCCTAGAACACAACGTTGGGATCAGGACAGTCCTCTGCAGAGCTTCATCTGCCTTTGGCCTTGGACCATACGTTAGTGCTATTAACCCATGAGAGCTGATTGATACGGCAGCATCGTTGAATCACCGACATACCCTAGAGTCTAATTAGATCTTATGCTGTTTGTCAAAAGAGACAAATATACCGGCGATTCTTAGTGTCTGATGGTTGACGCCTCATGTGTTCAGGGACACCAAAAATATTCATTCTATTTCATATCAGGAGTGTTTAGTCCTCCACTCCTTTTTGGCAACTTGGTTTTGGTTTTGGTTTGTTTGAAAGAACAGCCGCTGGGATTTTTTTTTTTTTTTTAATATCAAGAACGTAAGTTTCCAGGTAGTGAAGGAAGGCTAAAGTTTGGTGCATTTAGTTCTCACCGCGTGGACCCAGCTCGGTCTGTCTGGTGTTTCTGCGTGTGTCTTCCGTAAGGGTTGGCAGTCCGGTCTGCTGCTCAAGTAGGTGCTCTGCTTCTTACTTACATTAGGATATTCTGGAATTGCTGTTTCTGTTGACAGTGCTGGTTAGCCAGAATTATTACTAGGGGGAAAAGCAGACTTTATTAGCAAATAATCATAGGCTTCAGGAGTCTCTGTGGCACATTAACAAGAAAATTTAGTCATACCTATTGAAAAGTTAGGAAGAAAATGTTCCGAGTGTCAACGGCCTCTGAACAGCTGCCGTCCCATACCAAAGAATTGCTTGGATAGCAAAGCCCATTACCTCACAGTTCTGTTAATGCTCGTATAAACTTTCTGATAAATACCAGTCCATGCGTGTCGTGGCAGAACTTAATTATTAGCGGCTTTAGGTGAAGATAGCAATAAATATCATGAATTCTGCTGATCAAATTCAAGATAGAGAATTCTCCTTAGACTAGTTTGTTTTGTCAAAGCAGCAATAGGGAATCTCAACTTTTGACTTGTCCACAAAAGAAATTGAACATTTTCTAATTGTATGCAACATGGATGAAATCCAAATTTAATTTCTGGTTCTAGAGCTAAAGATGGATATTACACATCGCTGACTTGACAGCTGAAGAATTAACAATTACAAATTTTGAGGGAAAATCAAATAAATTGAGGTGATTTAATTCAGATAAGTGGTTTAATCTGAGTCATTATTAAGATAATGAATCATAACCAATGCTACCAGCTAGTTATAATTAAAGAGGAAAATGGTTGTTCAGTTTACAGAGTTCTCTGGTGGTGAGAATAAAAATCCTAGAAAGAAAACTGGGCTGTGTATTACATTACTTTGAATATAACTGACTGCTCTAACAACCCCAAAACTCACTGTTTTAACCAGAGTGCATTTCTTGCTCAGCACACAGTCCAAAGTGAATCAGACTGCTACCCTAGTCGGGTGTCCTCTAAGACGTAACTTGGGGAATCTGGGCTTTTCAGTGTGTTGCTCAGCCCATGGCTGTGGGGGTGGGAGGGAAGAATTACAGACTTGGGGGCCCACAGTCCCACTTCTGTCCCCGGCTGGTAAATAACAGTGGAGATAAAGTATGTGAAAGTTTGTGGTAGACTGCCTAGTAAGCACGGGGGTTAGATTTACGTGGTGTGCTGGGACATGGCTGTAGTAGATCTTTTTAGGAAAAAGGTGCACATTTGTCTGACATCTTCTGAGCAAGCCAACTTGGGGAAAAACAGATTAAACAAATCCCTTAACCAAAGCACCCAAACTTTTCTAAATGTTGGAAATTATCTCATACGTACTACCTGCACTGTCCATTAGCCACATATGGCTATTTAAGTGTGCATTTAAAATAATTAAAATGAAATAAAAGTTTTTAAATTCAGCTCCTTCATCACATGAGGCACATGTGGTTAGTGCCTGCCATACTGAACAGGGCAGATCATAGAACACTTCCGTCAGTGGGGAAAGTTCTGTGAAAGACAGTGCTGCTCTACCCTTCCCCCTCCTTGCGTCTGCCCATCACGTTCCTCTCACCCCAGCTTTGCAGGTCCAAAGTCGCCAAAAACCCAATCCCAGTGCCATTTCCTAAAGAAAGTCGCTGGACCCTATCAGCTAAAAATAATTTCTTCTCCCCTGTGTATTTCCAATAACTCGATCTGCATCTCTTCTCGGCATTTTACCTTTTGCCGTTGTGATACGTGTATCTGTGTTGTCCTCACTATTAGACCGTAATGATTTGGGGGGCTAGAATCCTTGTTTGGATCATTTTTGTACCTCACCCGCAGTGTCCTGTATCTCATAGACACATTATTATTATGCAACAGGTATTTAAAGAGTATTATCCCCCACCCTGCCTTCTTAAACAGTATAATTTGAACTCTTTCCTTCAATTACAATGTATAATTCAGTTATAAACTAATACCCCTATATGTGATTCATTGGTGCTAAGACACTGTCAAGGCGTATAAAATCATTTATCAATTCACGAAATGATCTGTAAATCATTACTAGATTACTAGCATTGTTATTTATGGTTTGATTTTTGCCAAAATCTGGCTTTTCTGATATGCTGTTTCTAAGCTTCAGTGAAGTAAGCAACAAAATAACAAAATGTTAATAGTGAGGGGCGCCTGGGTGGCACAGCGGTTAAGCGTCTGCCTTCGGCTCAGGGCGTGATCCCGGCGTTATGGGATCGAGCCCCACATCAGGCTCTTCCTCTATGAGCCTGCTTCTTCCTCTCCCACTCCCCCTGCTTGTGTTCCCTCTCTCGCTGGCTGTCTCTATCTCTGTCGAGTAAATAAATAAATAAATCTTAAAAAAAAAAAAATGTTAATAGTGAGATCTTGATTGTACTGATTGTACTATTGACTCAACTAAAATACGTTTATTGAGCCATGGTGGGAGAAAGGGACAAATGGGCAGTCGAAATAATGCTACAAAGCCTTCTCTAAGCAAAGCACATGAATTTTGCAACATCTATTTTGATTTCTCTGGGAATTTCTTCTTTGTTTTCTGTCAACGTTCCACAAAGTTCAAAGTGTTGTACAGTGAGGTGTCACTAAATTAACATTTTTTAAAAATAAATTTGAAGAGTATGATATGGTCCTTATAATAAATTCAAGTAACATACAGGTATGAAGGAAAAATAAAAGACCATTCTTCCCAGGCATGATTCAGTATTTAAAAAAAAAAAAAATATATATATATATATATATGCTCTTTTTGAGATGAAGTTATATAATTTAATTTTTTTATTAGAAATAATTTCATTTTGCAGAAATTTGAGCGTTTGTACTCAGCGTCATGCCAGCATACAAGGAGCTTGCAGCCTAAAAAGTGAGAAACTAAACTATAACATAGGAGTGAAAACGTGCACACACTTAACAGAAGCACAAAAGAAACCCATGTGTGCTTTGGTCCAAATGAGAGAGGAATACACCTGTGCAGGCCAGCCCTCTCTCGTGTGCTCCAGACCTGCACAGTTCTCTATATCCCTGATGGCTCCAGTGGGCCTCTTCTTCCCGGGAAATACACTCTTCCAGTTTCCCTGTCACCTTGAAGGACACCTCTGTCCACCCATTGGCTCATGCTGGGAACCTGAATGGGACTGATCCATGACACTGTCCCTGACCTGGTCTGGTCACCAGATCTGTCAGTCTGACCTCAGAAATCTCTCTCTCACACACAGCACTATTTAATCGCGACCACCACCCTTGCCTAGGTCCCCTTCCTCAAATACAGTCTTTACAGGGGTCTTCACTCAAGTGGACGTAGAACTGCCTCCCAGTCTCGCCCCACCCACTCAGACCCCTCCACAGAGGGAGGCTGTGCCCGTGTCCAGAAGCAGGTCACACTTCTATGTCCCTCCATCGTTCCTCTCGCCCATCATGTCTCTCCCCCCGCACCCTAGTCCATTGGACTGAAGGGCCGCAACTCATGCCTTCATCGGCACCATCATGCACAGTCTCTGTGATACAAGGACAGCACACAGGTTAGCCCACCTCTCAATTCTCTTCTTGTGTTGGTGGGCAGATTGCTGTTTGCGTGTGTGTATGTAGGTAACTAAGTAGGTGAGTGTGTGTGTGTGTGTGTGTGTGTGCGCCCCATTCCTGAATCCACACAGTGGCAGAAAAACCAAGCTCTTGAGCCGGGATCAGGTGACCTCAAAAGAGCAGCACGTGCTTTCTATTCTGGGAAAAATTGGAGGTAAATAATATTTTACAGTTTTCCTGTTTCCTTGTCAATTATCCTTTGATTCGGAGAGCCTGCCTTGGGCATTTACATTAAACATTTCAGAGTCTTTATGCCATATGCATCTTCCCGTCTTAGAGGGATTAGGAAAGAGCTTTTACCTGTCAGCACCTCTGCTTGGAGCCGCACACTGAAATTCTGATGTGGTGGTGGAATATAGAATTTCTGATTGCCCCCAAAATAAAAAAAATAGTATCTTCTCTGGGAACCATGGAGGATAAGAAATCTAGAAGTTCGGGTGTAGAGCGAGCATAGTTCTACAGGTTAGCAATCAGTTGTCTCAAAGCAGCAAATCAAGTATTGTTTTAACCTCTTTACCTTGCTGGTGATGAAGCAGTTAAGTGGATGATTTTGCTTTTGAAGTGCCTGTTATTTGTGTCATACTTCCTTTTATGCCACTGTGTACTTTATTTCCATCACTTTTTAACCAAACGAGGTGTTTAAAATGCGTATATGTATAATATCCTTCTGTATGTCTGCCACAGACTAATGTCATCCCTGCCGATCTGTATCAGGCCCCCTGGCTTGACATCACGTTGTCATACCACGAGAAGCATACTTTAAATTCATTCCAACTTTTGACAAAAAAGAGAGGCAATGTGTGTGAAGGTATGATCAGTTTAAAGAAATGTGCCCCATTTTTAGCAGTCTGTTTCCATGGTAACAGAAGCAGCAGCCAACCACGGAGTTATCAAAGTGCCTGTAAATTTCCAAGGCTGAGTGTTGAAAACATTGTTTTCCTGACCTCATGCTGCAGATTAATTCAGGAAACCTATAGTATGTGAGCCCGGACCGTTAGCATTCTCGTTTTGACTTCATTTTTGTTTTAATTCCTAATAGAGGGTAAATTGTGCCTTTAGACTGTGACCTCCTTGCCAGCAAATTTAGAATTACAAAGTTTGTACCACTGCCTCTTCCCACGTCCCCCAGCCCGGTGGACTTCGTAAGGATACAGTAGGCTTTCTGACATTGGAAAGAAAGGCAGTATGTCCTATGTGGTCTAAGCTCTAACTTTTTCAAACATTAGTTTGCACAGTTTTTTTAGTTAACTTGATGTTGTCTCCCTTTCTTAAGTGGAAAATAATCTAAAAATTCCCAATCAAAATGCGGTTTGCTCTTTGTCCCATCCGAGGTGTGGATTTGTGTGCACACCGTGTGGCTCTGCTTCCGAGCCAGAAAGGAAGTGCTAGTAATGGAAGCTTGCTTCATCAGCGTAGATAGCATGGCTCTTACAAGACAAACCACCATTTCATTTGGGGCCTCTTGGTGTTCTATTTTGTAGAATCACTTAAAGAAGAACCTTATTTTATAATTGGCAGGTTAGACCCCTGAAAATATAACCAGAGGTCTGTGATCTTTGGTTGCTACTCTTTATCATGTGTGAGAGTACTTAAGTGCTTTTTCTCTCCTTTAATGCATCATGAATTTTACATTAATTGTAAGTGGAGATGAAAACAAATTAGTGTCTGCCAGAGTTTTTCATAGTTTTCTTTACTCCTTTGCCCTTCACCTTCCCTTATTAATCTTCTTATACCCTTTAAAGCAACATAATTAGACTTCATCTTCTGTTTTACCACCGACATTAATTCAAAAATACCCTAACCCTCAAATTCGCTAAGTGAAACAGACTTGGTTCTGCCGGTGATAAGCACTTGCCCATAGAAAACGCTCCCATTAAATTTGAGATAGTACTCTCCTTCCTTAGAAAATACAACTATGTTGTATACTGTAAGTATACCATGCAAAATTAAGTAAAACATGTTTGTTAAAACTTCTATATTATGAGCATTGTAGAAGGTGCTAGAATATAGGGATGTCATCTAGAAGGGGAAATAGAGGCCAAAACAACCCCAACAAAACCTAAAATTCAGTGTGACAGGGAATATAAAATGTGGCTGTTGCTGTAGTTATCACACCATTGAAAGGTGACATCGCCATTAGTGGTTCATGGAATTGTGGTGGTGGAGGGCTAGCAAGGGGTGGGGAAGAAATGAGAAATTTGATTATTGAGTGACTAGTTTCTTAAAGTCTGTTGTTCTGCTAACTTGTTTCTTTTAATTGAGGTAAAATTGGCATAACCCAAAATTAGCCATTTTAAAGTGAACAATTCAGAGCCATTTAGTATATTCGCCATGCTGCTCAAGCACACCTCTAGTTCCAAAACATTTTCATCACCCCAAAGAAATCTCTGTGTCCAGCAGTTATTCCCATGCCCCCTGCCTCCATCCCCAGTTCCTGCTTGCCACCATTCAGAACTCTGTCCCTGCATTTACTAATTCTGGATATTTCATATACATGGGACCATCTACTGTTTGGCCTTTGTGTCTGGTATCTTCCACGGAGGATAACGTTGTCCAGGTTCATCCGTGTTGTGGCAGGTGTCAATGCCGCATTCCTTTTTATGGCTGAATAACATTACATCGTGTGGACAGGTCACAGCATTTACCATTCATTTGTTGCAGACACTTGGACCGTTCCCAGCTCCTGGTGATTGGGAATAGTGCTGCCCTGCACACGTGTGCGTGTGCGTGTGCGTGTGTGTGTGTGTGTGTGTGTGTCCCTGTTTCCCATTCTTTTCAGTTCACCTAGAACTGGAATTGCCAGGCTGCCACTCTGCTTCACTGAAACTTTGTATAATGAGCTTTAGGAAGAACTGCCAAATGTTCTAATTTTGTATCTTGTGGTCTTTTCTCTGATCAAAATGATAAGGTTCAGAACCAGTGAGTGACTTGCCAGTTTCCTGACTGACTTCTGTCCCCCAAGCTGTTGCCATTATTAATTGGAGCATTTCAGTAACAAATAACTTTGTTTCTCTTTCCAACTTGTTCTGCAGTCTGCAGTGAGTATTTCCAACCTCCGTCGCTGGCCTCAAACTGACTTTTCCTTCATTCCTCTCACTTTGAGCAAGTCGCCTTTCTTCCTCCTTCTTTGAGAAAATAACAGCTGTCACTGGGAAATCCCTGGACATCCCAGACCGAATCTAGATACCTAGCTTTACCCAGTTGTCTTTATCCTCCCGTGCTCATAGAGGAAGTGTCTCTTCACAGAAGCTGTCTTTGTGTGCTGGAATCCTCTTCCCTTCAAGGGACCTGCTGCCTGTTCCTCTCCTGTGCGTTCTCATTCATAGTCATTCATTCATTCCCGTCCTTCCCCTCCCCATTCCTATAAACTGGCTTGGGTGTGTTCCAGCTTGAAATTCCACACGTCTCAAGCTTTTCATCTTCTCTCCTACCCTTCAGGGCAACATCTTGAAAACATTGCTTCCAGTCACTTCATTCACACTGTTGCCCCTCCTTTACTCTGTAACCTCCGGTGGTCTGACTTCCATCCATCACTCCAGGCAGTGGCTCCTCTAGCGCTAAGACCGCAGTTGGTCATGACGCCCTTCTAAAAACACTTCTACACACACTCTCCAGGTTCCTCTTCCTTCATAGACCACTTCCTCTGACCTCCTTCGCTGGATCTTCATCCTCTAGCTGACCCATACGTGGGCTTGTCATTGTTAACTTTCCTAGGTGCTGAGTCCTGGGCTTCTTTTGCCTTCTCTTTCCATATTCTCTACCTCGGCGAACTCTCATGACTTCAAATGCCACTTAAGTGACGACTTTCAAATTTCAGTCTCCTGCCGAGACCCACCTTCTGAAATCTGGACCCCCAGAGCCAACTGTCACTTTGACATCTCCACTTCCAGTTCACACACACCCAAGATTGAGTTCCCGAATGGCCAACTTGTGCTCTTCATCTCGGTAAATGGTCTGCCCAGGTGCTTAAGCCAGAAACCCAGGCGTCATCTTCTTTGTCTCTTTCTCCTCAAAACACAACATCCAGTCTCTTACCACGTAGTTGATTTTATTCTAAATATATCTTAAATCTGTCTGTTACATCTCTCAGCTGTGTTGAAGGGGAAAAAATGAGATGTCTTGTGCTTAAGGTTTCTACCCAGGAACATCAGAAAAATTTTACCAAGTTTATGAATAAATAGGAGGTTTACAAGGGAAAGCTTAAGAGGGGCTTCTGACAACCACCGTAAATGTCTCCCCATTCAATCAGAAACCTGCCCCATCACCCTCACTAATGCTTTTGATATCTTTTGGTCCTTCACTGCTTATTAGTTACATCAAATTTCACCATCATTTTGGCACACTATTTGCCATTAGTCTTGGGTGAGTGGAAGTGATCTTTGTTTCTGAATTTAAAGTTACCTTAAAACATGATGATGTACATTGCGGGGAAGGGATGAATAGAAGGGCACTTCCTTACCTCCTAAGTGGGAATATAGATTGCTGAAACCATTTGGATTGCAGTGTGCCCCATCAGAATTTTAAATGCATGTTCCATTATCATACATTTTATGTATATAATCATCATCATCATGGGAAGGATAACAAAAAATGAATGAGGATAATCATTGCAGCATTGTTTATAATAGCAAAAAGTCTGGAAACTTATATGTATACGATGATACATCCATATGTTAGATACCGCTGTTCATACAGCCGGTAAGAAGAATGAGCTAGATATCGTGGGGTTTTTTCCAAACAAATCACCAAACTACAGGAATAATATGATCCTACCCCATGTATCTCCTCAGCATATTTTATATTTAATATTACTGGAATATTCACAAAGCACCCTCTGGGGCCATAAAATTTCACAGTGGTTACCTTTGTGGAGAAGGACGAGAGGTGTGGAGCGGGATGGACTGACTTCACTTTTCTTTTTAATGCTTTCTTTGTATGTGTGTGTCGCTTCCATTTCAACAAATAAATAGAAAGAATTCTCATAAAACATGGATTCTTAATAGAGGTATTGGTGGAATAGTGGTATGTTTCTGAGACCCAGGCCCAGAAGGGAGCCCCTCAGCATGTGGCTGCTCTCCCTCTGACCGCAGAAACTACCAAAGAGCTAGAAGCATGCAAATGTGGGTGGGGTTGAATTTTTGTAGTCCTGCTAGTAGTGGGAGAGGACTGCAAGTGTGGGGGCCGGGGGGGGCGTATGTGGGAAACCTGTACTTCCCTCTCAGTTTTGCTGTACTAACACTGCTGTAAGAAATAATCGTAGTCTTTAAAAACATCCTTACAGTTTTATATTTGGGGAAAAAAAACCCAGTGGTTACTTTCACCAAGTATCTGAAGTAATAGTTGGTTGTCGTAATTAATCACCACCACCACCTTTTTAAACATTTATTTTTAAGGAAAAAGAAAAGTTCATCGGTCTTTTGCTCTCTGAATATAAATTTTTTCAAGACTTCAAATTTTTGGCATTACCTCATGAAGCAAATGCAGGTATTAATTTTACCGCTAAACTGCTGCTTTAATAACCCACTGCACCCTGGATTGAATGGGACCCTCAGACTCCCTCCCATCTCTGTTCAAAAGATAATGTGATGATAACAGTGTCTTGTATTTATAGGATCGGGCCCCTAATTTAATGCAGTTTAAACAGTACATAATCAATTTTTGCCAAGTCCAGGACCATTATTCTCTTTACTCAAACATCTGTTTGAAAAAATTAAATTTAAAAACAGAAACCAGGGCCTGTTTTTTGCCTAGTACTGCCTTCAGAGTCAATACAGAATCAATTCCAGAGGATTCTTTGCTGTTGCCCCTGGTTTCCCCAGCCTTCACTTGATTGCTCAGGATCATGGGTTTTTTCACCCCTCATGATTCTGTAGTTTATTCTGCCCAATGTCCTACAATTCAGTAACATACATTGAGTCCTCTAACTTGCGGACAGCTGCTCATCTCCCCTCCCCTTCTTAACCTACCCTCCTCCATACCCCATAACTGAAACTAGCTATTTATAAAGAATTTCCAAGACCGTGGCTGACTGCCACACCGCTTCCCAGAACGGGTCATTTCTGCCTTGTTTTTATAGTATACAGTCCTCAGATGTCCCCTTGCAAACCCTTTGCACCAAAACCGTGCTTTGCTTTAGCATGTTCAACTCATGCTAAACTACCGTATGTTATTAAAATGCTGCATAATGTGGGTTTTTTTTCCCTTAAGAGTGAAAAAGCACTTTAATTATGTCACATTATAGAAACATTTCACATATTCTACATATAGAAACAAAGGAGAAAGGACGTATCACCTTGGTTCAAAAAGCAGCTGAAAATCTTGAAGTGGGGTGTAAGTATTATGTGAAAGACATTATTGCATTTTAAGGTTTTTTTTTTTTTCTATAGGAAACTAATCCTGAAATTTTGTTCTAAAGGCAGTGTAATCCATTTAAGAAGTAGGGGAAAGGAACTAGAAGAAAATACTCTTTACTGTATAAACCGTCTGTGGTGCTGAATAAGAGGGACATTTCCTCTTTAACATTAGAGAATAAGCTACCTTTCATTCTTTGGAGTGGTGGTTAAAAATCTAATTTTTACATTTCTTACCTAAAAAAAGAGCAAGTTGCAAACACTTCTGCTGACACAATATTGTTTTTATCTGTTGTAGCAAAGAATAACATGAAATAGAATTTTCAAAATTGTATGTATTTTTTTTCTCTTTGTTGAAATGTAAGAGGAAACTATATGAATGTTAGCCTTAGAAAGTATCAAGACACATCCACCTTGGAAAAATTCAATAATTGATGAAATTTTTTTTCTCTAGAAGAAATGGATATAAAGTAGTCTGTATCCACATCCTCACACGTGTTCTGTAATTTCAAAAGATGCTGGTTTGCACGTGAAGAAATTCGTCTCACTACTTTATGGTCATACCTTATATGGAGCATATAGGGATAGTCTTCCTTATAGCAATTAAGGGTTTAAACTCAACGATTTTAAACTTATGGACTTACTGGGACCATGTGTTGGATTATTTAATTTCTACATTTTTTAAAGATAAAGACATTCTTTGAAAATGTGCACATAGGAGCAGTTGTAACATGAATTCAGTTTACTCTGTTATTAGTATGTCCTTTGTTTTCTGAAAGGATGTAGCCACTCACTGACTGTTTTGAACCATTTTTTCTCCCTCAGAATTCTCTAGATTTACACGTTTTCTTATCCTGCACGTGGTATTTGCAAAATGGCCATGGAGAAGCCTCAATTTTAGTCAGTTTCCTAATAGGATGGAGGCCATGGTGTCAGCCCAGTAGCTCAGTGGATCAACTCACCTCAGCCCCAGGGAGAATGCTCTCAGGTTCAGTTTTCAGACACAAGGCCATTGCCTGGGACACTGACTTCTCGGGCAGCTGTGCGACCACCTGCTGCCACCGCAAGAAAGCACGGCGGCACCAGCGTCTGGTCTTGGCGTTTGTGGCCACAGAAATGCAATCTTATCGACACGTGTGGAGTGTGTCAGGTTTTCCAGAGACCAGCCGGCATAACAGTTTCTTTCCTCCTTTGTCTTAAGAACGACAACTGTGCAGCAGGCCCCGCGGTGGTCAGCGGTCTGGGCCTTCCCTGTCTCCACGGGACGTGAGTGTGGAGCCTGCCGGGGAGGGGGGTGGGGGGGCGGAAGAATGGTCTCCAGGCACGATTCATAAAGTCATAAAGGCCCCTGAGAACCTTGAGAAAGCATCTTGATCCCACAACGGCTCTCTGATCATTGAGAGTCAGGTCGTCTGTCTTCTGAGCCCCGCGCCCCTTCACCATCCTGGCGAAGCACTGCCACGTTCTCCCAGCTCCGGCTGTTGGAGGACAGTCACGCTGTCTGCCTCAGCCAAACTTGTCTTCCCTGGCCTGGCCATTCTGCCTTCGAGGTGCAGATGTTGCTGGTCACTTCTACACGAACTTGTGTACTGATTGGATGAGTTGGAAGTACTGAGAGGAAGTTTGTATTTCCGAGAATTGTGAGCCAGCACCTATTTGTACTTGTTACAACCAGTAGTTATTTTCAGGGGACCGTCGATGAAGTTGTGAGTGGCTGGTTATACTCAATATGGGCAAATACGGTAATTGTGTTTTAACACTGACCCAAAGTGGCAGTGTACCCGAGTCTCTCCAGGGCATTGTGCCTGGTACTCAGTATAATGTGTCCAGCACCGCCCACCTGGTGCTAGAGGTGAAGACTAAATCAAGCTGGGTAATCAGTCTTAACAACGCGACTGGTTATTTACACCTCTGCCTCCTCATCCATTCATGTTCTTGCTGATGTCTTTGCTTTAAAGCAAACCCTCCATTCACAGCTGCTGCTCCTGCTGCTCTGGGCCATGCATCCCAGACGTGCACCTCGCAGTCACTTACAGACATCTAATTCAAGGGCTCCTAGTGAACGAACGTGCCTGCAGAAGGCTGCCTGCCACGCCTGCTTTAAGCAACGCTGTATTGTGATGATACTGCTTCTTGGGAGAATTCTGTAGGCAATGAGGAGACAATTGATGGGGAAGATTATTCTCCTACCTTCAAGCAGTATGGCATAAGGAAGGTTGTTTTGCCACATAGAAAACCGGATGGAAAACACCAGTGGTCCTTGTTTGGTGTTTGTTTTATTTTCACAGTTGATGGCATGCATTCACTTTGTGTGTTACCCTCGTGGTGGCACAGACCTTTGCATGTCAGCATGAGAACATGATTTCTAGTCCAAGATCTTCTAGCTGACGGGGCTGCTGTCACAGTGCATGAGTGCAGCTGACCAGGGTACGGTCAGGAGACGCTTCAAGGCTAACGAGCTCTTGTCATCATTGTTGGTTTGCAAATGAAGTTGTCGCCAACGTATCCGTCATTCCAAGGTGCCATTCGCCCTAAAATATGTATTGTGTTTCATACATTTGTCTCACAAGTATGGTGCTTCATGTGTTTCTGTGTTTTAAACCAAAGAAGGGGGCTGTTGATGTTTTCATTACCCTTTCTATTTTACACCTTTCTTTGAGGACTCCCTTGTGAGAAAGGAAGGCTACTCCTGCTAGAGATGCGTCAGCAGACATGGAGCACCGTGTTCCAGAAGTGTCAGCCTTTGAACTGGACCTTGTTCTGACCCTTTTCTCCTCTCAGTATTCCTCTTCTTGGGATTCTGCCTCTTGAATATGACCGTCTCAAACTCAGACAAGCATTAGCTTTCACATTCATAGAAGAATGTTAGAGTGTGCAGGCATTTGGGTGCTAGCCTATTCACGGGTCATTTCTTTGGGTTATTTTTGTTTCTAGTAGAGTACCGTGATGGGAACATATTATCCTCAGTAAACTGTAAGTTATCACAGAAAAGATCTTTGTGCTAGAGCGTAATTGATTCAAAGTATCACAAACCATATTAATGTGAGGAGCATGTGCACATATTTTTTTGACCCGTTAAATTTTTCTTTTGCTTTGTGTAATCGAATCTAGGTCAGTTGCTTCGGTTCTAAATGGGATGTCAGTGATGCTTTGTGATCCTATGGCCCCCAAAAGAAGCACAACAATTTTTTTTCAGTGTTTAATAAAGGATGACATTCATATCTAGCAATGAATAAGAAAACGTGTTTAAAAGCTATTTTACAGTCCCGACTAGTTTGGAAGAATATCTAGGCTTGTGCTCACACAAGTGCAAGCAAAAAGCAAGGGTATAAGGGCGTGGGCCCTGCATCTTTAGATCTCTTGGGTTTATTGCAAGTAGGAGCCATTGTGTACATTGCATTTGAGCCTAGGTGCAAGACCAGTCTGAGCTCGCCTCTTGTTCCAGCCATCACCCCCTTGCTATGAATGTTCATTCTCTCTCTCTCTTCAAGAAATGCATAAAGGAAGAAATTTTTATTTTTATATATTTTTTAGCATTTTGACAACCTCACTCAGACCCTTAATGAGCCGAACCTTGGTTTTCATCCACAAATGAAACCATAAAAATAAAAATCAAAACAGAAACTTAAAATTTAATGTAAGGTAAACCAAGGAAAGTATTTTTCAGTTACTTCATGTATTCCTCTTTTGTGAAATTGGCTCATTTTTCCAGATAAAAAATAGATGCTAGGAAAGTAAGCTGCTTGAGAAATCGAGGGGGAAAATTATTTTTATTAAATTTGACAAAGTGGATTTTTACATTTTGTGATGTGTTCTTCATTCTCTACAAGTTCTAATGATTTATTTATCCTTTCTTCATTAAAATTATAAGATATCAATTAATTTTGGCTTTTTGAGAACTTGTAGAATGAGACATGGTGTTATGTTTGTGCAAAGATTATTAAACTTTAAGTTCTTAATGTAGAAATTTCCCTTTGGGTTATTAGTAATGTGTCACAGGTCTAATTTTTATTATAAATTTGTCCTTCATTAAAGCTATTTAAAACTTGTTCCAGATGTTGCAAGTCTCTCCAAATAAGTCAATCTTAAAATAAATTTTTGTTATTAACTTCCTTTAAAAAAAACCTGATTAATGGCAAGGAATCTCACATTTCTATTTCTACCAATTAGACTTCCTCATTAGGAAGTCTTAACGTACAGGCCAGCCATTTTGGTTTATTGGCCGAGGACTTTGTGATTGTATTTAAACAACACTTAGCTCTGTTCATTTAATTAAGAATATTAACTAAACAAAAAATATGCTAAAAGAACTTAAAAGTTCACCAAACAGGTAGAAACTGCACATTGATTTTCTTTCTGTAAGTTGGATGGTGCCAGGTGGTATCTTTATGCAGTCAGGAATAGAAGGTGTTTAATAAAGCTTAGTCGTGTCTCCTCTGGGACTTGGTGAGTCAGATCCCGCCGTTGCGTACACACTCCAATGGTGACTCTTTCCTTTTCACAGTGCTCCAGCTGAGGCTGCAGCAGAGGAGGACACGAGAGCAACTGGTGGACCAGGGCATCATGCCACGTAAGACTTAAGTGTCACTGTCACCTCCAGTGTGATGTAACAGAACGCACATGTCCGAGGAGAACCTGGATCACACTCTGCTTTGAGCTGTGTCCATTGAGTCAATATACAATGACCAAATGAGTTGATAAGGAAAACCAGGCATCAACATTGCCGACCTGAGAGAATCATCTCAAATACGTTGTTGAAAACCAGATGCAGCTTAAAAGATGGACTTGAGATCTGTATTACATAAAGAAAACTGTGAAACTAGGTTAAGTTCAGGTCTTCCTTCACACATGAACATTTGTTTTAGTTTTGAAATAATTAAAGTCATCTCTGTGTAATAGGTCCAGTGTTATTAGACTTGCAAAAGTAGCATGATAAAATTAATTCAAAAACCTCGTTCTACTTTATTTAATTCAAAATAATTATCTTTGATACAATATAGTATGTGGTCTGTAATGAAGTGCATCTCAGTTATAGGACTAAAAAGCATTCTATTTATAATTAATAAACCTTTTCTTGCCCAGGTACACATAATTTCCAAGTATCTTGAGGCCTCCTTCCTTCGTTTTTTAGAGTCAATTAATTTTAGAATATTTGCCCATTGTCTTCTTACCTTTACTCACCAAGTTTGGAGGTGATTTTATATTTTAGAGGAGAAGACTGGTTGCTTTGGTGTTAAGATTATTTATATGGATGTTTATCCAAAAATGGATTTCTCCAAGAAGTAACATATTTGGCTTTAAAAGACTAAAGAGAAATTACACAATGTACTTATGCTTCCCAGTCTTCTGAATCATTGATATTACCTTTTTTTGGTTCATAGAGTAATTTTTCTCTGCAGTAGATATTTTTCCCAATAAAACTTTTTTTTTCTGGACTAGTAATTATCTAAATATTTTAAATCTAGTATTATGATAGGCGCAAAAGCTGGTTTGATGATCTGCCAGATTTCTCTACCACTACATTCCTGACGATGAACCAGTCAGATAGTATCAAATTAGGGTGTGTAAGACACCACCACTAAGCCAGCTGTAGTCCACTGTTGGGAGCTGGTCCCCAGTCAAACCTGTTTGGGCTGGGCTCCTGGGAATCTTTGCAGTGCTTCAAGTACCAGAGCTGAAAATAATTCTACCAAGAGCCGATAGGCCAAGTTTTGGAGGTGACAGCCCAAGTAAGCGTAGCCCAAATCCCATCCACATTATCTGACTGCCCAGAGTTCTAAGTGGACATACACACGAAACGTTTTGCAAAGATAATTGATAAAAATACTGTAGTAAGTGATGTTTTAGCAAAACACTGCTTATTCTCACTCTGGGATTCTGGAATATTTAAAGTACTAATAGTTAATATATTAAAGAAGCACTGTCTTTAGAGTGAGTTGTACTATGGTACAATAGAAAGAGCAGGAAACTTTCTAATTCACAATTCTAGATTTAAATTCTACCTTGACCACAGGTCTAGCTGTATGACTTCAAGAATTCATTTAACCGCCTTGAGCCTTTTATCTGTACTGGGGCTCATACCTACCTTGCAAGTGTGTTGTGATCATCAACAGCAATGTAAATGGACCACAGTGATGGACCACAGTGCGTAGGGCTATGAGCACATGGGGTCGCAGTCAATGGGAACTCAGCTCTGCTAGACATAAAGTACAGAGTGCCCTCATGTTCAAGATTAGATCACTCCCAGGTTAAATGTCCTGAGGACATTTGGGTTTTTTCCAGCATCTTATAGGGCCACAAAGAGCAAAGACCTGTCAAGGAATCACCACATAGTTCCCTTGGTGATGGTAATTTGGCCCAACTATTGGCTGCAACCGTCTGACCTGGCATTTGCATTGTCATTACATATACAACTCTGTTTTAAATGTTCACTTGTTTTATTTGTGAAGACGTCATTTTAATTCTGAAACATTTAAGGTTTCAAATTTCTCACATCTCCTAAAGAACTGGTAATAAATGGAACTGTAGATGCAAACTAATAAGATTAAGAGGGAACGTTGACATAATGTACCCTAACATTTGACTGAAATATTAACGCCTCTATCTCTACTCCCGAAATGATTCCTGTTCTTCTCACAGCTTTGAAGAGCCCAGCTGCATTCCATGAGCAGATAAAAAGCTTGGAACGAGCCAGAGTAAGAAATTTCGGTTTCCAATGTTCTACTTCTCTGCTTCTCTCTTATTTTAAAGTACCTGAGGGCAAGTAGCAATCTTACTCCTAAATATTGTCAATAAAGAAAATGCAGTGTATTTTCAGGACACATGGCATGTACAGTCATATATTCTGGGGTAGTTTTATCTAGGAAGTTTGTAGAAAATGCATGACTTTGAAACTTTGTTCTTTTAAAATTTGTCACTAGTTTTGTACATAAAGGACAAATCACACTTCGCTTTGTTGGTTTCAGGGCATACCAACAGTTTTTAGAATAATAATGGAATAGTTCTGCCATTTGTAACCCCTGCAGTGATGTCCTGACTTCCCCATCTTTAGGTAGTTTCTTTACTGGGTCCGTGGTAGCTGTACATTTGACCAAGGGCAGGAGAATTTGCTGACTGAAAGAATGTTGCTAAATTCAAGTCTGCTTTACTCTTTGAGAAGTCTCCATCCTATCTGCACATCAGTTTCATGTTTATTACTCTACTTTAAAAGAACCATTATGTACATTCATTCTTTTTTCTTTAGGGAAAACTTCTATCTTGCAGTATGAAAATAAGCATGTTCCCAAAATTCTATAGGAATTTTCCCAGAATACAATAATGCTCCCTTAGAATCTTATATAAAACCCATTTGAAAGCCTTATTGTTCAAGTTGAGAACTGTTCTAAATAAGAAAATATGATCAAGGATATGAATTCACCAACAAACATACATTAGGATTTTAAAGAAACTTGTAATTTAGGTGGATTTTTATGTGACCTGAAGTGTAGATGTTTAGATATTTAAATGATCAAAATCCTATGTCTGTTCAAATTATGAGCTTTTGCGTTTTCCAGGTTTTAAAATAAAAGCCTGTAGAGTGCTTACTCTATGCCAGCATGCACTTCAAATCCCTGTACAGTTCTGAAGGCAGCAATTTAAATTATGTATTGGATAATGGCTTTTCAGAGTACTAATTTCTACTCTTTACTTCGCAAAATCATAACCAAAGAGTATACAATTTATTTAAATGGAGTACCTTGAGAGAAAAATGTAAAACCACAGTAAGTCATAAACAATTTATGTAAGAATTTCTCCCTCTCTCTCTCTTTCTTTTTAAAGACTGAAAACTTTTTGAAGCATAAGATTCGGAGCCGACCAGATCGTTCTGAACTTGTCAGGATGCACATTTTGGAAGGTAAAATTTTTATTTCTCCTTACTTTGCTGTGTTTTCTCAAGAAAATAAGTGAGAATTCCACCACTGCTGTTTATTCCCACTTTAATAACTTTTTACGCCACAGGCTGACATCCTTCAAATCGGATAGCAACGTGAAGACCCAAAGCTAAAATGTTACATTAGATACACGGGGAAGGTTTGCTTCTCCAAATAACCAGCTGATGGACTGACTCTTCCCCCACCAGCTGGTGCCATAGATGTCTCTACCGTGTGTTCTGGAAAACATTTTTTGGTCCAGAGGATTTCTTCATCATTGAGGAACACATGCCCATTAAGTCATGAAGGGTACAGTGGCCACGAGTCTAACCCTAGATTTTCAGCTGCCTGGGCCCTGTTATGTCTACCTGGTGCAGTGCCCACACTTAAAAGTCTTCGGTTTGTTGTTACTTACCCAAAACAATGCCACTTGATCTGACCATTAACATAAATACCCTCCACTCAGCCCCCCAGGTTTTCTCGATGGTCTAGCCTCATCACTTGTGAAGTGATGGTAGGGACAGTTCTGTTCCATCTCTGGTGAAACATGTGGCTCATGCTGGGATGTTTTTCTCTCTAAGACAGAACATTCTTGAAAGCTGATTTCCCCACCATAAGTTCCCAAGTTATATTTTCTTTTGTTGTTTTGCTTCTCTGACTGATTTATTGAGAAAGACCAGGAGCTTGACCCTGTGATAGTCTTGAGTGTGTTTAATACTGAGATGACACAGAAAAAAAATCTGAAAATTTCTCAAAGATTGAGAGGTTGTTCTCAAGTAGAGGGAATATTATATTCTTCAGGCCTAATGATAGAGTTCATTTTAGAATTAGGTTGGTATTACAAAGTATTAGATTGTTGCTCAGCATAAGAAATAATATCCTAAAGGTCAGACATGTCCAGAAATCTTCTGGAAGCAGTATGGTTGCCCTCATTTGAGGTGGTCGTTCATTAGCCAGTGAGCTGGACACCAGAGACCCAACAAGTGAGCCAGATGGATGCCAGCCTCCATGAAGCTTACATTCTAGTAACACAGACAGATAATAAACAGGCAAAACAAATGAATTACAGATAGTGAAAAGTGCTCAGTAGGCAAGAAACAGGCTGCTGTGTTGGGACTAGGCACAGGCTGACACCACAGTAAGGATGTTGTAAAGAAATTCCAAGGATCAGGTTGGTATCAATAGCCCGAAGTAGGGTCTCTTCTACTCCAAAGAATCTAAGATATTGGGACTATCTTCATATCTGGGATGGGAGGTGAGAGGTCTGTGCCTTTCACGACTTTCGGTTGTGTTCGCAGAAGTCCATTGGACTAAAAGCATTTCCAGAACTGCAGTGGTAGGGTAGGAACAGCTCCCTGCTGTCAGGGATAAATGAATCTTCAAGAGGCAAATGTGCTGGTAAGTAACTGGACAAAATGGTTCCTTCTGCGCCTGTAAAGATCTTGACCTATAAAGGACATTTTTGAAGGAACAGTGCTGTCTGTTTCAACTTGCCTTCTAACTGTAACAGGCTTTATTAATATCATTAAAACCAAGGCAAATACATTGAACTATCAAAAGGAATCATATTTGCTTTTTAAAAAAAAAAAGATAACCCAACATTTAAAAACCTAACTGTGTATACGAATGAACCATAAGTGATGTTTTTTAGGACATCTGTTCTCAAGCTGGGATTTTTAAAGTAAGAAGAATATATCATTTGTAATTTAAAAAATAACTTCAAACCACCCCCCAATTTATTTTAATTATCCCAATTTTGATCGAATTTGTTGTTTGGCAGGCAAAAGTCTAAATTATTTTTCTGAACTTCGGCTAAAATCCAGCCCCAGCACCATGGAGATGAGGAGATGATAAGACCAAAAACAGAAACTTAACAAAATGCCAGTGTCTCATTATTTGCTTTTGGGATATATTCATTCCAGACATATTCCCGATATCCCTTAGATGTGTTGATGGGAGAGAGGAGAAAGGCAGAAGACTTTCCTACCTAGCTCTTAACAAGATTTAGACATCGACCTGAGAGTGATCTGTACAGTCATCATCTTTCTTGCATAAGCCACAGCTGTCATACATCATCTGTAATTTCCATTTGAGGTGGAAAAACAACATAAAGACAGTTGATAAGCAATCTGAGCTGAAAAATCCTAGATTTTACCATTTTTCCTAAATATTTTCCTAAATATTTCCAATAGGCAATTGTTAATTGCCCTAATTTGACAGCGGTTTGTTTTTTAATAACTCACCTTTATCAAGTCACTGCAGAGCATTTAACTTAGGTTCCAAGAAATAATTTTATTTTTGAAGTTTATCATTTTCCTATAACATTTAGTTCAATTATGTATAGACATCAGATGGGAACTGATAGGAACTGTTCTGTGGACAATCAGGGTTGACTTTCGGTAAGCATATACCTCAGCTGGTTGAAAGAAAAGTGTTCAGATGTGCTGGAGAATGGTTTATGGGCTGCGGGCTTTCGGTGAGCTTTGGGCTTCAGTCGGGATATTTTACCTCCCCAAAAAACACATCAGTGATCCTGAGATTACTTATGGGGAATTTCATTAGAAGACCTTCTTCTATATAATTAAGAGGCAAGCAACGGTCAACTCGGAATTTTGGGTTACACCCAAATACGCCTCACCATTTTTTTTAATCAGTTATAAACATTATTGAGAAACAGTGTAATAAAATGTTAAATGAGAGGTACCAGAAATGCAAGCCATTGACAGAATTACCCGAATGAATGAGTTAACGATATTTACATTGGTTTCACATTTGTTGTACAACTTCATCCATTTGTAAGTAGATGAGTTGAGGCTTCTTTATGACCATTAGTTACCCTGTAATTGAATGTCCCAAGGTTATATATTCCGAAATAAACCCACATTCTTAATTATGATGCTGGCTCTGAGACACACAGGGAGCAATCTAAGAATATGATCTGTAGCTCTTCCCATTGACTCCTGCAGAGAAGCTTATAACCTAACTAAGATCCAGTGCCCCCATTTCTAGGAACTGACTTTCCAGTGCAACAAAACCTAAAACTGTATACTTCTTGAGCCATGACCCACGTCTCTCTTGTTCATCCTCCCTATCTCCAATACCTAATAAATGTCAGTGTAACCCTCCTACCATAAATGAACAATAGCAGTACCCCAGTTTTTGGCTTCAGTTCATGTTAATTTGAGTCTGAGGGCATTGTATAGACAATATAAAGTATCCAGGACTAAAAATACATAAATGTATACTAGAGCATTCTTAAACAGTCATTTTCTCTTTCCATAAATACATTGAGAACACATAAATAAAAATATGTTTAAGCCAGTTGAAATTAAATTAAATTCAGTTGGCCTGAAATAACATTATGGAATAGAGTAATTCAAGTAGTGGTTAAAACTGTGTTTCTTCTTTTAGAGACATTTGCAGAGCCGTCCCTGCAGGCCACTCAGATGAAGTTGAAAAGAGCTCGACTAGCTGATGACCTGAATGAAAAGATTGCTCAAAGACCTGGTCCTATGGAGCTGGTAGAGAAAAACATCCTTCCTGTCGACTCCAGTGTTAAGGAAGCAATTATAGGCAAGACGCTAAAAATTTACTATTTTCCGGGAGAACGAGGAACTTGGAAGTTGAAAACAAATTTAATCTAAAAAACCAGCACCAATCATGAGTGTTGTTTTCTGGGTGAAGTAGAAATTGATTAATGCTTGCACCAATTCCCAATATTATTGCTGTTTCTTTATGTGTGCTAAGACTAGCATCTCTCACCAGTTAACACAGAGATTCCTCTTGTCACGTCTGAGGTTGATGTCTTTAGGTTCCGATTTCATTATGACATTTTCAAGATAACTTTACTGCATTAGACTGTTTAATTTCTCTTGTGTTGTTTAAAATTTTTACAGATTTTCCATTATTCTGTTTACTTCTAGGAAAGATAAATCGCTTGCTTGTTCAGTGTTAGTTCAGCAAAGTAAACAGCACGAGTGTACAGATTTATTAAGAATGGTAATATCTGTCCATTCTATGCTGAGCTTCTCATACTTAGCTACTAATGTTTCCAACCCCCCCCACACACACACACACCTTTTCCTGGCATAAGTTTTAGCAGAAAAAAGAATTCTGAAGTAATACCACTTACACAGCAAGCAATTTTGAAAAGTTAACATCCTACTATAAAAACTATTATAGTTTCCATTACTCTGGGGACTTCATATTTTGCATTAGTATGAGTTTAAGTCTTAGGCAATTTGTGATCCAAAGTAGTACATTCAGTGATGATTCCATTCAGTCCCAAAGAAGTGGAGCCCCAAAAGGTAAAGGGTCAGTATAACTGGGCCGCTCCAAGAAGTAGGACTCATCAACAGATACCAAGTCATGGCCCCATTTTCTCCCATACCTCTTAATGTTTTTTAACAGTTGTACCCAAATCAGGGTCCACACAAGGTCCACACCTTGTCATTGGCTGATGTCTCTCTTAAGTCTTATTCTCCTGCACGGGTCTTCTTCCTCCTCTCCTTTCTTGCTGTGTATCTGTTGGTGAGCAGGCCTCGTTGTGCTCTCTAGCCTGTCCCCATACTGGATTGTACCGAATGCATTAGCACTCCCAGTGTCACTAAAAACGTCTCTTGTCTTCTGACTTCTGAAACTGGGACTGGATCCAAAGGCTTGATCTGACTCAGGTCAGACTTTTTCCCCAAGTATTCATCCTAGGTAGTGGTGTAGTCTTCCTCTGGGAAGTACATTATGTTCAATTTTTTTTTTTTAACGAGCTTCTTGTGTTCTTGTAATAAACAATGTTTCTCCTTCTTTATCATTTTAAGCTTGGTATTCCAAGGCCGAGATAAGGTGAAAATTGTTTCTTTCTCTAGGTGTTGGGAAGGAGGACTATCCTCAGACTCAGGGCGATTTCTCATTTGACGAAGACAGCAGTGATGCTTTGTCTCCAGACCAGCCAGCCAGCCAGGAGTCACAGGGGTCAGCCGCGTCCCCAAGTGAGCCAAAAGTTAGTGACTCTCCATCTCCTGTGACTACAAACACTCCAGCCCAGGTATCATCTTTCTTGTTTCTCCCCCTAAACAGAGACAGTGCCTTGTTTTTTTTATATATCGAGGTAATTACGGTTCTTCTTCTTCCAGAAGAAAAGTCTGAAAGTGTGGGAAAATAAAGATTTTTTTCACCTGTGATACAAACACTGTTAACAGTTTTCAGTAGATTCTTACATTTTATTTCTGTTGTATATCCACATTTTTCTTTTACAAATGGTCGTGTAATTTGCTTTTTAAAAATTTTCTCATAACATTTGTTGAGAATATAATTCACATACTATAAAATGTACCCTCCCCCCCTTTTTTTCTGCCATCTTAACCATTTTAAAATGTGCAGCTCAGTAGTATTAAGTACACTCACAATGTTGTGTAACAGATCTCCAGAACTTTTTTGTCTTGCAAAACTGAAACTGTACCCATTAAACAGAAGCCCCCAACCCCTTCCTCCGGACCCAGGCAATCACAATGAATTCCACTTCTGTTTCTAAGAATTTGACTACTGTAGGGTGGGGGTATGGGTGAACTAGGTGATGGGGATTAAAGAGTACACTTACCATGCTGTGCACTGAGTCAAGTATAGAATTGCTGAGTCACTGTATTGTACCCCTGAAACTAATAGAACATTGCATGTTAACTGTACTGGAATTTAAATCAATACATATATACATACATACATATGAATTTGACTACTTTAGATATCTCATATAAATGGAATCATGCAATATTTGCCTTTCTGTGACTGGCTTATGTCACTTAACATAAAGTCTTCAAGGTTTGCTCATGTTGCAGGTTGTGACAGGATCTCCTTCATTTTTAAGGCTGAATAATATTCCATTATTTGGATATACCACATTTTGTTTATCCTTTCGTTGGTGGACATTGGGTCGCTTCCATGTCTTGGCTATTGTGAATAATGGTGCTAGGTTACATGGGTTTGGAAATAGCTCTGCGAGACCCTGCTTTCAATTCTTTGGGGCATATACCCGGAAGTGGCATTGATGGACCATATGGTAATTCCATTTTTAATTTATTAAGGAACCTCCAGACTATTTTCCACTGTAACTGTACCATTTCACACTCCCACCAACAGCATGCAAGGGTTTCAGTTTCACCACATCCTCACCAACGCTTACTAATTTATGTTCTTTTGATAGTAGCCATTCTAGTGGTATGAGGTGATACCTCCTTGTGGTTTTGATTTGCCTTTCTCTAATGATTAGTGCTGTTAAGCATCTTTTCATGCGTTTGTTGGCCATTTGTATATCCTCTTTGGCGATATGTCTGTTTGAGTCTTTTGCCCATCTTTATTGAGATTATTTGTTTCTCTGCTGTTACATTGTAGGAGTTTTTTGTATATTCTGGATATTAACCCCTTTTCAGATACATGATGAGCAAACATTTTCTCCCATTCTTTGTTGCCTTTTTCCTCTACTGATAGTGTCCTTTGAGGCACAGAAGTTTTTAAGTTTGATATAGTGCCATTTGTCTGTTTTGGGGCTTATTACCTATGCTTAAGTATCCTACTAAGAAATTATGGCCAAATCCAGTATCATGAAGCTTTTTCTCTGTCTTCTTCTAGGATTTTTATAGTCTTGAGTCTTACATTTAGATCTTTAATCCATTTTATTTTTTGTATATGGTGTAAGGTAAGGATCCATCTTCGTTCTTTTGCATGTGGATATCCAATTTTCCCCATATCATTTATTGAAAAGACTGTCCTTTTCCCCTAGGCACTTCTGTTGAAGATCATTTGACCATATATGTAATAATTTAAGGACTCTGCATTCTTTTGCATTGACTTATATGTTTGTCTTTATGCCAGGACCACACTATTTTGATTACTGTCACCTTGTAGTAAATGTTGAAATCAGGAAGTGTGAGACCTCCAACCATGTTCTTTTTCAAGACTGTTTTTGGCTACTTGGGGGTGCCTTGAGAGTCCATATGAATATTAGGATGGATTTTTCTATTTCTGTAAAAACTGGCACTGGGAAAATTCACCCTTTTTAAAATGTCTAATTCAGTGGTTATTAGTATATCCACAGAGTGGTGCAACTATCACCACTATCTGATTCCAGAACATTTTCATCATCCCAAAAAAGCAGCCCATACCCATAAGCTGTCAATCCCCAGTATCCCCACCACCAGCCCTAGGTCACCACCAATCTACTTTCTGTATCTGGAGTTGCCTGTTCTGAACATTTTCTTTAAATGGAATCATACAATATGTGATCTTTAGTGACTGGCTTCTTTATTTAGTATGTTTCTAAGGCTCATCCATGTTATAGCCTGTATTAGTACCTCATTCTTTGTTAGGGCTGAATAATAGTCCATTGATAGACCATATTTTATGTATCTGTTCATCACTCGATGGACATTTGGTTCGGGCATGTGGCTAGTACGTAGTCACATGTTCTACTCCTGAGCTACACCCCCTAGACAGGTGGCTGTTACGAATAGTGGTGCTTCGAATGTGTGTGGACAAGTTCTTATGTGGACGTGTGTTTTCAGTTCTCTTGGGCATTTACCTAGGAGTGGAACTGATGGGTCATGCAGGAACTCTTATATCTAAATCACTTTTATATCTTAATCATAATCCTAATAGTGTTCCTTGTCAATAAATATACATTAATCTCATTTTTAATAGCAGGTAGCTAAGTTCATCTTTCAACCAATTCCGTATTGTGGATTGTCTGGACCTGTCTCTATTTTTCACTCTTACAAACACAGTAAGGGCCCCTGTTTTATTCTCACATATTTGCTGCACACATTGTTTCTATACATACATTGCCGGGCACTTTGTCTGATTATTTCTTTGGATAATTACCAGGTTTTGAAAAGGATTTGGACCTTTTGTTAGGTAAAAGGTAGGCACTTGAACTGCCTTCTGGGAAGATAATATGGGTTTCCACAGTCACTATGTCTTTCCCACAAGCAGGTAATATCTTTACTTTAAACCTTGCACACTGTTTGGAAATTTGAAAGTTTTAACTGACTTCTTGATTTTGGTTAGATTGAATCCCTTTGTTCAACAAATATTTATTGAGCACCTATTATGTGTCAGATGGGGCTGGGAACTGAAAATCTAGGGCATGCAAAGGAATCTAACAAATATTTTTTGATAATTGCATTCGAAATTCTCATTTCTTATTTTTCACTAGGTGTTCCTCTTTCTTTTGGTTATATAAGAACTCTTATGCTAGTTACTTTTTCATTTCCTTATAATGTTTTTGCCTTACTGAAATTTTAATACTATTTAGTTATCTTAAAGTCAGAGCTATTGAACTACTTAATGGAATTGGTTAAGTTCAGTAGAAAATGTTCTTGTTAAAGCCAAACATCATAGAATTTCTGAGTTGGGAAGGACTTCAGCAATTATCTGGCTTAACCCTTACAGCAGACAAGGCCTGGGTTCAAAGAGGTACAGAAATTTGGGGATTCAAAATGTTTGCATATTTTCTCGCAGCATTTCTTCTCATTCATGAATATCTGTTGGGTAGGGACTAGGTCTCTCTCTCTCTCAGCACTAGGTTCGTCACTGCCCTTACCACCAGGATCTGAAATACATTAGTTTATTTGCTTATTGTATCTGTGCTTCCAACTAAATAAAATGTGAGTCCATGAGGAGAGGGACTTCGACTCTGGACAACAAGAGCTACTTCATAGAGAGAGAGAGAGAGGGAGAGTGTGTGTGTGTGTGTGTGTGTGTGTGTGTGTCCAGCATGCAGCACAGGCCCTTGGTGTGGAGCAAGTGCACCACACTTGAGCGTCACAAGCACTGACCGGTGCCAGGCTTGCAGAAGCAGCCCATGTTTGTGCTCTTCCACTTAAGGGGAGAGCCTCTCCAGCTGGGATTCGGCGGTTGTGTGGGTGGCTCAGTTCATACTCTCCCGTCAGAGTCTGAGGGCAAGAGTGGCCGCTCGGCTTGGCTGCAACCTGGTCTGGAAGAAGGTGGGGTCAGCGACCTGGCCGTGGTCTGAGGTCGAAGGCGGCAGAAAGGAGAGCACGGGAGACCAGCCCTTACTGTATTCTCACATACTTGCTGCACCCTGGGTTCGAGCTTTAAAAATAGGGCTAACAAGAATGTCAAGTATGCGAGTAAATACCATCAAAAAACAGTTCTACTTAGCCATTTCAGTCATTGGTTCTCTGAGTAGGTCAGGATACCAAACAGCTATTAGGGTGGCCTTAGCTTTCAGTAACAGGATTTTTGTCACGTCAGCCACCTACCTGGTCATGGTATCGTGATGGCACCACCTGTGTTGTAGGGGATTGGCATTTTCCCTTTCCCTGCTTCGCTTGTAGTAGGTTTTTACTTTGCTCTTGAAACGTGGTCTCCAGCTAAGTTTATAAGTGAGAAGCTTTCTTTAACCAGAGGGAGTCCCACCCAGTGGGCTGACATTCCCGAAGTCCTTGAAGGAAAAAAGGAATAGCAGTGTTTCTTGAAGAATAAATATGGTCTGTTTATTGCCAGTGCAACACACGCTAAGCTCGGGGTCATTCCGGAACTGAAACACTAGTTTTGATAACAGTCATGTTGCTGGAGCATAGGTTCTGCCTGCTACGTGCAGACCGCTGACAGTCTGCTTTTTATCTGTCAGCTAGGCCTCCGGCAAAACACCCACTTCAGAGAGTGGCACGCTGCCCACTTACACAGCCAAGGAAAAGAGCCTAGAACCTGGCTAGGGCTGGCCTGCCTCCACTTTACCTGGTACATAATTTCTGTACTATATACCTTGAGACCTTCTTAAATTGTGTGTCCTTGATAAAATTCCCTTGTACTAAGTGTGTTAGTATTTTTAAGTAAGGAATCTGAGAAAGATTATCATTATTACACTTTTATTCATGCAATTAAAGACACATCTCCCCATTAACTGCTGTATTGATGTAGAAGAAAGAAGCTCCTGAGGAGGATTATAGGTAAGTTGTAGGTTTTGGGTTTTGGTCTTATAATCAACTGCACAGGCAAACTTTGTGATGCCTGCAGAGTCTTGGGGATTTTTGTGTCATCTAGAAGTGATAATTAGAGTTTGTTTTGGTACATTTTGTTCAATTATTTTCACTGTTACCTCGTGTTTGTTGAATGAATTTGTCCAGGTATCTCACTTCGTATATAGAAAATGTGTTTATTTCTCTAGATATAATTACTTTCACATTTGTAGTTCAGGGGGAAAATAGCTGAAAATACTGCTTCTCATCAGACATGAAGTTTCCAAAGGGCCAGGGTGTCCCCTCATTTTATCTTAGTGACCTCATCCTGAACGTGCACGGTCCAGCACACAGCAAGTGCTCATTGCTTTAATGAATGAAAAACCCTAGGAGATTATCTCTGCAATTTCTTTTTTCCTGCTTTTGAATTATCATTGGATTCTCCCCCAAAAGTCCGTCTCCTCACCATTACTGAAGTAGCCCGTATAAAGAGAAGATAACAAAAGAACAACATAAACATCTTTTATTTGGGGTATTCTTTGAGATTCTTAATTTTCAGTCTTTAAAATGAAATTCACTGTAAGAGTTTAATGGTGAATTTAAGTTACGGTGGACCAGTGGTCCTCAAATTGCCTGTAGTGAAAGACTAGTATGTGTTTGTTTTTTAGGTAGTGTGTTTAATTTCCAATGCATGGTGGGCTAATCCTCTTGCAAAATACAATCAGGTAGCGGGGCACCCAGCCGGCTCAGTCATAGAGCATGCGACTCTTGATCTCGGGGTTGTGAGTTTGAGCCCCAAGGTGGGTGCAGAGATCACTTAAAAAAAAAAAAAAAAGAGTAGTGGGGTAGGATCAAATTTCCACTGCAGGCAGCTAACAGAGGTCCACAGATCACACTTGGAGTAAGTCTGTCACAGATGCCCCTTTGCTTCTTGTTGGCCTGAACCAAGGTTTTTCATAGGCTAATTGGTCATCATTTTGTCCTGTACATTTAATGCCATGGCTTAAACACATTCTTCTAATTTCCCTATTAATTTTTTTTTTATATTTGGCCCAATATAAAGTTCAGGGCCAGTGCAGGGAATTACTTTTCAGTTCTTTAAAAGTTATATTTACAGGGATGCCTGAATGGCTCAGTTGGTGAAGCATCTGCCGTGGTATCTCAGATCATGATCTCAGGGTCCTGGGACTCAGTCCCTCATTGGGGCTCCTTGCTCAACAGGGAGCCTGCTTCTCCCTCTGCCTCTGCCGCTCCCCCTGCTTGTGCACGTTCTCTCTCTCTCTCTCTGACAAATAAAATCTTTTAAAAAGTAAATATAAATAAATAAAAGTTATATTTACAGACAATTACTTAAAAGAAAATTAGGCTCAAGATACCTTTCTGGTTTGCTTTATTCCAAAATGTGTTATGACATATTATCTCCTGAATTCTTTTTCAGAACACACAGATAAATATCAGAGGATTGAGTCCTATAGGAAAATATTCAAATAAAAGATATATTCCCTACCAAAAAAAAAAAAGATTAACACGTAATATCTAGGTAAAGAACAGATTTTCCAGGCTCTTCTCTTTCAATCCCAGTAAAATGCTAATGATTTCACACTGTGGACAGTATAATACACTACCATGTCCTTCCTTCAAAACATACATTTTAGCCCCCCACCCCCAAAACAATCCTTCTTTGAAATATGTCTTTCTGTGTGGTCTGTAGGAGACTAACACTGCCTTTCCTTGGGCTCTTCTCTTTTCTTTTCAATTCTGATCAAAGTACAGCTGGAAAGGAATTTGCCAGAACATTAATGGAACACACATCACATATTGGAGCTCAATTTATTTTATGCCTAAGCAATTCTTGAACAGTGGAAAGCTGCAGAAAATTACGAACAGCTAGCCACACGTGGGTACCAGGAGTTGTCTCACTGGCGCTTTTCATCCCAAGACTTTTTTTCTCTCCATATTTCTTAAGCCATTTAATTAATCATTTGCATTAAGCGCCCACACGCTTACCTGTAAGTGTGACCCGACAGGATCCGTGTTCATTTTCACAGTCTGTGCTGTGGGGACAACTCCTGTGCGAACTGGAAGTAGTGCTGATGGGGAGCCTCGTGGGTCAGTTACGCAGCGTACGTTCCTGCAGACGAGTTTAGGGGACTTGGTGTACTTTTTTCCCCGTCGCATCAAGTAACCTTCAGGTAGATGACCTTTTCCAAATAATACAGAAACCTTAGGTTTAAGCGAACAAAGAGGATGAGCAAGGTCTAACAGTAAGCCATGTACATGTATGTTACATAATTAAAATTAGACTGTTTTATTACAAATGCTTATCAATAAAGGCCTGAATTAGGCCATCCAAGATATTGGTTATAATTTCTCCTGTTACCCTTGCAGTCTTGCTTCCCATAACTTACATACCAAGAGGACTGTTAATGATTCGATTTTGAGCTGGTTTCAGCATTAACCATGAAGTCGTGTTCCATCCTCATTCCTAACTCTGTTCTCTCATGACCAGTAGGAAAGTGCCTAAAGTGTACATTCGACAGAATAGGCCTTTCCTGTTTATTTATAAATAAATCAATGTTTATTGACTCTAACTGAGATGAGGGATAAAAAATACTGGCCAACATGTGCTGAGCACTCCTTTGGGCCAGGCACTGAGCTCCTTACTTCACGTGTGTTCCCCAGGGCAGATGTCATCAAGAGAGCATCTCTCTGGCCTGCACAGGTTTGAACGAATGACTTTGTTCTTATGAAGCCAACAGTTTGAGATTCTTCCTATGACCCCTCTCCAGCACAGCATCCTGCGTCATGCTCTTACGACTCATCATGACAACTGTTATCTGTATTCTTTAAGAAATACATACATACCATTATTTCCTCAACTATACGGTCTACGTGAGTACCATAACTCAGTTACCAAAAATGAATAATAGTAATTCTAATACTTACTTTGCTTCCACATTCTGGCCCCTCATAGTCACTTTGACTGAGACGTACACATAAGAACTAAAACTATAAAACTCTTAGAAGACACAGGGGAAAGCTTCATGATGCTGGATTTGGCAATGATTTCTTGGATATGACACCAAGGCAACAAAAGAAAAAAAATAATTAGGCTTTATCAAAATGAAAGATTTGTGTGTGTCAAAGGGCACTATCAACAGAGTGAAAAGCAGCCCATGGTATGAGAGAAAATACCTGCAAATCAAATATCTGATAAGGGGTTAATACTGAGAATATATACACAACCCCCCCCAACTCAACAGAAAAATAAGTAACCTGATTTAAAAATGGGTAAAGGACTAGGATAGACATTTCTTGAAAGAAGATAGGGGCACCTGGGTGGCTCAGTCGGTTAAGCATCTGCCTTTGGCTCAGGTCTGGTCCCAGAGTCCTGCGATAGAGCCCTGTGTCAGGTTCTCTGCTCAGTGGGGAGTCTGCTTCTCTGCCTCTGTCCCTCCCCCCCCCATGCTCATTCTTCCTCTCTCTCGCCTGTCTCTCTCTCTCAAATAAATAAAATCTTTAAAAAAGAAAAAAGATAAACAAGGGGCGCCTGGGTGGCTCAATCAGTTAAGCGTCTGACTCTTGATTTTGGTTTAGGTCATGATCTCAGGGTCATGTGAGGGAGGCCTGGGTTGGGCTTCACGCTGAGTGTGGAGCCTGCTTGAGATTCTCTCGCTCCCTCTGGCCCCCCCCTTAAAAAATTAAGAAAGAAAAAGAAAAGAAAGAGAGAGAGAGATGCTTAACAGCACGAATCACTAGAGAAATGCAAATCAAAACCCCAATGAGATATCCCCTCACACCATCAGAATGGCTACTATCCAAAGAACAAAATTAACAAGGGTTGGTAAGGATGTGAAGAAATTGGAATCCTTCTACCCTCTTGGTGGGATTGTGAAATGGTATAGTCACTATAGAGAATGGTATGGAACTTCTCTCAAAAAGCTAAAACTAGAATTACCATGTGATCCAGAAATTCCCCTTCTGGGTAGATGCGCACAGGCGTTGAAAGCAGGGACTGGAGCAGGTGTTCAGAGCAGCATTGTGCACAACAGCCAAAGGTAGAAGCAACCCTTGTGTCCACTGACCAATGAGTGGCTAAACAAAACATGGTATACCCATAAGATAGAATATTATTCAGCCTTTAAAAGGGAGATTCTGACCCACACTACAACACGGATGAACCTTGAGGACATTACGCTCAGTGAAATAAGCCCGACACAAAAGCGAAAATGTTGTGTGATTCCACTATTATGAGCTACCCAGACTAGTGAGACTCATTCAGAGGGGACACAGTGGTTGCCAGGGGCTGGTGGGAGGCCAGAATGGGGAGTTGTTGTTTCACGGAAAAAGTTCTGGAGATGGATGTTTGGTGACAGTTACAGAACAATGGGAAGGCGCTTCATGCCGTAGAACTGTATGCTCGGAAATGGTTTAAATGGTAACTTTTATGTTAAATATATTTTACCTCAAATTTTTTAAATAATAGATTTTTTAAATGAGGGACACATGCAAATCCTCACTACGAATCAGGTCATCAAGTACCAGCTAAATGTCCACCAGATGTTGTGCTAAAAGATTAATTTAATGTTCAACTACTTGTACTAAAAATGAAATGCCTCAACTTTTAACTGTGCATTACGTAAACAGAGTGGTCAGTGCTAAGCGGTAGATTGTAACAAAACTAGAATTTACATAAAAGATCCATCTATTAAGTATACAAAGCATGTGTTTTTGATTTGTATTCAACTCATTCATACTTGTATTCATTTTATTTGTCTGGGGGTCAGAATATGGAAACAATATGTAAAGCATAATTGCATTTTGAATTTATTTGCATATTCCCATCTTAATTAAGAGCTCTGCTGCCTCCTAAATTAAAAACACATTTATTTTAGGTTTAAAATCGACAGTACAAAAAAAGCTTTGTTTTTAAATATCTAATTTCTGCCCCTCTAGATCGCATACAGAAATCTAATAAAAAAGGAACTTAGGAGAGAACCGCGATTGGTCCTTGACAAGTGTATCATCTTTACGGAAGGAACCCAGACACCTGATACATGATAAAATTTTAACCAGCTTAAACATTTACTCTTATTTTTTTCTTTTGTAGCAGAGCTTTCCCTTAGCAGTTTTTTTTTAATGTTTTTTTATTATATTATGTTAGTCACCATACAGTACATCCCTGGTTTTTTGATGTAAAGTTCGATGATTCATTAGTTGCGTATAACACCCAGTGCACCATGCAATATGTGCCCTCCTTACTACCCACCACCAGTCTATCCCATTCCCCCACCCCCCTCCCCTCTGAAGCCTTCAGTTTGTTTCTCAGAGTCCATAGTCTCTCATGCTTCATTCCCCCTTCTGATTACCCCCCTTTCTTTATCCCTTTCTTCCCCTACCGATCTTCCTAGTTCTTATGTTCCATAGATGAGAGAAATCATACGATAATTGTCTTTCTCTGCTTGACTTATTTCACTTAGCATTATCTCCTCCAGTGCCGTCCATGTTGCAGCAAATGTTGAGAACTCGTTCTTTCTGATAGCTGAGTAATATTCCATTGTATATATGGACCACAACTTCTTAATCCAGTCATCTGTTGAAGGGCATCTCAGTTCCTCCCACGATTTAGCTATTGTGGACAATGCTGCTATGAACATTGGGGTGCATATGGCCCTTCTCTTTACTACGTCTGTATCTTTGGGGTAAACACCCAGTAGTGCAATGGCTGGGTCATAGGGTAGCTCAATTTTTAACTTTTTAATGGACCTCCACACTGTTTTCCAGAGTGGCTATACCAACTTGCATTCCCACCAACAATGTAAGAGGGATCCCCTTTCTCCACATCCTCTCCAACATTTGTTGTTTCCTGCCTTGTCAATTTTTGCCATTCTAACTGGCGTAAGGTGGTATCTTAGTGTGGTTTTGATTTGAATTTCCCTGATGGCTAATGATTTTGAACATTTTTTTCATGTGTCTGTTAGCCATTTGTATGTCATCATTGGAAAAAGTGTCTGTTCATATCTTCTGCCCATTTTATGATTTATTTGTTTCTCGCATATTGAGTTTGAGAAGTTCTTTGTAGATCTTGGATACCAGTCTTTTATCTGTAGCATCATTTGCAAATATATTCTCCCATTCTGTGGGCTGCCTCTTAGTTCCTTAGCAGTTCCTAAGAAGAGAAAAGTCAGTCTTTAAGATTCAAAGTGCTTTCTTTTTCAGTTTTATTTAAAGGCTAAATATTCATCATTAGACAACAATGTTTTTCTGACATTTCTTGTCATGGTGTCATGATGACAGTTGAAGACTTGGAGGTCATGAGACCTGTAGCCTGGGAACAGCGGTCAGATCCAATAAAACAAAACAAAGTTTGCAGCTTTTTTATTTCCTTGGAGAAAAGATTCTGAATCATTTTGTGATTAAATTTTGAAAGTACAAAAGGTGAACTTAGGTCTCAGTGGAAATTTAAACATTTAAAACATTCTTTTAAGATTTTAACATATTGCTCACTATACTGTGGAACAAAATAAGTGTAGTATCCTTTATGGCCTGGATATTCTTTTCATCCTTTTTGAAATACTGTAGTTTCGAAAGTACTGATATTTATTTATTTATTTTTATTTTTTTTGTAACTCCAGCCACTAGGATCCTAACATCTAGACAGGATGTAAGATTGTTTGAGGGGTTGTTTCTAAAGCACATAAAAAAGACTAGCAAAATGTGAAGAAGAGTTTAGACATTTCTCCCTTTTTAACCAGAATTTATTTCAGATTAGGTAATATTAATAATCACTGTATCTCAGTTGGGTTACTCTTGTGTTTCACTGGGGTCTGTGGTTTTCTGAGTAGCAAAGTCACACTGAAATACCAAAAGAGCTAATAAGATGACAGTGTCCGTAATCAAGGCTGAAGTCAATTAGGCAAGGTCTATAAATACAGGAGAAACATTTTCATACATATTATAATTGATACCACATTCATGCTTCTGGATTATTTTTCAGATTATTAACACTGACTACTCTCAAATGCATCATTGCTATCATATCAGTCAGTGGGGGCTAGACTGGTAAAATAGCTTGCCAGGTTAGAAGAATTTATCTGCAAGGAAATATATTTATTTATTTATTTCTCATATATAAAAATATATATATTCACATATGTGATTCTTTTTCATATGCCAATTATTTAACAGCCAAGGAATGTTTTTCCCTGTGTGAAAATTGACCCGGAGATAAATACCCTCACTTCCAAAAAATGTACAAAGTGAAAGGAAAACAAATAAAACCACATCCTTTAAAGCAGTGATTAGCTGGCCTTGACCTTCCACTTCATGTCAGAGGTTCACTGAGTAGGCGGCTGGCTCAGGGCCTTTTGGGGGCAAAATTCAGCCTGGAACACAGGTGTCAAGTCTCTCGGATAAGTTCCTTTCTTTGGCGTCTGTTTGAATGGAACTGAGTACAGCAGTCTTCCCTTATCCACAGGGGATGCATCCCCAGACCCCCAGGGGATGCCTGAAACCACGGATAGTACCCAACACTGTGTATACTGTTTTTTCCTGTATGTACCGACCACTGTAAAGTTCTATTTTAAAATTAGGCACAGTAAGAGATTAACAACTATAGTAACAAAATAGGGCAGTTCTAACAATAGTGTGTAATAAAAGTTAGGTGAATGTGGTCTTTCACTTTCAAAATATCTTACCCTCCTTTGTCTGGTGGTGATGACAGAGAGAATACAGTGCCTACGTGATAAGATGAAGTGAGGTGAACGATGGAGGCATGTGACGTAGCCTTAGGCTGCTGTTGACCTTGTGACCATCTGTCAGAGGAGGGTCATCTGCTTCAGGACCGCAGGTGCTCACAGGTCACTGAAAATACAGAACGATAAACCGTGGCTGAGCAGCTACCGTGTAGCCAGCTTTGAAAAGTCAAGTCTTTTTATTGTCAACACCGTTATAATTACTTAAAAGCTGAAGTCAGTGGCAAGAAGGAAAAGCAAGCTCGGGGAGAGAGCCCACATGGGCGAGCACAGTTCATTGCACACCCACACACGTACTCACGGTCCCAGCTGGCCTTGAGAGTCTCACCCCGCATGAGTAAAGCCACAAGGAATTTCCATTCACCCATTACACAAATATTTATTGAGTAACTAGTATGTGCCAAGCTTCATATTTCTTGCTGCTAAATAGCCTCTGAGTTCTCAGGTCATTTATTTTAAGGAGGAAAAATACAGTGTGCTATTCTTAAATCCAAATACATCAGCAAAAGAACTGACTTTGATTCTTATAATGAATTCGAGAGTTGCGTGGGGGAGTGGAAGTGATGAAGGTATTTTTCCTTAAAACAAGGCTGGTCATAGTTAAGTCCATGTAGTAATCACTGTGCAACATTGAACTGATGTTATAATAGTAAGATCTCTTTCCAGTGAGTGAATACTTAAAATCTACTTCAAGTAGATTGTTAGTGGAAATGGGTTGTTAGGTTGTTGATAAAACCTATCAAGGCCTTCCTAGGTAGCTTCCTTTGTTAATACATGACTCCAAATTGAGGTTTAGGGGTTGCTGGTTTGGCCTTGGTAACAACTTAGCTTCTTGCTTTAGGTGCAAGGGTGCGTCATCAGTGAAACAAGTCGATATTACCAGAATCCATTTGGCGGGTGCCCTCCTGTTGCGGGAAAGGGTGGGGGGATGGCTAAGGAGAGTACAAGTCAGCCTTGGACATGGGGACATACACTGTAAAGCACAGTTAAGGACCCGTACGTGGAGTGGGCCTGCAGGGTGAGGGAGCCTTCTTACCAAATGCTGCCAGGCCCTGGATCAGGGGTGTGCCGGAGAGGATTGATCAGACCCTGTAACAAAGAGGAGAGATCACATCTGAATTCACCGGGATTATTACTGTGATCTATACAGCAAGAGAACCTTACAAGTGTCATGTATTGTTCTGATCATTTTTACAAGAGTCTTGGACTTTTCTTCTGCCAAAACAGGGCGGTTCTGACCATATTTCTGAGAAAACACTAGAGGGTGGAGTCAATCTAACCTTATTTAGCTTTAGCTTTTCATTGCTGTTGGGGCGAAGACTAACTAATTGGCTCCGTGAGGTAAAGCATGTTATTCCACCATCTGGGTCTCAGACATAATAGTATATTTTTCTTTTGTTTCTTTTCTAGTGGACTTAAAAAAGAAAAAAAATGAGGTCATTCCCTTCTAATTCTGGTTTTTCTAATTTTATGTCATCGAGTTCACATACGTATTCCCTTTCTGCCTTTTCCACCAGTTTACTTCAGTGTCCCCAGCAGTTCCTGAATTCTTGAAAACTCCTACTACGGATCAGCCCCCGACCAGGTCCACAGCACCTGTCGTCCCCACAAACACTGTGTCCTCAGCAAAGCCTGGGCCAGCGCTGGTAAAGGTGGGTTCCCTGTACACACACTGGTTTGAGATCTTTACCGGTGGCTTGTCTGCGTGGAACACAAGGGCACGAATCTGTATTGCCCAGCCTAGCTTTCAGTCTGAAGCCTTGAAAACAAAACCACAGGCAGACTTGCTAGATCACGCCTTAGTCTTGGAAACCACCACCTTCGACAAATGCCCTATTGTTCTGTAGTCACAGAAGAACCGCACCAAATGTGGTCTCCATGAAACTCCCAGAGCCCTGCAGAAAGGCTTTAGGATACATTTTATCAGCAGTTCCCAATTCTGCCCCATCCAGGCTGCCAAGATGAAAGAAACACTGGGAGTGGAGTAAGATAGAGCCACCGTAGCACAGCACTGGGGAGTCATGAGCCTCACAAACAGATGTCTTTAATGGTAACATAGTTTTGGATTTTATACACAAGGTCAGTCTCCGCGCTATTCCAGATATATTACATGGCAGGTTAAAGGCTTTAGACAAGCGGCTGCGTTGTTTGATTTAGCAGCTTTGGCCTGTCCAAGCTTGGTTTGTTCTTCAGATAAGCTGCAGATTGGTGGCACCGTTCCCTACATTTTACTGGGTCAAATAATCCAGCTAGAATAAGCCCCATGGAAGATCAAAATTCCTAATATATAGTATACTTTTAAAGTTTTATTTTAAGTGTATTTAGAACTGCTAAATAAGGGGGGGGTGATAGAGGAATAGTGTCATCATTTCAGATACGGCTTTGGCAAACGGAGCAGAACACTGATGTCAAACTTTTAGAACTCAAAAAGGGCTCTGGAGAGTGAGCCAGCCCTCCTGGCACCTTCCAGAAGTGAGGCCGGAAGTAACGAGGCTGGGAAGGATCCAGGCTCCCCAAGGGCAGGCGAGCCTTCTTTCTGCCTGCCCAGGGAACACAGGGGAGCACTCTCCGGAGGCCGTTAGGCTGGTGCAGATTCCTCACTTGCGCCTACCCTCTGGCACTGTCCTGGTCCTTGGCCCTCCTGCAGGGAAGGTTCTCTTTCTACTCCAGCCTCTCCGTGGCCGTGCAGCCCAGCGTCTGTGGCCTCAGGGCACAAATGAATGTATCTCACCCTCCTCCATCACTTAGTGTTGGAGCCAGAAATTCCAGAGTGTGGCACGTGGCAGCTGAGCTAATATCACCAGCTCTCCTCCTCTGCCCACATCCCCAAGCATGTGCCGCAGATGGCACAGAGACAGTTTGGGTGCCGACCCATCTGTCTCTGTGGATGCTAAGAGTTCTCTGCCTTTCCTGTTCTCTGATTTCTCCTCTTCACTAGTGTCTTTAAGGAGGGCTTTGATTCTAGGGCAAGAGGCATTGTTGAATAATGTGAGATTCAGAGGCTGGGTCTGGGATCCTAGGACTGTACTAGGAGAGGAAAAGACAGGTGCACACTCAGAAACAGACCACGGTTGTGTGGGGTTTTCTGTGAGGAAAGCTGTTCTCCACCCTCACATGGTGAGAGAACGTGTCAGTGACTAGGTAAGAGCAGATTTAGTCTAAGGCATGCTGGTTACTCTGTGCCTGTCCCCCTTGCTCCTCCTGTAGGCGCCTTCCTGATCGGCCAAGGCAGTGGTTTCATCAGTACATAAGAGAGTGCAGTCTCTGTAACCCAGACTCCATCCATGGTTGTAATCCCTTTGAAAAGACCAGGAATAAAATCTGTTAATGATAGCACAATAAGCAGATGATGATGAATTGATTAATACCGTGAGATTGCAATATTTTGTGTGTGTTTTCCTCAGAAATCCATTAACTTGAGGGGCACCTGGGTGGCTCGGTCAGTTAAGCATCTGACTCTCGGTTTCGGCTCAGGTCGAAACCTCCCCCGCCCTTCTAAATATTAAAAAAAAAAAAAATTATAGTCTCCTCTATTCCATTAGAAGCATTTTTGTTTGTACATATCCTCTAAAGAATATATTTTTAATGACCAAAAAATAGTACCCAGTTATAGTGAAGTATCCCTCGTCCTCTCCCATCTGTATCTTGAGCACGCAGCCTCTTTTCACTAGGAGATAATATACATAAGCACTTGGAAGTGTGTCTGCACGAGACACCCTCAGTAACTGTTGAACTTGACTCGCTCATGCCGAGCTGAATAGCCTTCCCTTACTCTCAGGGAGCAAGGCAGCAGGAGAAAGCAAGTTCTAAGGAGTCACATTTCTGGGTCAGAGGACACGTACGCATGTCTTCCTCGCTCTGGAAACATGTCTGGTGTGTCGCTGTCCCAGGCGGCGTCCCCGGCTCCGGAGGCGCACCACCGCTTTCTCCCCACTCCTTGAGGCACACCCTGGAAGAGGCCGCGTGTGATGGCCTCACTTAAAACGTTCTTCTCTTTTTCTCGAAAACAGCAAAGCCATCCCAAGAACCCCAACGACAAGCACCGCAGCAAGAAGTGCAAGGACCCCAAGCCCCGGGTGAAGAAGCTGAAGTACCACCAGTACATTCCCCCCGACCAGAAGGGGGAGAAGAACGAGCCGCAGATGGACTCCAACTACGCGCGGCTGCTCCAGCAGCAGCAGCTCTTCCTGCAGCTGCAGATCCTGAGCCAGCAGCAGCAGCATTACAACTACCAGACCATCCTGCCGGCGCCGCTCAAGTACGGGGCTGGGGGCCGCGCGGGCTGCGGGGGCGCCTCGTGGCCCGGTGCTCTCGCGAGGGCCGTCCCCTGCACAGCTTGGCTGCTGGGGTTGGCGGGGGCTCCGTGTCCCCAGAGCTTAGGAAGCCAGGGGCTGGCCCTGGTCCCCGCAAGGGCAGCTGGCGTGCCAGCGCCCTTTCTGTCCTCTGAACTCCGTTCCGAACCTTTCAAGTTAGAGGCGACTTTTCACAGTTATTCACCCAGGGAAGATTTGTCTGGTTTCCGCCCAAATAGTCATGGGTGCTATGAGAATAGCACATAAGACCTCTTATGAACAGTTTAAAAAAAAAAAAAAAGGCAAGTGTAGAAGCTGGAGTGGTCGAGGAAAGCTTTAGGGAAAAGGCGGATATGCATATGGGAAAGAGCCTGAAACTAGGGAATGGCCCTTTCAAGCAAAGGGGGGATGATGATGGTGCAAGAACAGAGGAAGGAGTGGGCGATGCCTGGTTATTGGGTGAGGGGGAAAAGAGCCGGAATAAAGAATGTGATTAGCTTTTTCAGAAAAGTAGAAGACGAAAGTGAGTTGAGCCACTGTCTGGAAGGACTTGCAGCCAGGCAGCCTTGAATCTTGATGTGGTAGGTGACTCAGAAGGTCGTCACGGTGCAATCACAGCGCGAGGAAGAACAGTTTGATGCCGGTCATGAAGGGGAGTCTGGAAATAGGAAAAACAGAAATTTCACAACAAAGTAGATGTGAGAAGATGAAAGGGCGTTGATAACGGGAAGGAAGGAACAGATGAGAGATGTTTCAAAGACAAGTAAAGGTCTTGGTGACCAACAACTGTGGAGAAGGAATATGTTTCCACAGTCTGAGGCCAGTTGGGAGAGACAGAAGGAAGTGAGTTCCGCCAGCTTCCGAGACTGAATCCGTAGCAAGACTTCCATTGCAAATTTTAATTATGTGCTAAAAGAAATTCCAAGATAGCCATCCTTAGTATGCATTTTCTGGGAAACATAGATAAAAATGCAAAGACCTTATCTCTCATTTCCCTCAGTTTTCAGAAGAAAGGGATACTTACATTCAACTCACAGAAAGAAACTCTAAAAAAAAAAGATGCAAAATTTCATTAGAAGAAAAAATTTTTTTGGTGATCAAGCCACTCAACTTATGATCTGTAGAAACTTGACTCTTGCTTTCTACATGTATGCTAAGCATTCCTCCATAGGAAACCCTTTTTCCTAGGAGTAGAAAAGGAGTAAGACACACTTAAAAAGCTCCTCTGTTTGGAAACATCTCCTCATATGCTAACGATTATCAATTCACTTTTTTCTTTTAAGATCCTGATATCTCAAAGAAGATTAGACCTATTAGTCATTCAGACCTTACTGTAAAGCACTTAAATCTAAAACATCAGGGCACAGAGATGAAGAAAGAAAGAATTTGTGTAGCATGTTATTATTTTAAGAGCAAGCAGGCCTGAGTGAGATGTTGACATTGGAAGGGAACCAGGGAAGACCAAAGAGAATTGGAAGAGTATCAGAGGCAAACGGCCGCTGCTTTACAGCTTTGTCTGGGCCCGAGGGAGGCGTCCTCCCCTGCCACCGCCCTCTTCTGGCAGCGGGAAGCAGGGATGCGAGCGCTAACCCTGGCTCCCATCTCTGTGCCCCTTACGATGCCCCGAGCGCTGTGCTCAGCACGTGACATCACCCTCCTCCTCACAGTAACTCCAGGAAGAGCTGAAATGACTGACCCTACTCCCAGGCAAGGAAACCTGTTAAACTGAAAATCCCATAAAGGATTTTGTGTGTGCGTGTGGTACCTATGAAACAGTCTTGTCTGTAAGGAAAGAAATTGTGCGGGGCCGGTCTGTAGATGGGAAGAGTACATCTGAGGTGTGGAGGATCCCGTCTCTTACAGTCCCTCGTCTTTCCACAAAGGCTACAGTCCCCTTCTCCTCCATAAACATTCCCACCACTGCAGCAGCCAAGCCACCCACCTAAGGAAAGCATCCCACAAAAAGAACGAGGAGGAAAGATCACTTATTGTTCTGTGTTCGTTCACCACACAAAGACTGAGCATCACTTCTGTGTAATTTCCACGTCCTGAAAGTGGAGATGTTGTTTTCTGTTACGGTGTTTCTTTTCACCAAAATTCCAGCACAGGAAACAATGTGGAAGTCCCATAGTACCCACAGCGGTGGGACTTTACCTGGTGACACAGCCTTCTGGTACCTGGGGGAGAGCAGCAGCCTTGGGAGACCAGGCTGTGGTCCCAGCATAGCCGCACCCTGGTGGAGGGTCCTGGAAGGTCCCTTCATGTGTCTGAACTTTGGATTTCTCATCTACACTGTCAGCACATTCAGTAACAAGCAGGGTGTTTAGAATCTCAGCCAAAAAGACAGCACGAATAGAATAATTAATGTACATCGTGCCTTCTCAAGGAGACAATATTGTTCATAAGAGAGCACAAGTTGGGAGGAATCTTGCACATTTTATTTAAGAAAGCATGGACATACATACAGTATGTAGGTAATTACACAGTCCATCCATGGTGTTAAAATTTCACTGGGAGGCTGATTAGGAAAAATGAAATCTAAAAAAGCTCCTTGCATGGAAAGTAATGAAAATAAGGTTGAGAAATCCTGATTTACATTAAATGTTTTCATAATTCTAATATAAGATTTTAAAACTGAAATTTTAGAAAGGAAAAAAGTGATACATAAAACATTTGTCATTCCATCCAAACTTCAAGAAACTTCATCTCCAATACTTAAAATATTTACCTGCCACAAAATTTAGGCAGATTTTCAAAGACCCCAAAATGGGTCTCAAGAGTTAGCTGTTGACAGGGCCAGAAATGGCTTCAAACACAATCTTCCTAAAACTCACTTGACAGAGCTCATCTAACTGGGGGCCTCTCCCTCTTTCAGAATATGGAATTCAGAGCTCCTTGCTTCAGCACCAAAGCTTATACAACAGAAAAACCTGGAGCTATAATGAAATTGGCTCTCTGGTCTCAACTATCAGGTGGACCTTTCTCAAACAGATAGCAACCACCCAGAAGAGGGAAGGCCACTGCTGCCAGGAGTAACACAGGGGGAAGAAGTTAGACGGGGACCTGGTTTTGATATGGAAAGGAATTTAGGAAAATCAGTACAGAAGGACAACAGCTTCACCAATATTTTTTCAATAACCTTTTTAAATGAAGTATAGGGTATGGAGAAGCTCATACATCATAACTGAAAATGGATGCCAAGTAGACACCTTAATCAAGAAGTAGAACGTGATCAGTATCCCCAGGAGGCCCCCTTGCGTCCCCTCTCAGTGACTACCTGACTTGTACCCCATAGGTTAGTTTCACCTGTTTCTGAACATTACATAAATGCATTCTTACACACACATGGGTCTGGCTGCTGTTGCTCCGCGTCGTGTCTGTGAGACGCCTCTGCACCGGTGTAGGAAGCAGCAGTTAATTTTTTTCCATCTAGTGTTCTATAACTGATCCACCCATCGTCCTCTCAGTGGACAGTTGGGTTGTTTCCAGTTGGGGCTGGTAGGAATAATGCCATAGTAAGCATGCTCACCTGTGTCTCTTGGTTCATGTAGGAGTATCTTTGTCAGGTGTCCTTCCAGGAAAAGGTGCAGGTTTTTCTTTAGCAGATGGCATAAAACAGTTCTCCAGAGTGGTCGTGGCAATTCGCACTTCCACCAGCCATGATTGCGAGCTCGGGATGTTCCGGGTACTTGGCGTCCACAGTCTTAGTCATTCTACAGCAGTTCTGCTGGGTATGCAGTGCGATTTTGTTGTGCTTTTCTTCATGTTCTCCCTATCTATTGAGGCTAAACGCTTGTTCGTACATTTATTGACCATTTGGATATACTTTCTTGTGATATGCTTGTTCAGGATTTTCCCATTTTCCCATGGGTTTTGTCTTTTTCTTACTGATTTTAAGACTTTTGTATATTCTAGATATGAGGCCTTGTCATAAATACATATTACAAATATCTCCTATGACTTGACTTTTCACTCTTGAACGTGTCCTTCTTAGTGCATTTTGTGTCCTGTTTAAGAAATCTTTGCCTACCCAAAGGACATGAAGATACTGTCCTAAGTTTTCTAGAAGCTTTATTGTTTTCATAATTCATATTTAGGTTTTCGAGATGGTGTGACGTAGGGGTCAAAGGCCCTACTTATTTCTGTATGAATATCCAATGTGGCCCAGCACCATTTATCCAGAAAAGGACCACCCTTTTCTGCTGCACGACAGTGCCAACTTTGTGATAACTCAAGAGGCTGTATATGTGAGGGTCTGTTTCTGGATTCTCTGTTCTCTTCCATTTGTTGTTCTGCCCCCAGCACCATACCATCTTCATAACTGGCTTTGTAATGAATTTTGATATCTGGTGGTACAACTCTTCCAACTTTTCTTTTCTTTTTTTTTTTTTTTTTTTTTAAGATTTTATTCATTTATTTGACAGAGACAGCCAGCGAGAGAGGGAACACAAGCAGGGGGAGTGGGAGAGGAAGAAGCAGGCTCCCAGCAGAGGAGCTTGATGTGGGGCTCGATCCCATAACGCCGGGATCACGCCCTGAGCCGAAGGCAGACGCTTAACTACTGTGCCACTCAGGCGCCCCCCAACTTTGCTTTCTTCAAGGATGCCATGGCCTTTCTTGGTCCTTCATATTTCCGTAGAAAGCTAAGAATCACCTTCTAAATTTCTACCGACCAAGCAAACAAAACTTGCAGGGATTTTCACTGAGATCTAATTTGATCGATATATTCAAAATATTGAGTCTTCCAACCCATGACCGTGGCATTTTTCTCTTCACAAGTTAGCAAACTGTTAGCAGAAACAATGCCAAATTCAGAAATTATTTTATTATAAACTCTCTCACTTTCTCGTTCTTTTGAAGGCCACTCAATGACAAAAATAACAACAGTGGGAATTCAGCTCTGAACAATACCACACCTAACACTCCAAGACAGAATACATCTGCTCCTGTGAGAAAGCCGGGACCTCTGCCTTCTAGCTTGGATGACTTAAAGGTGAGAATTCCAAGTAGGATTTATTCACCCATAGGTACCACAGAAAGATAAATGATTTGCCAGATTTGTCTAGCATGTGTAGATAAGTTTCCAGTAGACATCCAACTTTACCAACATAAGATAACCTCTGTAGACGCACTTTCTGTTTACATCCATTAAGTTTCTTTTAAAATGACCAGTAATGATTCTCATACATTGAGCGTATACCATGTGCCAACACCAAACCAGTTCTGACAGCAGAGGCAGGTTTGTTCTTCCCTGCTTGTTGCCAATTTTGGGAGAAGCAGAAAAAATGTACACAGTCGAGAATCTGATCTCCAAGGCCAGCCTGCGTGGGTTTCCACCCCGGCTCAGCCTTCGGTGATCCGTGGTAGCTCGGACCACAGTGAGTCAACCTCTCTCTGCCCCCGTCTCCTGTGTGAACTAGGAATCGTCATAATAATGCCCACAGCTCCTGTGAGGATGAACGGAAAGAATAAAGCACATCCGACAGTGTCTGGCACACGGTCATTACTCAGTGAATGTGACGCTTACCATCATGGTTTCTGGTTTTCAATCCTTGGACCTAAATCCTTGCTGGATCACTGGTCTTTGCAGTGCTTCGGGTGTGTAGCTGTGCGTGTCTGTGGGTTAGGAAGAGACACCCTCCCGCTCGCCTATGTGTGGTCTTAGGGAGCTGCCAGACGTAGGCCCCTTTCCCCTCGACGTGTCCCATACATATGTCCGAAGTTGCAGTGCCGAAAGAGGAGGTGTGACTTGTTTGTACTTGCAGGTATCGGAACTGAAGACAGAACTGAAGTTAAGGGGTCTTCCAGTGTCAGGCACCAAACCGGACCTCATTGAACGCCTGAAACCCTACCAGGAAATGACCAGCAGCGGGGTCGCCGCCGGGGGTGTCCTGGCAGTGCCCGCGTCTGCCATCGTTGCCAGTAACCCAGAAGTCACCGTGGCACTGCCCGTCACAACACTACACAACCCTGTGACCAGCTCGGGCTCCTCCTTCAAGGCAGAGTTGCCCCCCACCGGCACCAGCACCGTCACCCACGTTGAGACCGTCAACTCCCCTCTGCCCATCTCACCGTCACCCTCAGAGCAGTCCAGTCTCGGGACCGAGGACACAAACATGGCAGACACTTTCACGGAGATTATGACCATGATGTCTCCGGCGCAGTTCCTGGGGTCGTCCCCTCTGCGAGTGACGGGCACCGAGGACAGCCCAAGCCCCACGAGCAGCACGCTGTCAAGTCTGGAACTGGACGCGGCCGAGAAGGACCGCAAGCTGCAGGAGAAGGAGAAGCAGATCGAGGAGCTCAAGAGGAAACTGGAACAAGAGCAGAAGCTCGTGGAAGTTCTGAAAATGCAGCTGGAGGTGGAGAAGCGAGGGCAGCGGCAGCAGCCGCCGCCGGAACCGCAGGCCGGCTCCGCAGCCAGTCCAGCGGCCAAGTTAGAGCAGAAGCACGGCGGCGCCGGCTCCTCAGTCAAGGACGAGACCTCGCTCAGCGACTGCTCCAGCTCCAGGCCGCCCGGCCCGGTGCCCGGCCAGCCCCTCTCGACTGGGGGCCAGGCCCTGGTGGCCAAAAAGGCGGTGGTGATCAAGCAAGAGGTGCCCGTGGCGCAGGCGGAGCCGCAGAGCATCGTCCCGCAGTTTTACGTGAGTTCGCAGGGACAGCCGCCGCCTGCCGTTGTCGCTCCGCCTCAGGCTTTACTCACCACGCAAACTGCTCAGCTGCTGCTGCCGCTGTCCATCCCGGGCTCCGGTGTCACCTCAGTGCAGCTCCCCGTAGGCAGCCTCAAACTCCAGGTGTGAAGTGTGTCTTCTAACTCCTTTGCCTTACAGCCTGCCGACAGTGGAGCTGGCCACGCTTTCTCCCCAACGCCCCCACGCCAGGCTCCGGGGTGCCAGGAAAGGGGGGATCCAGAAATGTTAACCGCTAGCACTGTTGCTGTATGGCGAACACGAACAAGGGCTGCTTCTCTACTTCCCAGACCTTTTATCTGTAGGGAGCACCGTATCACGCGCAGGCATTTGTAAACACTAGTCACGGTATCGTGAGAATAGCTAGTGTCACTGCGCTTTCTGTGTGCAAGGTACGGCATCACGTGCTTTATTGTTTTATTTAAGTCATGTCTACACCCAGTGTGGGACCCGACCTCACGACCCCGAGATCAGAAGTCCCACGCTCTTCCGACTGAGCCAGCCAGGCACCCCATCTACTTTAAATGGTTTACTCTCTTTAGCCCTCCCTTCCTCCAGAAGATCTAAGTGATAACAGCCATTTTGCGATAGGGAAACTGAGGCCTTGAAAGATTTGGTCAGTTGCTCCAGGCCAGAGCTGGATAATTCTGACTACAGAGCTTTCACTTTGATGCCTGCTCCTACATTCTGCCTCCTAAATGTAATTCTTGAAAGACGCCAGTGAGGTGAAGATGCCAAAGGCATGTTGGGCACCTAAGGGAAATGTGACCACAAACCTCGGAGTGAGGATGTTGTTGAGAGAGGTGATAAGACACTGGCTGGCATGAAGTCTCCTTTTATGCCTACGTAACCCGTGTAGTGACTTCAAGCTGTTTTATGTAATGCGTCTTGCTAGGTTTCAACAAAATGTGTGGGCCACAGGTAAACTGAAACCATCTGGGGCAGTGGTCCTCAACTTTGATGCCCCAGACACTTGTAATGGCGGAAAGGAGCGGTCCCGTACCTCTGGGGTTAGGAAGCATGACCTGAGGCCCTTGGCCTGTGCAAAAATTCTAATTCCCCTGCTTAACCTTTACAGTGCCTGTAAAATTGAAGGTCGACTCTTTAATATAGCTCTTCTGCACATTTTTTTCCCCACCAAATCTTCCAGTAGAGTTGATGTTCTCAGAACAAGAATGGTGTTCTATTCTGGGCCTCTGTGTGCCCCAGCGTGTGGCTGGGGCTGCCCCCAGAGGGAGCACACCCTGCAGCTTAAAAGCAGGAGTCTGGGCAGTTGGGCCTCAGAGATCTCCCTGCTGATATTCCACTTATTATAACACCTGACCTAGTGTGTGTCGAGCTCCTGTAGGCTTTTATTTCGGTCTTCTCTTTTCTCAAACTTTCCAGATGAAAATCTTAGCCACTTAAGAAGCAATAAGAGCATGAAAATAACTGGTCTGGGGTTTCACTCTCTGGTTTAGAATTAAGGCTCAAATCTATGTGTTGATGAAATGAAGTGTGGATCTGTAAATATTTTATTTCATTTCAGAGATGAGCCCCACATGACCCGTTATTCCACATCTAAGCTTTTTTTTAAAATTTATTTATATATTTCTGGTAACCTCTACACCCAAAATGGGGCTCAAACCCTGAGATCAAGAGTCACGCAGTCCTCGGACTGAGCCACTCAGGTGCCCCCACGTCTAAACTCTTGATTCTGAGATTGTTTTTAACAATGAAATTGATTTCTTTATTTGCTTCCTAGACTCCAGCACAAGCAGGAATCCAGACTCAGCCTCAGACAGCAACTGCCACCCTGTCCTCAGGCTTAGCCCAGACCGTACCTCAGAAGCAAGACACGTTCACGCCCCATGTGCTCAGTCAGCCTCAGCAAGTTAGAAAGGTGAGTGAAGGCTAGTGGGTGACAGGTTGTCGCTGAGGGGTACTGTCGTCTGCCCTGCCAGCCCGCAGGCGTCTATCCGCAGAGCAGTCTCCTCACGGGAAGCTCCTATTTGTTTTTCTGTATGATTGCCCCCCATCGGGTTGGCCTCTGGGCATGTGGCATCAGGCTGCGGATTACCCAGTTATTTGGGGAAGAGAGTTCTTTAATACTGAAAGATAGCTCGTCTTAACAGTTACACCCCTTTCCAAGTAAAAGTTTTAAAAGTATGTTTTTAATCTTCATATGTAGGATTTTCTGGGGTTTAAAATAAATATCTTCTCAAATTAATAATGGGGGGGGCGGTAAGTGCTGTTCCCTGGGAAGAGATATTGAAGATGAAAAAGATACTTTCTGAAAGGTTTACCTTGAGTATGGCCTTTATGTATTGAAGAGTTTGCCATCTTGCAGGTTGAGAGCCAGAAGGCCCGAGTCTGCTTATTCTGGGTTCCCACTTCCTACATGGTTGGCCTGGCGTAAAGTTCACTTACTTTCTCTGAGTGTTATTTTCCTCGTCTTTACAACGGTGATTTTGGTCTAGGGCTCAGTAACTTCTGCCTGTGTTCCCACCAAAAAGTTCTGATGTGATAGCCCCAGAAGTTACCACAATTCCCTCTCATCCAGTAGGTGGAGCTATGTGCACATCTCCTTGTCAGAAAACTCTTAAAGGCTTCAAAAATAGGTCTCACTATTTTATTTTTTTAATTTATTTTTTAGAGGGGGCAGGGGCAGAGGAAGAGGGAGAGACAGAATCTTAAGCAGGCTCCATGCCCAGCGTGGTGCCCGACATGGGCTTTGATCTCGTGACTGACATCATGACCTGAGCTGAAATCTAGAGTTGGACACTTAACCGACTGAACCACCCAGTTGCCCCAGGTCTTACTATTTTAAACCGTGAGATTTATTAGTTCCAGAATTTTAATCTTCAGCATAAAAGAACTTGGCTAATTAGGTGTACCTGTAGACATGGCCCAAGGTGGTTGAACTGTCTGGGCTTAGACCACTTGAGCAACAGACAGAAACAATGCCTGGGGTCATCAGTAGTCACATCAACTCGTGCTGTCTTCTGAAATCTCCTCTGGGAAACGCAATGAGCAAGGAGTTATATTTGCGTATTACTTACTTTGGGCTCAGAATAACATTTTAATGTAGTCATAAGCTTAGCAAAGGTTCAGATGTCAAGACCGTTTGTTTTAGGGAGGAGAGAGAAAAGCACGGTATAGACAGGGTAAATAAGGGCTTATTCACTAAGTCTCAAGATACTAGAATTAGGGTTCTTAATTCCAATTTAAAGGAAGAAATTCTTGTACCAAATATAAGGAAATTCAACTTTTTCAAAGAGGAGTACACTTCTAGAACTCCTCACCCAGAGCAGCTGTGCCGTTTGGAGGGATACAGAGACACACACGTAAATACGCTTTCCCGCTTAAGAAATACATATATATATATTTACAACAGAAATACAGGGGTAACTTCTTCTCTTTCAGAATACATGGTATAAAGTATATTAGATATTTTTACAAGTGAATCAGTCCTGTGAAATACAGTTGCAAAAGCACACTGTGGCCATACATTTGTAAAAGGTCACTAAACCTTTGGCTCATAATGGGGGCCAAACACACACTCGGCAGTTCCACAGGAGGGAATCCTCACCGCTCCTGAAAGAGCAGAAGTTAGCTTCGCGGAAGGGGGCAGACTTTACATGGGGCCTTGCAAGAATTTGGAGAAATGTTCAAGAAACTGGAAAATTGAGTGTGGCCACAGCATGTGTGGCCATTCTGGTAGGCTAGAGAAGGGGCCAGGTGGTAGAAGGTTCGCGTGCCAGCCAGAGAGGAGGGTTTTACCATTAAGGACAGAGGAGCCAGGGAGTGTGGGGACTCGATCAGGTGTGGGTGCCAAGGCTGTAACTGTTGTGGAGGGCTGACAGGGAGGGAGGCTCAGCAAGGAGGCCGTGCTGGTTTTCCAGTGACCAGTAGCAAGGGCCCAGATTAGGACAGCAGAGAACAGAGGCCTGATTCAGGAGGCGTTCCGAAACTGTGTGAGCGCTGAGGGGAGAAAGCGGAGGAGACTGACAGCTCCATTTAGCAGAGTTTCAAAAATAAATGGTTAAACCAAGAATTATTTTTCCTCAGAGGCTGGAGGTGGTGGGAGGAAAGGGGAAAGTTTACTTTGGAATAGATTAAATTTGAGATGTCCCAAATTTCTGTTTGTAAGCGTTATAAATGTGGCTGTGGCACTTGGGAGCAAGGCTGGAAAAGAGGGGTGGGTTTGGGGATTACTAGCTTAATCGTGAGCATTAAAGCCACGAGAGTAAACGAGATCACCCTGGTGAAAAAGAGGAGAAATTCAGCTATCACTTAAGAGAAAAATTATACTGAGTAAATGCTGATTCCCAGAAGATGCGGTCCATGCCACCGTCAAAGCGATGATGACACTGGAAAATCGGGGTCGACAGTGGCCTAAGGGCCACGTCTAGCCTGCTCCCCGCTCTCCCCGCCCCCGGTCTCTGGATAAAGTTTTCCTGGAACCCAGTGCCACCCATTTATTTCTGTACTGTCAGGGCTGCCTCTGGGCTACAGCAGCAGAAGGGAGCAGTCATCTCGGAGACCTGCGCCCGGCAAGTCCTACACTGAATACTTGGTGGCTCTTTATCGTAAACACACTGAATGGTAAACATTGGTTTGTTACAGGTTTTCACAACCTCGGCGTCGAACACCGTTCTCCCCTACCCGAGAGCACCCGCTCCAGTGGTCCAGCAGCCCTTTGTTACTAAGACACCCACCAGCGTTCTGCAGTCCAGAAGCGCCCCACTTCCCTCCCTGCAGAATGGGCCTACCACTTCCAATAAGGTAATGCCGTGAGCACGGAGCAGCCGCGACAGGGCGTGCTTCCTGGGGTACAAAAGCATCCCAACAGCCAGCGCTCTCACCTTGGAGTGACTGAGTAGCAGTGTGCATGGGACAAAACAGCCAAACTACTGTGGTGACAGTGGTTCCGGGGCAGCTTAGCTGTTACCACGGTCCAGGTGGCCCTTCCCTCACAAGAGCCCCCCCCCCCCCCGCTCCCCCCC
>NW_024424452.1:27645714-27672970 GCF_017311325.1 Ursus maritimus | reverse complement strand
GCCCCCCCCCCCCCCGTCAGCCGCACGGGTCCTGGGTCCTGAGGCTCACGAGCTGAGGACTGCCATGATGGGTGTCCTGTACTGAGGGCAGAGCCCTGCCTGGCCAGGGCTCAAGGAAGCTCACTGCCCAGACCTGACGTGTGCCTCCCTCTGTTTGCCTCAGCCCGGCTCACCCCCGCCACCCCAGCAGTGTGTCGTCCAGCACTCCCTGTTTGGGAGCCCCGTCCCCAAGACGAAAGACCCTCCCCGCTACGAGGAGGCCATCAAGCAGACGCGCAGCGCCCAGTCCTCCCTTCCAGAAGTAAGTGAGGCCGCGGTCCACGGGCTTACATTTGGGGTGTCATCCTCACACGGAAGCCTTTGTCGAAGATGTACTTGCCGTGACACAAACTTCAGAGCCAGGAGCCTCGTTTGCACTTTAAATGCAATTTTTTTTAATTGAAGTAGGTCAACATACAATATTATATTCATTTCAGGGGTACGACACAGTGATTCGACATTAATAGGCAGTACGGAATGCTCACCAGCGTAAGTGTAGTTCACACGAGTGTAGACCCACACCGTGGGTCCCACACACAGTTACTGCAGGATCACTGAGTGTCCCCTGTGCTGTACGTTACATCCCTGTGGTTTATTTTGTAACCGGACATTTGTACCTCTGCAGCCCCTTCACTTACTGTACCACCCCCACCCCTCGTCCCCTCTGGCAGCCCCCAGTGGTTTGTAATTTTGAGTCGGTTTCTGTTCTGTTGGTTCATTTGTTCTGTTTTTTAGGTTCCAAGTGACATCATTTGCTATTTGTCTTTCTCTGACTTCACTTAGCATAATTCTCTCTTGGTCCATCCCTGTTTCACAAATGGGAAACAGACTCTTTCTTAGAGCTGAGTAATGTGTGTGTGTGTGTGTGTGTGTGTGTGTGTGTGTGTGGTACATCTCCTTTATCCCTCCATCTATCAGTGGACATTTGGGCTGCTTCCAGATCGTGGCGAGTGTTAAGTAATGCTGCAGTAAACATAGGGGTGCATATATCTTTTCAGATGAATATTTCTGCTTTCTTCAAATAAATACCCAGAAGTGGAATTGCTGGATCATGTGGTAGCTCTGTTTTTAATTTTCTGAGGACCCTCCATGCTGTTTTCTGCAGTGGCTGCATCGGTTTGCGTTCCCACCAGCAGTGCACCAGGGTTCCCTTTTCTCCGCTTTCTTGCCTACACTTGTTATCTCTCGTCTTTCTGATGCAGGCCATGCTGACTGGTACAAAGTGCTCTCTGGTGGTTTCGATTTGTAGTTTCCTGATGATGAGTGATGTTGAGCATCTTTTCTAGTCTGTTGGCCATCTGGATGTCTTCTTTGGAAAAATGTGTATTCTGCTGTTTGGGGATGGAGTATTCTGTATATATCTATTAAGTCTTTCTGGTCTGATGTGTCATTCAGAGCCACTGTTTCCTTATTGATTTTCTGCCTGGATGAGCTATTAGTTGATTTCAGTGGGGTGTTAAAGTCCCCTACTATGACTGTATTACTGTCAGTGTCTCCCGTTAGTCTGTTAATATTTGCTTTATCTATAGATAGATAGATAGATAGATGATAGATAGATAGATATGTATCTGTGCATGTATGTGTAGATATAGATCAGGGGCTCCTGTGTTAGGTGCATAGATATTTGCAGTTGTTATATCCTCTTTTTGGATTGATCCCTTTATCATTATGCAGTGCCCTTCTTTGTCTCTTGTTACAGCCTTTGCTTTAAAGTCTGTTTTATTTTTTATTGAAACTCAGTTTAGTTAACATACACTCTATTATTAGTTTCAGAGGTAGAATTCAGTCATTCATCAGTTGCATATAACACCCAGTGCTCATTATACCAGAGCCCTCCTTAATGCCCATCAGCCAGTTACCCCACGTCTGTGTAAATATTGCTACATCCGTTCAGTTTGGTTTTTACGTTTGTTTGTTTACTTCCATTTGTATGGAATATCTTTTTCCATCCCTTCACTTTAAGTCTGTATGTGTCTTTAGGTCTGAAGTGAGTCTCTTACACGTGGCATATAGATAGGTCTTATCTTTTTTTATCTGTTTGGTAACCCTATGTCTTTTGATTGGAGCAATTAGTCTGTTTATATTTAGAGTGCTAGGTATGTACTTACTGCCGTTTTTTTAATTGTTTCTGGTTATTTATATATTTCTTTTCATAGTTCTTTTGTTGGGGCGCCTGGGTGGCTCAGTCAATTTAGTGTCTGCCTTCGGCTCAGGTCATGATCCCAGGGTCCTGGGATCGAGCCCCATATCAGGCTCCCTGTTCAGTGGGGAGCCTGCTTCTCCCTCTCCTTCCCGCTCCTGCTCTCTCTCAATATCTCTGTCTCTCTCTCTCAAATAAAATCTTTTAGAAGATAATAGTTCTCCTTTTGCTTTCTTTGTGATTAGATGACTTTCTTTGATGTAATGCTTGGATTCCTTTCTCTTTGTTGTGTATCTATTATAGGTTTTTGGTTTGCGGCTACCATGAGGTTCACATGTAATATCCTATGTAGATAGTACTCGATTTTAAGTTGATAGTTGCTTCCGTCAAACACATTGTAGAAGTACTACGTTTTCACTCCCCTTTTTATGTATATGATGTCATATTTTACATCTTTTTTATTTTGTGAATTCCTTAACTAATTACTGTAGATACAACTGATTTTACTACTTTTGTCTTTCAGCCTTCATACTAGTTTTATAAGGTAGTTTTACTACCTTGACTACATGTTTGCTTTTACCAGTGACACTTTTTCCTTTCATAATTTTCTTACTTCTAGTTATGGCCTTTTCTGCTTAAAGAAGTTCCTTTAACATTTCTTGTAAGGCCCCTTTAGTGGTGATGCACTCCTTTGACTTCTGTTGGCCTGGGCAACTCTTTATATTTCCCTCAGTTCTGAATTATAGCCTTGCTGAGTAGAGTATTCTTGGTTGTAGATTTTTTTCCTTTCATCCCTTTGCATACACTATGCCTCTCCCTTCTGGCAAAGTTCCTGCTGAAAACNNNCCTCACGGCCTCAGCTTCCCTTGTAAGTAACTAGTTGCCTTTCTCTTGCTGCCTTTAAGAGTCTCTTTAATTTTTTGACATTTTGATTATGATGTGGACATCCTTGGGTTCATCTTGTTTGGGGCTCTCTGTGCTTCTTGGACCTGGCTGGCTGTTTCCTTCCTCAGGTTAGGGAAGTTTTCAGCTATTAAGTTCTCTGGCCCTTCCTCTCTTCTGCTTCAGGGACACTTATAATGCAAATGTCCGTACACTTGTTGTCCCAGAGGTCTCTCAACCTATCCTCATTTTTTCTCTTCTTTTTTTCTTTTGGCTGTTCAGTTTCGATGATTCTCACTACGCTGTCTTCCAGATCACTCATCTGTTCTCCTGCATCCTTCAATCTGCTATTGATTCTCTCTTGTGTATTTTTCAGTTCATTTATTTTATTCTTTAGCTTTGATTGGCTCTTTTTTATATTTTCTGTTTCTTTGTTGAAGTTCTGAGTTCACACAGTCTTCTCCCAGATCCAGGAAGCATCTTTATGACCATTACTTTGAATTCTTTATCAGGTAGATTGCTTATCTCTGTTTCATGTAGTCCTTCTTCTGAGGTTTTGTGTTGTTCTTTCATTTGGAACATATTCCTCGATGTCCTCATTTTGTGTGACTCCGGGTTTGTTTCTGTGTATAGGTAGGCTAGCTACACCTCCTGGTCTTAAAAGTAGTGGCCTTGTGTAGAAGGCATCCTGCGAGGCCCAGGAATGCAGTCCCCGCCGCTCACCGGAACCAGGCGCTCCAGGGCTGTCCTCCGTGTGGCCTGTGTGCACTCTGCTGTTGTGACTGGGCCAGGACTTCTCTGGGTGTGCTGGTGGGCAGGGCAGGCAGCACTAGCGAGATAAGGATAGATGGACAGGGTCAGAGCTGGCTCCCACCAGTATTTACATGCATACACAGATTTCCCACAGAACCCTGCTCTTCCAGCACATGCCCTAAAAAATAAAAAGTAAGTCTCCTCCTATAACCCGGACACTTTCACAACTGCCGCTTCTGTTGCTGGGGTCTCAGACCAAGTGATAAAATGCACTGGCCCTTGAAGAGTAGAATCTCAGTTCCCTATCACCTTCTGACTCCTGCCCCCCTGATTTTCAAAGCCAGAGGTTCGGGGGTTCATCTGCCCATTGCAGATCCCCAGGGTGGGGAGCCCCCTTTGTGGGGCTTGATCCCCTCGCTCCTCCTGGAGGACCTTTACACGCACGGGTGACATGAATCACCATGCCAGAGATATGGCTCCGGACCACATCCCCGCCCCTCCTCCCCTCCCTGTGTGGCCCTTCTTTACAGCTTTAGCCGCGGCGGGGAGATGTTCTGTTAGTCCGCAGGCCATTTTCAGGGTGAGTCGCACTATAGTTAGTTACACACTTGATGTGTCCATGGGAAGTGAGCTCAGGGTCCTCCCACTCTGCCGTTTCCCATGCTTCTCCTGTAAATGCTACTTTAAATCAAAATACCATTCACTGTGAAGACTCCCCCACAGTTTTGGCAGCTGTGTAACCTGCAATTCCTGCTTACTCAAACTCAAGGTTTTTCTTTTAACTTCTCTTTGGCAGATGGGTCACGGTGAGGAGAGATGTGGTGACGGCCAGGGCGTGTATTTTATACAGGTTCCTCTTCTCTCTCTTTTTATTCCAGTATAATGAACATACAGTGTGAGATTAGCTTCAGGTGTACAATATGGTGATTCAGTAATTCTATACATTTCTCAGTGCTCATCTCTTTTATCTATTTCCCCCATCCCCCCACCCACCTCCCCTCTGGCAACCACCCGTTCTCTGGATTTAGGAGTCTGGTTTCTTTCATTGTCTCTTTTTTCTTTGTTTTGTTTCTTAAATTCCACATAGGAGTGAAATCGTTTGGTATTTGTCTTTCTCTGACTGACTTATTTCACTTAGCATTATATCCTCGGTGTCCATCCATGTTCTTGCAAATGGCAAGAGGTCATTCTTTTTTTATGGCTGAGTACTACTCCACTGTGTATAGACACCACATCTTCTTTATCCAGTCATCTATTTGGTGGTCACTGGGGCTGCTTCCACAGTCTGGCTGTGGTAGGTAATGCTGCAGCAAACAGTGGGGTGCATGGCTCTTTTCAAATTGGTGTTTCTGTTTTCTTTGCATAAATACCCAGTACTGAGATTACTGGGTCATAAGGTAATTCTGTTAATTTTTTGAGGAACCCCATACTGTTTCAACAGCAGTTTACATTCCCACCCACAGGGCACAATGGTTGCTTTTGCTCCACATCCTCATCAACACTTGTTATTCCTTGTGTTTGTGATTTTAGCCGTTCTCAGGGGCGTGAGGCGATCTCTCCTTGTCGTTTGATTTGCAGTTCCCAGATGAGTGATGTGGAGCACCTCTTCATGTGTCTGTTGGCCATCTGTGTGTCTTCTTTGGAGAAACTGGGTTTTTTTTGGTATTGAGTTGTGTAAGTTCTTTATATATTTTGGGTATTAGCCTCTTATCAGATGTATCATTTGCAAATATCTTCTCCCCTTCAGTAGGTTGCCTCTGTTTTATTGATGGTTTCTTTTGCTGTGCAGGAGATTTTATCCTGGTGTAGCCCCAAGAGTTTCATTTTGCTTTTGTTTCCCTTGCCAGAGGAGATATATGTTCAAAAAATGTTTCATGGCTGATAACCAAGAAATTATTGCCTATGTTTTCTTCTAGGACTTTCATGGTTTCAGGTGTCATATTTAGGTCCTTCATCGTTTTGAGTTTGTTTCTGTGCGTGGTGTAAAAAAGGCAATCAGTTTCATTCTTTGCATGTAGCTGTCCGGTTTCCCCAGCACCGTGTGTTGAAGAGATTGTGTTTTCTCCATTGTATAGTCTCGCTTCCTTTGTCATAGATTAACTGGCCATAGAAGAATGGGTTTATTTCTGGACTCTATTCTGTTCCGTTGATCTATGTGTGTCTATTTCTGCCAGTCTAATACTGTTCGATTACTACAGCTTTGTATCTTGAAAACAGGGATTGTGACACCTCCAACTTCGTTCTTCTTTCTCAAGATTGCTTCAGCCCTTCAGGGTCTTTTATGGTTCCATACAAATTTTAGGATTGTTTGTTCTAGTTCTGTGGAAATGTTGTTGGTATTTTCATAGAGATTGCATTAAATCTGTAGATTGTTTTGGGTAGTGTGAACATTTCCACAGTATTAGTTCTTCCAGTCCATAAGCACGGACTATCTTTCCACTTGTCTATGTCATCTTTAATTTCTTCATCAGTGTTTCATAGTTTTCAGACTACAGGTCAAGTTTTTTCCTAGGTATTTTACTCACAGTTGTAAATGGGATTGTTTTCTTAATCTCTCTTCCTGCTACTCCATTATTAATGTATAGAAATGCAATAGGTTTCTCTATATTAACTTTGTATCCTGTGACTTTACTGAATTTACTATCAGTTCTAGTAGTTTTTTGGTGGGAATATTTAGTGTTTTTTATATATGGTATCATGTCATCTGCAAATAGAAGTTTTACTTCTTCCTTTCCAGTTTGGATACCTTTTATTTCTTTTTGTTGTGTGATTACTGTAGCAAAGAAATTAAATTATATTTAAATATAAAAACTCCCAAAGTCCAGGACCAGAGTTTTTATATTACTTAATTTCTTTGCTAGTAATCAGTCTGTTTTGATTTTCTATTTCTTCCTGATTCACTTTGGGAAAGTGATCTGTTTCTAGGAATTTATCCATTTCTCCTAGGTTTTCCAACTTGTTGGCATACGATTTGTCACAGTATTTTCTTACTCTTTTGTATTTCTGTGGTGTTGGTTATTTTTTGAGTCCTCCTTTTTTGATGAGTTTATCTAAAGGTTTATCAATTTTGTAGGCGTTTTCAGAGAAACAGCTCCTGGTTTCATTGCCTTATCTATTCCATTGTGGTTATTTTTAGTCTCTATTTCATTTATTTCTGCTCTGATCTTTATTAGTTCCTTCTTTCTACTGGTTTTGGGCTTTGTTTGTTCTTTTTCTAGCTCTTTTAGGCTTATGACTAAGTTGTTTGAGCTTTTGCTGCATCCCAAAGATTTTGAACCATTAAGTTTTCATTTCCAGTTGTCTCTGTTCAGTTTCCTCTTGGATTTGTTGATTGACCCATTCATTGTTTAGCGACATGTTAACCACCACGTACAGGTGTTCTTTCCAGACTTTTTTCTTGTGATTAATTTTTAGTTTCATGCCATTGTAGTTCGAAAAGATGCATGATAGGATTTCAGTCTTATTGAGACTTCTATTCTGGAGAATGTTCCACTTCTACTTGAAAAGAATGTGTATTCTGCTGTTTTTGAATGAAACGGTTTGAATATATGTTAGGTTCATCTGGTCGAAGGTGTCATTCAAAGCCACTATTTCCTTGTGTTCTGTCTGGATGATCTCTCCATTGACGTAAGTGGGGTATGAAAGTCCCCTGGTATTCTGGACCACTGTCCATTTCTTCCTCTCTGTTAATAGTTGCTTTATGTGTGTAGGTGCTCCCATGTTGGCTGTGTAGCTATTTACAATTGTGATATCCTCTTATTCGATTGTTCCCGTTATCATTATGTAGCGGCCTTTGTCTTAAAGTCTGTTTTGTCCGATAGAGTAAGTATTACTCTGCCAACTTCGTTTTCACTTCCATTTGCGTGACAAATGTTTTCCATCCCTTCAGTCTCAACCTGCACGTACGTGTCTTTAGGTCTGAAGATGGTCTCCTGTAGGCAGCATATAGATGGATGTTGCTTTTTTTTATCCATCAGTCACCGTGTCTTTTGATTGGAACATTGTCCATTTACATTCAAACTAATTGTTGATGGGTGTGTACTTATTGCCATTTTGTTACTTGTTTTATGGTGGTTTTGTAGTTCTTCTCTGTTCCTTTCCTGTCTTGCCTTCGTCCCTTGTGGTTTGAGGTCTTTCTTGAGTGACGTACTTGGATTCCTTCCTCTTTCTTTTTTGCCTGTTACCGGTTTTTGATTTCTGATTACAGTTAAGTTGATGGATAACATCCTATGCATATAGCAAATATACATTGAGTTGATGGTCGTTTAAGTTTGCACCCATTCTAAAGGCACTAAATTTTTACTCCTCCCCCCTGCACATTGGATGTATACAATATCATACCTTCCATCCTTTTGTGAATCCCTCGGCTGATTTTTATAGGCGTAACGGAGTTACTGCTCTTGTGCTCCAACCCTCATACTGGGTTTTATATGATTAATCTACTTTTATTATGTACCTGTGAAATTTTGTCCTTCTCTCATTTTCTTCCTCCTGATGACGGCCTTTTCTTTCCAAAGGAAACCCTTTAATGTTTCTTGTGAAGCTGGTTTTGTGGTGATGAAGTCCTTCACGTTTTGTCTGGGAAACTCTTCTCCTCCCTTCTATTCTGAACGATATCCTTGCTGGGTAGAGTATTCTTGGAGGTTTTTTCCTTTAGCATTTGGAATATATCAATCATACCACTCCCTTCTGCCCTGCATGGTTTATGCTGAAAAATAAGCTGATAGTGATAGGGGGTTTCCTTTGCGTATAGCTGTCTTCTCTTGGTAAAAAGCAGTGATAGAGAATTTTGAAAGCACCATTTTAATGATTGTGTGCCTTAGTGTAGACCTTCTTGGGTTCATCTTTGGGGCTCACTGTCCTAGATCTGTATCTGTTTCCTTCCCCAGATTAAGGAAGTTTTTAGCCCCCTTTTCTCTCTTCTGGGATCCTGATAATGTCAATATTGTTAGGCTTACTGGTGTTGCTGAGTTCCCTTAAGCTATTCTCATTTCTTATTACTTTTTGTTCAGCTTGGTTGCTTTCCATTACTCTGTCTTCCAGCTGACTGCTCCTTCTGCTTCCTCTAATCAATGATTGATTCCCTCTTGTAGCCTTTTAATTTCATTTATTGAGTTCTTCATCTCTGGTTCTTTTTTATATTTGGGGATACATTCCTCTGTCTCCTTATTTTGTCTAAATCTCTGTTTCTGTGTACGAGGAAAGTCAGCTCCGTCTCCTGCTCTTGAGAGCAGTGGCCTCATGAAGAGGAGGTCCTGTAGTAGCGTGTGTCCTGCTTCAGGGTGGTCTCTGACGGGGGGTTGCGTGCACCCTACTGTTGTGGCTGAGCCTTCCATCCAGCTGGCTGCACTGGCCCACTTTGCCTGTTGTGGCCGGTTTGGTCTCTGTGCTGTTAAGGGGCCAGACTGGGCTGCCTTGGGCTTATAGTTGGATGAGACCAGATCCCTGCCTGGTCTCCAAGAGCCTTTTATTGGTGGGCGGGGCCAGCAGTCAGATCAGCTATCTGCCCCAAGCCCACTATGGGGCTGCAGTAGGATTGGTGTATGTGGTTATCTTCCCCTCTGCCCAGGGCGGGAGTCACTTTGGAGTGGAGCCAGCCCCTGCAAGGGCTGCTTAAAGTAGGGCAGGTTGGATGGTGTGAATGCCCAGGAGAAGGCGGAGCAGGGTGTGGTGTTAGCGAGGTAGGTGGCGGGTGTTTGCCCTGGTTCCTACAAGTGTCGGGTGTCTAGGCTCAGGCAGAGGAAGAAGAGTGCCCACCCGATCTTTAACTCTGGCCCAAGTTTCCCAAAGATCACTGCCTCTCCAGCCCCTGCTTAGTAAGTAAATCTTCCCTTCTACCAGGTGCTTTTCAAACTGCTGCTTCTATCTCGGTGGGGGTGTTTGGCTGGGTCTTTAAGGATGGGGACTCAGTTTCCTGTTGCCATCCAGCTCTCCCAGAGCTAAGCCCCATTGGTTTTCAAAGCTTCCAGTTCAGCTCCCCCATGGCTGAGTGCCTGATGGGGTCCTCTCCCTTCTCGAGGTTTGTGGTATCGCTCTCATTTGTGGCTAGTCTCGCCGTCCCTACCGCATCTGTGCCTCTCCTGCTCTTTTCCATGTAGCCTCCTTTCTACAATTAACCGTGGAAAGTCTGCTGTACCAGTGTCCGGTCACTCTCCTAGCTGTACTGGTATGGCTGTTATCTCGGTGTGTCTGTGGGACGAGGTGAGCTTAGGGTCTGCCTTCACCACCACCTTCCCAGAAGTTCTCCACAGGTCCCTCTTTTCTAAAGCCACCTTTTGTCAGGGTGGCATGAAACTGGCTTTGCACCCAGCTGGCCATCAAGGCTGCTTGGCCCCTACACCTGCCTCGTCCTGCTGCATCTCACTCATCCCCAGCACCCACCACTCCAGCAGGCCAGCTCCTGCAAGCAGCTTTGCTAGTATATTCAACAAATGCTCTTTGAAGGAGACAGACCCGTGGTCCTCCTGACTTCATGCGTACTAACACACAAGGTGCGCAAGGTGCTTCCCTGTCCTCTGAGCCTGCTCCCTCTGCCAAGGGATGGGAACACAGTTCCTGTCTGGAAGGGCGTCTAGCCGATGGCAGGCGCCCAACAATAGCCTTGTCGCCTTACCCTAAACCTTTCTCCTGGCCTCCCTACCCACCTCAGCTAAGACTCGGGTAAGTTTCCAGAAAGAACCCCTGCCTCACAGAGGATGCAGCAGGGGAAACTCATCCCACTCTGGGGGCGCCGAAAGAAGAGGACGAGACAGAGCAGGTCAGAGTAAGACTGTTCAGTCCTCACAGCCCATAGCAGGGCCCTCAGCCCAGCTGTGCTGTGCCTTTGGCTCCCACGTTCCAGGAGGTGGCCAGCCCCAGCCAGTCCCCTCAACCAGGGACTGAGTGGTCACCCTGACCTACCTGGTTGCTTGGTGAGCGGCCGCGGCAGCTGCTCCGTACCTGGCGGCAGCGTCCAGTTTGGCTAGGGCTGCAGGGGTGTTCAGGGCGGGCGGCCTCCCTGAGGGAGTATACAGTTGCCCCGTGCTTCGCACCAGAGGAACGTAACTTCGGTAGTTGTAAAAGGTTTCTTCAGTTCCATCCTTAGCAGGGGCCCTTCTCTGTGAGGGAAAAACCAAATTTCAGAAGTAGTTGTAAACATTTACACAAAGAATAGGAACAAATGGTGCTGACCTGACTGGCCTCCCCATTGGTGCATTAAGAAGGGACATCTGCTCTCCTCTGAGGGGAACAGGGATGAAGTGAATTGCAAAGAGTGAAAACTGCAATTTTTAAGAGAATTAATAGGAAGCATTCATCCTTCCTAACATGGTTCTCATGTGGAGGTTAATATATACTAGTCACTTGATACATGTAATAACAGCATAGAATGATTACCTCACTTTAACCTAAGACAGCTGATCAGAATCCTTGCCATTTATTGGTCTCTGGTTAATGTTTTAGAGAGCACGTGAGCCAGGGGGCGGGGAGAGGAGCAGACTCCCTGCTAAGCAGAGATTCCACCATGGGGCTTGATCCCAGGTCCTGGGATCCAGACCTGAGCCAAAATTAGACACTCAACTGCCGGAGCCACCAGGTGCCGCTATCTGGTATTTTTTATATGCCATTAAGCATCAAACTCCAGGCACCCTGAGATTTTTCTAATACCTTTACTCAGCCTTCCAGTTCCACTCTTGGTGAAGGAAGTCTTCCACAGATAAGAGCTGTGCAACCTGGTCCTAATGAAAAGAGCAGTAACATGAAGGCATCCACGAGTGAATAGATGTGCGGTCTGGCGAGCAGTCCACGCTCAGAGGAAGGGCCATAGACAGCATGAGTTCCCTCTTTTTGCTGCTTTTACTCTGGGGTCAAGCTAAGTGGTGACATTACTGGTAGCAAAACCATAGCCTTTATGCCCCAGGAAGTCAGAGAGCTGAGTTGAGAGCAGCCCAAAAGAGAAAGAACTAGAGGGGCGATCCCCAAACTCTGCCTGCCCACATCTCTAGCTGACCCCCAAGCCACATAGGCATTGCGTGGTCATAGCAGCCGAGCGAAAGATAAAAGGTGTGAGCTGTGATCGGAACTTCTGCCCAAAAAACCATTTTGTAACAGCCATTCATAACATGCAACGTGCAAGTAAGGAAGAAAATGCAGCCCTAACTCAAGGGCAGAAGGCAGCCCATCAACTATGACCAACTCCAGCTCGTCGAGATGTGAGACCTTGGATTTTAAAGCAACTATTATAACTAGCAATGACGTCAAGGAAAATATATTCCTAATGAATGAAAAATAGCAAATATAGAAATGATTTTTCATGAAATGGAAATAATAAAACTTATAGATGGTCTTCACAGGATGGAGAGGACAGTGAAAAAGGTAAAAACATAGTAGGTAAAAGGTAAAAAGTCAGTGAACTTGAAGACAGACTAGATTGGATAAATTTTATTGATCTGAATAACAGAGAAGTATTTTTTTTTTATGGAGAACAGAACCTCAGAGGCCTGTTAATTAAAATCAAACCGTCTAAGATGGGTATGATAGGAGTCCGAGAAGAGAATGAGGCAGGTCAAACAGTCTAAGAAATAATGGTCACATTTTGCACAAATGTGACGAAAGTCACGTTTATAACTTTGAGATGCTCAGTGAGCACCAAGCAGAACAGAGGGCCAAACCCTATCACAGTCAGATCTCGAAAGCCAGAGTTCAGGAGCAGACCTGGACAGCATCAAGAGAGAAGCAATATAGTGCACACAGGGTAACAACAATTTGTCTTACGGTCTTTTCATCAGAAACTACTGGAGTCAGAAAACAGTGGAACGAGGTCTTTAAAATTCTTAGTGGGGAGGAAGAGACTGTCAAACCAGCATAATCAAGTAAAAATGTCCTTTAAGAATGAGAGTGAACTCAAGATAAAGGAAAAATAAGAATTCATCACCAGAAAACCTACACTGTAAAAAATAAAACACCTATTAAAAGATGGAGGAAGTGGATCTTTATGTTTACAGGGGTTTTATATTTTATAGACAACAGTACGACATGAAATAACCTATGAGAAATTAAGGATGTTTATTGTATGCCTACAGTAACAACTAAAGTACAGCTTTTATAAAATAGATTTAGAATTCCAAAAATAAATCGAATATATGTGTGTGTGTGTGTTTTTTAAAGGACAAGAACCTTAGGAGGAACAACAACACGGCAAATCAAAGCAAAATGGTAAACCCAAACCTAATCATATCCCTCATTGCGCAAGACACACTAGTGGAGTAAAGGATACAATTAAAATGCAGAAATTATCAGAATGGCTAAAAACAGACCCAAGTAACTGTATTTTAAGATGTCTGCAGTGTCCTCCCTGAGCGGGACTGAGTGCATCACTTACAGAAGTGGCAGCGGTGATGATGCTGGACTTCTGGTACTAGATCATAAAAGGTTCGCCCCTCCTGCCTTGCTCTCTCCTGGACACTGCTCTGGAGAAGGGCAGCTGTCCTGCCACATGGACAGTCCTGCAGCACTCTGGGGAGGCCCCTGTGAAGGGAAACTGAGGCCTCCCATCAATAACCAGGACCAACTGGCCAGTCATGCAGTGAGCCGTCTCCACAAGGACCTTCTCCGGTGAAGCCTGAAGATGGCTGTAGCCTGGTCAGTATCTTGACTGCATCCCAATGGAAGACCCCAAGCCAGAACTACCCATCTAAACTGTTGCTAAATTCCCGAGCCACAAAACTGGGAGATAATAACTCTTAAACGTTTTAAGCCACTAAATTTGTTAGAATAATGTGTAATACAATAGATGACTAACGTATGCACCTACAAGAGGCATACTTTTTTTTTCATTGATATAAGATTTCAAAGATTATATTTACTTATTTGAGAGAGAGCGAGAGCGATCACAGAGGGAGAGGGAGAAGCAGACTCACTGCTGAGCAGGGAGCCCAATGTGGGGCTCGACCCCAGGACTCTGAGATCATGACCTGAGCCCAAGGCTGACACTTAACCGACTGACCCACCCAGGCGTCCCTGAAGAGGCATACTTTAAATACAAAGACACAGTTGAAAGTAAATGACTAGAAAAAGATACACCATGCAAACAGCACACCTAAGAAGTCCGGAGTAGGCAAAAGATTAGAACAGCCATTTCACCAAAAACAGATACACAGATGGCAAACAAGCACATGGAAAAATGCTCAACATCATGAGTCATTAGAAAAATGCACATTGAAACCACAATGCAACACGGCTACACACCTGGGAGATGCCTAAATTAAAACCACTGACCCTACCAAGTGCCAACGGGAACGTGGAGCGACTGGGAATACCACACACTGCTGATGGAAATGGAAAAATGATGTGATCACTTTGCAAAACAGCCATTTCTTAAAAAGTTAAACCTCTAACTAGCCTGTGATTCCAGCATGCCCCTCCTTGATATCTAGCCAGTACAGAGACTTGTACCCAAATGTTCACAGCAACTTTATTTGTAACAGCCCAAAACAGGAAACAACCACAACAAACCTCCGTGGCTACAAAGTATTCCTAAGGCATCCTCTCCAGCGTGGTTACATCTCAGAATTATTATGCTACATGAAAGAAGCCTCCTCCACTACCAAAAACACATATGCTATATGGATTCATTGCTATAAAACTCCAGAAAATGTCAGCTGAAATCCTCTATAATCAGAAAAACCAGTCACTGGGTTGTCCGGGGATGAGGGAACTCTTACGAAAGGCCACTGAGGAAACTTGCAGGGCAATGGGTGTGTTTGCTTTCTTGATTTTGTTGACAGTATAATGGGTGTATACATATGTCACAACTGAGCAGACTGTGCACTCTATGTAAGTGTAGTTTATCTGGGTTAGCCAACTCTCAGCAAAGCTGAAAAAACGTAGTATGATCACCTTTACACATAACCTTCTATTGTTACCTAAATGCGAATGAATAAGGTATTTTTAAAAGTATTAGCAGCCTCTTAAAATGCAGTGGCGAAAACGAAGGTAAATGTGCTGGTCAGCCCGTCTAGCTAGCGGCCCCATTCTTGCTCTGTGAGCTAATCCGCTGTGACGCACCAGGTAAATGGTTTCACGTCTGCGGTGACCTCCATGTCCTCCAAACTATCGAATGACAGAGTAGAACTAGACGTTCTGTACGGACGCTTAGCGCTCCCAATTGTATGATGCTTCCGCGCCCGTACGAAAGAAGGCTAATTTCTGTTCTCCTCTGTTGCAGATTTCCAATGCGCACAGTCAGCAGATGGACGACCTCTTTGATATCCTCATTAAGAGTGGAGGTAGGTCACAAGTCACATCACACCCCGGCCGAGTAACCTTTTATGCCAAGTTTATGAACATTCTCCTTTAGCGCTCACGGCCTACATTGGAGTAGTGAGAAACGTTTTCTAATTCCAACAAAGTTTACTGTTTTCAATCTGTTCAATTAGGACATTAAAACAACTTATAAATAAAGGGAAAGTCACTGTTTCACAGCTTCAAACAATAACGTAATGTTAGATTTATCCATAGATCTATGCCTTCTGAAAACAACAGACCATCTCAAAACAGCCAAGTAGAGCCAAATTTAAACTCCACGTTGAAAGACTTCAAAACCTGGCCCACACACAGACGACTGTGACGAGACCCATGCGCTCCACTGCGCACACTGGTGCTGTAACAGCCAATTTCCCCGGTCCAGGCTCTAGCAACTTAGGGGAAATTTAAAGGCAATTTTAAAGCACTTTCTACATATAATTAATCTTAGACTTTATAGTGTATCATCTTAAGGGATAAGGGATATTCACACACACACACACAAAATCAAGGATATCTCTACCTCAGCAAATGTATCTTTCAAAATAAGTATAAAAATCAGAAGGGGGAATGAAGCATGAGAGACTGTGGACTCTGAGAAACAAACTGAGGGCTTCAGAGGGGAGGGGGGTGAGGGAATGGGATAGGCCGGTGATGGGTAGTAAGGAGGGCACGTATTGCATGGTGCACTGGGTGTTATACGCAACTAATGAATCATCGAACTTTACATCAGAAACCAGGGATGTACTGTATGGTGACTAACATAATAAAAAATTAATTAAAAAAATTAAAAAAATGCAATGAATAAGCAAAAAAATCAGTATTTTTAAATTGAAAATGCTATTTTGGAATAAAGTACTCTTAAGTTACCTTGATGAAAGGAGTTTTATTCAGATTTTTAGACATTGGTCAAAATCTCTCCGTTCATAGCAGGTACTATTTGGGTTTGAAGACACAAGGAAATCCTTGATGCTTAACTATAGGTCTACATGTGCAGATAGATTTTTTTTCTAAGAACTACATTGGCCTCGCAAAATAACTTATGATATATCTACGCTATGGAAATAAAAAGACACACATTTCATAGCTTTTTTTTTTTTTTTTTTTTTTTTGCCAAATCTGGTGAAAGTAAAGACTTTCTAAATGATTAAAGGGAGTAATTTTTACAGCCTAAATTTAGAAATTAAAATGTGACGTCATCAAATAACTCATTTTCTACAAGGAATTTTTTTTTTAATGGCAAAGTATCCAGGGGGTATATTATTTTATTGTGAATTAGTGGCAGTGATATTGAAAGCAGAGATGTAAAGAGTTGATTCTGAGGCTGGTTACCTAGCCCTGTGAGCTCTGAGAACAAGTCTAGAGCTGACTACAGAAAACAACAAGCAAGCAGCTGTACGCAAGAACACGCAGGGAGAGGAATCAGTCCACGTGGTCGACACAGTTGACAGTTCACACACAGGAGTCAGAGCGTAAGTGCTTTCACTTCCTTCTGCATCCCAGTCACGGAGTTCCCACAGCTCTTAGCAAATCCATTTCTCCTCCCATATTCGCATAGAAATGGAACCAGTCAGGTACCCATAAGAAAGTAAAAAGAAACTCTCATTCAAATAAACCAATCTAAATGAGCTCTGGCAGCTAGAGGGTGCATTCTTGTTCTCCCTGAGCTAGCAAAGAAAAACACGTAATTAGTGCTTATGAAGACATTTGCCAGATCTTCAAGATTTTAGGTAAACTCAGAAAATGACAAAAAAAGTCAGAAAAATTAGGTAAAGAAGGTCAAAGGAGCCATGTGCTTTAATTCGGGAATAAAAGAAGACAGCATTGTATCTCTTTAGAACTTTATGCAGAACATATATGGCTGGGCACACAGTTCAAGTATAACGATAATAGGAAAAAGCATATAATTAGATCTTTCATGATATTCAGAATGGACTTCGTGTCTGCACACATGGGGGACACACATTTTCACTTTAAGGGTGGCGACCACCATGATGGCCTGTCCACAAGACCCTGCCTGAAGCCTGAAGTAACTGAGAACAAGGACCCAAAGATCAAATACTCAAATAAAACCACTGACTCCTACCTAGTAGCATATAACTGCTTGTAATGCTTACCACTCTTACTAAAAAGGACAGTAAGCGTATCAGGAGGTTATAAGCTTGAATGTTTATTTAACTAAAATGAGCCATTGTCCTCTAGGTTACCGAGAACCATACCTGACCGATAGCATTCTCTTCCCCCCACCCCTACGATGGACTGTGTCTGAGTCCTCGCTAGAGAGTGAAACAACTGTCCTGGTAATTGATAGAAACGTTTAAAGAGTAGTTAATCGTTACTTACTGATCACTTCGATTCTTTTGCACAGAGATTTCCCTCCCTATAAAAGAAGAGCCTTCGCCTATTTCCAAAATGAGACCAGTGACAGCCAGCATCACCACAATGCCGGTCAACACAGTGGTGTCCCGGCCACCACCCCAAGTCCAGATGGCACCACCCATCTCCTTAGAACCCATGAGCAGTTTATCCGCCAGCTTAGAGAACCAGCTAGAAGCTTTCCTGGATGGAACTTTACCTTCAGCCAACGAAATGGCTCCACTACAAAGCAGCACTGAAGACAGAGAGCCCTTCTCTCTGATCGAGGACCTCCAGAATGATCTGCTGAGTCACTCGAGTGTGCTGGATCACTCACACTCCCCCATGGAGACTTCTGAGGCCCAGTTTGCTGCCAGTACCCCCTGTCTGTCCCTGGACCTTTCGGACTCCAACTTGGACAACATGGAGTGGCTGGACATTACCATGCCCAACACGTCAGGACTCACTCCCCTCAGCACAACTGCTCCTAGCATGTTCTCTGCTGACTTCCTAGACCCGCAAGACCTGCCGTTGCCATGGGACTAACATCACAGATTTCTCTTCCGCGTTCATGACGTTTAAGAAGAGGAAGATCATTCTAAGAGGTCGGTTTTTAGAGACAGAGCCATAGTTGCGTTGTTGCAATGACAGTATGTTGTCACAGGAAGAACGGATAGGTGGTCACAGCCTGGAAACCGAGTGTGAAAACATTTCACTGAGCCCGGCAGTGAATTTCTACAATTTAACCTAGTACAGGGCCTTCTGAAAAATCACTGGTCGAAGAAGACTCACCCGTTTCTCCAGACTTCGGCAAAGAACGGATAGATACGGACCTACGGAAGAGTGGCGTGTGCAGGACAGCGACGCGAGGATTCTCTGGTCATCAACTGAACTACATTTACGCCTCTGTGGTCACCTTAAGACCCACATACAAGGCAGACCACGCCACTCCAGCGCGAGTGCCGGTGGCGGGAGGTGCGCGGTCCCTGCATGCGGTTTGTCCTCGAAGTGGCCAGAGCCCAGCCCCGGCGGCAGAGACGGCGGGGGACGCCCGTTCTGAGCCAGCTTCCAGCTGCAGACTTCCACTTCCATTTGGAAACCAACATCGTTTTTCTGTGTTTAGTCTGTGATTTGGGGAATCTTACCGTAGCTTCCCAAATTTAAATTTCAGTGGAAGGTCTTTCACCGTCACCAGACAACGTCTCCAAAATACTGTCATAAACCACCCACTGTACGAAGTCCACGTATCTTGAGAACACTGAAAATTCTGTTAGCAACCTTGGGGTTGATTAGATGGATTTTGATGTGTATATTAGACATTTGTATGTACACTCTGACATTGTGATATGTACAGCCTGCAATGGGGTAAGGAATTGGGTATCCAGTGGTCCTACTTGTTTTAATGACTATTTCTAGAGTACTTGAGCCATGTGTATTTCCATATTTAAAGAAATGCTGATTTCAGGTAACCAGATCCATCTCAAAGAACCAAGGAAGGCTTTAGTGTAAAGTATCCTTCTGAGCTGTTGAGTTGCAAAGAGAGGGCAGAGGAGAAGTGTGCCGGGAGCCCCCCCGAACGTTCCTGCAGGGGCTCCGGGTGAGAATCTGAGCGGGCTGGCCGCCAGGCCCCAGCTCTGGCCCCCTCTTCTCTGCCGTTTTCCCTGACGGTCATTTTACAGGCTTGTAACTGGATGTCATACCCGAGCTCTCAATAGGTTATCAAGCCGAAGAGGGAAAAACTGGAGGTTTTACTAGTCGTTTTATATAGAGAAGTTATCACACATTTGCTGAGTAGTTTCCTAAGAATTTTCTAAAATGCCAACTATCACAGGACTTACAAAATTATTTCAAGCTAGTCATTTAAGGTCATGACAAAATGTAAATAACTGAAGAAAAAAAAAACAAACGCACCCTGAAATCTTCCCAAAAAGCATGAGGTGTTTGTTCAATAATATTATCCTGCTCTACTCCTCACTCCATGCACACCCAGGGGCAGGTCACTTTCTCTGGGTCCTTAGCTGGCAGTAGTCCCCCAGGGCCTTGTAGGAGCCGACCTGACCCATTATTTGGAAAGAATTTGGGCATCACTGCTGGGTTTGTGCTTTGCCTAAGAGCTGATCTTATTTCAAATCTTTATTTTGGTTTGTAGATTTTACTGCATCTAAGGAAAGTTTGTTTTTCTAGTATTCAGCTGCCCAGAACACTGGAGCCCTCTGCTAACTGGCATTTCCCAGCTTGAGAGACTTCTGAAGGGTTCAGGGCAGAAGCGGTTATGCTCAGTGTGGTCCGAGGGAGCAGTTTGTGTTTAGAAACTGGTAATCCAGCCCCTGGAATCCAGTCACCTGGTTCAGCAGAACACCAAGAGTATGTCATCCCGGGCGGGACGCGCGGCCCAGTCTGTCGCTTCCGGAAGGGCCTGTCTCTGGGGACAGGGCTGATGACTTGGGCAGGTACTTGTCTGGGGGTGGCCTTGGCTGTGGGTTTGTGGCGGGGGTGTCCCTGCTCCACACGTGGGCAGTGAGCACCGCCCTCACTCAGAATGAAATGGCTTAAGTGAGCACCAGATATCAGGGGGACTGTAGAAGGCAGGGGACCGGCTAGCACTGTTGACTCTCACGGACTTTGCTTCCCCCATCCTGAGTTGTGTACCCGGATGGTTTCCTAGCCCTCGGCTCTCCCCGTTGCTTTTTCAAAATAAGGTCTCAAACATGCCACAGGAAGGGTGCTCTCCAAAGATACACGCTTCCGTGCAGACAGTGCCACCCCACTAGCCGGCCTGCCTGCTTTGACTAGGAATTGCTGAAATACCCGCTTCGCACCTGCCTTCAAACCCGGGCTACGGGGCTTCCTCGAAAGGGAAGGCAAGGAGCCTCCCGACGCGAACTCCACCAGCCCCCCACTGGCACCATTCCGCCGGGCCCCCCGTCCTGGCTGGGGCAGCAGGCTGGGCACGTGTGGCATGAGGACCACCGTCCAGGGTCCCAGCTCCGTGTTCGAGGTCGAGGCAGGACACACACGTGTGCAGCAGGTGACGTGACCAAAGACGACGCTGTCATCAAGGCCCCTCTGACCAGACCCGCTGTACACAGGGTCAGCGACGGGAAAGGTGTGCACCACGGAGGACTACCTTTATCATCACGGCCACGAGAGCACAGGGCAGGATGGCTAGGACGCGTGCGTGTAGTGTAGACGTGCAAGTGTGTCCCATCTCTTGCAGAACATCATACCGCCAAGGAAACAAGCAGCTCCTGGCCATGCGCTCTCTCCCGTCCAGCCTGACCTCCCAGAATATTCCTGAAGCACCGCGGCATCAAGCTTGCCTCTCTAGGGTATGCAGGTACCGGCTCACGTCCTCGGGGGCGGGATGAATGGAGAGTCGTGCCAGAGCTCCTCCAGGCTGTGCGAGTCTAGGGCCTGGGGTCCCCGCGTACGTCTCGGCAGCGCGTGTCCAAGGAGCCCCTGCAGCGCATTGGGGGGGGGCGGGGGGAGGGGGTGCCGGCGCTCTTCCTGGGTTGTGCGACCTACTGTACAGCATTTGCCACATACTTGTACCTAGACAGGTTCTCCTTCCGTGGGATTTCTTGCGCAGATACTCTGTGTTTTATAGGACTATTTTTATAATACTAGAGAGATCCTATTTAAGTTTCCTTTTTAAAAACTACCCGGTCTGTGATCCACGTAACTGACTGGTTTAGCAAGTGCGATTCCCGAAGGCAGGCTGTGCGGCCCCGCGGGCTGCTGCCAGCTGCCAGCTGAGTCACGCCCGAAACTGTGCGGCCAGCGGCCCCGAGTGATGTGCCCGGAGCGCGTCACCCGTTTGGTCACCAGAGTGGACCCAGGCTTCGTCTGCCCTCACCCCCAGATCATTCCAGGCCCCTCGCTTTCTTTGGCGCCCGTTCAGAGTTCCCTCGCTGAAACCGGAGGCGGCGGCTGGCCGAGCAGCTGTCCCCACGAGGGCTGGGACAGTCCCTCTCCCGTCTACAAACAGGCGTGCCCGCACCCCGTCAGGCCCCTGCCGGCCGTCACTTTAGAGAGGGACGGCCCGTTGCTCCAGATTCACACGGAACCCTCCACGCTTTGTCCCCCCTCTCCGCACACACACATCCTGACGCCGGGCCACCAAGCAGCGTACCGAACCGTCCACTGCCCTGGAGGCCACAGGAGGAGCCCCGGTGAGCCAAGCGCGTCAACTGGCAGGTCAGCTCCGCGGAGGAGCACAGCTCACGGGGGCAGGTCTGGGTGCTCGCTGAGCGTCCGACCCGCACTTCGGCGCATCTAAGGGGCCGCCGTCACAACTGGAAAGAGCAGGACGCGGCCCTTCTTTGCCCCAGCTCCCACCCTGCCCCCGCGCGGGTCGGCGGGCCACCCTTTTTATTTGTGAAGTGACTGTGCCTGCAGGACCACAAAGAGGCCCACGTGTACTCCCCCCTGACCCTTCCTTGCAGTATCCGAGAAGTCCCTGCGTCACCGCAGGGCTTCCGACCCACCATCTCGGATTCGAGGCCTGGACGTCAGAAGCTGCACGTGTTTACGAAAGCGCGCTCCTCCCTCCGCTCTAACACATGGCTCTGTGACTCGGGACCGGTCACCCTTCCGTGACAACAGGACGGCAGTCTCAGGCCAAAGGTGCTGTCTGGAATCAACACAGGTCCTTGCCCATCATCGACGCAGCCGGTCACGGTCAACAGAGCTTTGTGCCAACGACTAAGAGAAAGCTTTAACCAAGTTCGTAGAATCACCGAGACCCGTAACGATTACCTCTCGACGTTATGCTGTAAGGAAACTTGCTGACTGGGGAGGAGGAGGGAGCATTTAGGAAAGGGTTTAGTATCTACCAAAAGTACTTAACCTCAAGTAACCAATAGTAATGCAAACTTGCTTTAAAAGGAACCAAAGGCATTGCCAAGTTTTTGCCAAAAGGAGGCACTTTTTATTTAAAATTTGAGACTAACGAGATCTCAACAGTCAGTCCCAAAAAAGGTATTATCCATTTAAGGTTATAATTTTCACAAAGATGTAGATATTTCTCTTGTTTTCATGTAAAATAGTATAGATTTGTTTTGTTGGTTTAAGAATAATACATATTCAGTAGTAATAGAGTTTCTTCCTAAGTGCAGATTAGTTTCCTTTTTTCTTGCTTGCAATAGAAACACAGCGTGATAGGTGTTTCTCTTCTTATTTTCATGGTCACATTATGTCTCAGCATCTCACTTTATGAAAACAAGGAGAAAGATACCAACCTACAGAGCCCCGCTTACTAAAGCACTAGCTTAATAAAAAAAATTATGGCAATCGGGGGTCCATTCATGTATTGCCTTTATGTTGTTTTTTAAAAGAAAACCATGATGCCTTTGTATTTGCTGTTTGCACCCCTGAAATCAATTCCGTATCATGTCCGAATGCCATACATTTTGCACATGTACTGTACATAGTGAGGCATACTGTATTTTTATATGTGTGCACATGGATCATCAGATCTTTTGTACATAGTGGCAGTATTGTAGCCAATCGGGAAACGTTTGATATCTCAGCAATTTTGCATTTTTGTGTCTCAAATAAAAAACATTTTGATGTACTACAGTTCTTGCTATGTGGAGGGCGAACCATGCCCTACGGGTCGGGTGGGCCACGGCCGAGCTGGGCGCGGGCACGGGTTTCGGAGGAGACCCCAGCTCACAGCAGCTGGCCACAGACTAAGCCAGTAGCCTCACCAAGGCGAACTCTGTAGCTCACACGTCAAGGGGGCCACCCTCTGCCAAGCCCAGGAACGCGGGATACAAAATAGAAGCGGGGACTGGCTGAACTTGAACATGACTGCATTGACACCAAGGTCATGGTCATTCTCCGACAAGTAGAAGGAAACACTGAAGGGAGGGCGTGATCAAGCCTGGAGGGCACGTCCTCCACTGGCCAGACATGCACACTGTGGGAGCGATAAAGCCCCAGCAAAATTCCCCAGAGACCCAGAGAATCCTTCAATGTAACCGTTTCAGAAAACTATTTCTATGAGGTGTTTTTATCAACCATACAAAAATAGTCTTTAGAATCGGGTATTCTTTTCGTAAAATGGCACTGAATTTTCAATCCAGAAGCCCATAGTTAACAAAGTTCTGAGGACAACAGCATTATATTTTCTACCTCGCTCCAGTGCAGTAAAACAGCCCCGAGTCAACCTGACTGGCAGCCATCCCTTTCCTATCGCTGTCTGACTGCAGCGGCCACACGGGAGAAAAGAGATCACGGGTTACCTACCTACAACAAAATGGTCATTATCGGTGACAGGAGGGACCAAGACAGCAGCCTCAACAGATCAGTAGGCACATGATGTTCCCAAGGGCCTAAAACATTCGTCACCTCACACGTTACCAGCCAGTGTCCCTGCCTGGGGGGGCAGAGAATGCTGTCAAAGGGAGCAGGCAGGGGGCCCCGGCCTCGGAAGAGAGGCCACGGGACAGAGCAGGGGTCTCTAGGGAAGGTGCACGGCCGACATGGCGTGAGCACATGGAAAGGACGTTCCAGGCAGAGGGAACAGGCGGGGCGAGACCAGAGTCAGGAGCGACTGGGGCTGAAGCCCTGCCGTGTGCCCGGGCACAGGCTAGATGCTGGGTGCGGCTGCGGGACACCCTCCGTGCAGAAAGTCTGAGAAACAAGGTCTGCACAGGTAGGGGATAGCCGGGCATTCAAGGAACCCGGGCCCAGAGGGGCCACAGATTCTTCTGTCGATAATTCGGTTAACCTTTGGGTAACACAAAGCCTTGGAAAGCTTTTCAGATACTGGACACGGCCATCATTCAGCATCTTCATAAGTAGTCGCTCTAGAGTCCAAGTGAACAGCAAATCACTTGTAAACGCAGACACGCCCATGCGCTCCGAGATGCAGGGAAAGGAGCAGGAGCCCGTCCACGCTGCAGACACCAGCACGGAGCCAAGGGAAGACTGACTTCATGACAGACACAAACCACGTGTCCCCGACAGTTTAATGTGGTCACACAGTCCTCTCGGAGGTTTCTCGTCCCCTCATGATGCTTCCCTCTCCCCTCCTTCCACAAATAGCTTAGCTTCTGATAGGTCTGACAGCGGTTCATTTGAACCTACTTTAACTTTCCACGAGAAACCACATCTTGCTACCCTGCCCGTCTTCTCTGTTAATGTTTACAGCAAGTTACTAACATTAAACCCGTACTGTCATTAGACAAAAAGCAAAGATGCTCGACGTCTGCAAGTCCCTCTTGTTGCACAGAGGACCGCTGACGATGGTCTGGCAGGCAGTCACCCCAGCGGACTCACCCCTGGGCCACACGTACAGGAGACTCGAAACCATCTAAAATCCAAAGGATAGTACATGGAACTTTCTCCAGAATAGACCATATACTGGGTCACAAAACAGGTCTCAACCAATACGAAAAGACTGAGATTATTCCCTGCATATTCTCGGACCACAATGCTTTGAAACTGGAACTCAATCACAAGGAAAAATTTGGAAGAAACTCTAACACTTGGAAACTAAGAACCATCCTGCTCAAGAATGATTGGGTAACCCAGGGAATTAAGGAGATTAAACAATTTATGGAGACCAACAAGAATGAAAACACATCGGTCCAAAACCTACAGGACACTGCAAAGACAGTCCTAAGGGGAAAATACATAGCCATCCAAGCCTCACTCAAAAGAATAGAAAAATCTAAAATGCAGTTTTTTATATTCTCACCTCAAGAAGCTGGAAAAGCAACAGAGGAACAGGCCTAATCCACTCACGAGGAAGCAGTTGACCAAGATGAGAGCAGAAATCAAAACAGAAGGAAAGCTACCAAACTCATTCTATGAGGCCAATATTACCTTGATCCCCAAACCAGGCAAAGACCCCCTCAAAAAGGAGAATTACAGACCGATTTCCCTAATGAATATGGACGCCAAAATCCTCAACAAGATACTTGCTAATAGAATCCAACAGTACATTAAAAGGATTATCCATCACGATCAAGTGGGATTCATACCTGGGATGCAAGCGTGGTTCAATATTCGCAAATCAATCAGCGTGATACATCATATCAACAAGAAAAGACTCAGGAACCATATGATCCTCTCAATCGATGCCGAAAAAGCATTTGACAAAATACAGCATCCTTTCCTGATTAAAACCCTTCAGAGTGTAGGAATAGAAGGTACATTTCTCAATCTCATAAAAGCCATCTATGAAAAGCCTACTGCAAATATTATTCTCAATGGGGAAAAGCTGGAAGCCTTTCCCTTAAGATCAGGAACTCGACAAGGATGCCCACTCTCGCCACTATTATTCAACATAGTACTAGAAGTCCTTGCAACAGCAATCAGACGACAAAAAGGGATCAAAGGTATTCAAATTGGCAAAGAAGAAGTCAAAATGTCTCTCTTTGCAGATGACATGATACTCTATATGGAAAACCCAAAAGAAGCCACTCCCAAACTATTAGAAGTTATAGAGCAATTCAGTAACGTGGCAGGATACAAAATAAATGCTCAGAAATCAGTTGCATTTCTATACACGAATAACGAGACCGAAGAAAGAGAAATTAGGGAATCCATCCCATTTACAATAGCACCAAAAACCATACGTTACCTTGGAATTAACTTAACCAGAGACGTAAAGGACCTATATTCTAGAAACTATAAATCACTCTTGAAAGACATTGAGGAAGACATAAAAAGATGGAAAGATATTCCATGCTCATGAATCGGAAGAATTAACATAGTTAAAATGTCTATGCTACCCAGAGCAATCTACACTTTCAATGCTATCCCGATCAAAATACCAAGGACATTTTTCAAAGAACTGGAACAAACAGTCCTTAAATTTGTATGGAAACAGAAAAGGCCCCGAATCTCCAAGGAACTGTTGAAAAGGAAAAACAAAGCTGGGGGCATCACAATGCCGGATTTCGAGCTGTACTACAAAGCTGTGATCACAAAGACAGCATGGTACTGGCACAAAAACAGACACATAGACCAATGGAACAGAATAGAGAACCCAGAAATGGACCCTCGGCTCTTTGGGCAACTAATCTTTGACAAAGCAGGAAAAAACATCCAGTGGAAAAAAGTCTCTTCAATAAATGGTGCTGGGAAAATTGGACAGCTACATGCAAAAGACCACTCTCTCACACCATACACAAAGATAAACTCCAAATGGATAAAAGACCTCAATGTGAGACAGGAATCCATCAAAATCCTAGAGGAGAACATAGGCAGCAACCTCTTTGACATCGGCCACAGCAACTTTTTTCATGACACATCTCCAAAGGCAAGAGAAACAAAAGAAAAAATGAACTTGTGGGACTTCATCAAGATAAAAAGCTTCTTTTTAAAGTCAAAAAAACTAAGGAAACGGTCAAAAAAACTAAGGAAACAGTCAAAAAATCAAAGAGGCAGCCCACGGAATGGGAGAAGATATTTGCAAATGACACTACAGATAAAAGACTGGTATCCAAGATCTACAAAGAACTTCTCAAACTCAATACATGAGAAACAAATAAATCAAAAAATAGGCAGAAGATATGAACAGACACTTTTCCAATGAAGACATACAAATGGCTAACAGACGCATGAAAAAATGTTCAACATCATTAGCCATCAGGGACATTCAAATCAAAACCACATTGAGATACCACCTTACGCCAGTTAGAATGGCAAAAATTGACAAGGCAGGAAACAACAAATGTTGGAGAGGATGTGGAGAAAGGGGATCCCTCTTACACTGCTGGTGGGAATGCAAGTTGGTACAGCCACTCTGGAAAACAGTGTGGAGGTCCCTTAAAAAGTTAAAAATTGAGC
>NW_024424452.1:27634867-27645665 GCF_017311325.1 Ursus maritimus | reverse complement strand
CCCCTGCTTGTGTTCCCTCTCTCGCTGGCTGTCTCTCTCTCTGTCAAATAAATAAAATCTTAAAAAAAAAAAAAAAAAAAAAGATGGTATCTGACGGATTTTCCTGCTATAAGTTTATTTTTGTTCCTTTACAATTAAAAGTATTTTGTGGGGAAGATTATTACAAGGTAGGAAATATCCTATTCCTCATTCACTTCTCAGTTTATTCATTTATTATATCAGTATCATCTCATACATTTCTACTTTATTCAATGACTTATAATCCATTACTATCAATGTGTATTTTTATCTTTATTTTGGCCAATGGGAGGCCGTGAAGGCCAGCTTCCGTATCCTTTCATTTGATGTATTATTATTATTTTTTTATCACTTCCTTACTTTCTGGTATAATTGCTTTCTGAAAAAAAGGTCTTAGAATCAGCTATTTCTTCACAGCTCTCTGGTTTCTTTGTGTAGAGAATGATATTTAGAAGCCCAGAGTTTGGTGCTAGAGGTATGTATTGCTAGTGGGATATTATCCTCAAGTCCTTTCACAGAACTTACATATATATGTATGTATATATATACACACACACATACACACACACACACACACACATGAATCATGGAACCTTACATCAAAAACTAGTATATATGCTGGTGTGGTCCCATCCAATGCTGACATTGAACTGAGAGGGAGACGGGATGTATTCACGTTCATAGTTAAGAGCGTGAAGTGCTTGCCATTAGAGACTCCAAAGTCAGCCTTTGAGAGCTTCGCTGGGCTTCCTGTCCCCCGCTGGATGGACCTCAAGTCACACTCAGCAGAACGGCAAACAAAGCTGTCTGCCCACGAAGTTCCCTGGACCAAGAGTACAGTTACAGTGGTTTTGTTATGATGCTACTTTAAAGCCGTAGAAAAGGTCTGCAAAGCCGTTCAGAAAAATAGCTTTATGTTCTCTACTTAAATTACATATTTCAAACAACTTGGAAGGCTGATGAGGACACCACATTCACTAGAGATACAGAAGCCACAAATGGGGAGACCAGAAAAAAAAAAAGTGCTACAACCAAAAGCTATTTACCCCTCTCCCCACACCCCTAGTACACAGCACCAGCAAGCTGGAAGACAGCTGGGGACGGAAACGTAGTCAATGCTGCTAGACCCCAGACCCTGCGCCAAACACTTCACAGGCACCACCTCATTGAACCGCAAGTCTATGAGCTAAGAACTCTTATTACCCCCATGTTATAGACTGAGGACAGAGAGGGGAATGACTTGTCTAAATTACAAAGGAAGCAGAGCCTGGATCTGAGGCCACGCTTCTAATACCCCAGAACCCAGACCATTTCTGCAGACTCGGTGCATACAAGGCTTCATCTCCGTTCCTATATGTTACAAATTCAACCAATCATGGCTGACTTAATTTACCTCAGTCATGAGGTTCACCCCCAACTGGGTGTCTCTCAAGTCTCAATGTCACACCTTTTTACAGAGTAGCTACTCCTAGGAATGGTGTGTGGCATTCCCAGTAGGGCTCTGACTAGGTTAGCCAGCCACAGCTGGGATTACAAGACCGGGATGTCATCAGTGAGCCCCCCAGCCACACACGTGAGTGACTCACAACCACACAGTGCCCATCAAGGCTGGGACTTCTGTAGCCCCTTGAGCACATCCGGAAGCCCAAGATTCACTGGACAGGGATGCTTGGGTGGCTCAGTGGGTAAAACCTCTGTCTTCGACTCAGGTCATGATCCCAGGGTCCTGGGATCGTGTCCCACATCGAGTTCCTTGCTCACTGGGGAGCCTGCTTCTCTCTCTGCCTCTGCCTGCCATTCCCCCTGTTTGTGCTGTGTCTCTCGCTCACTCTCTCCAATAATAAAATCTTTGATAAAAAAAAACTTACAGAACAATTTTACGACACCTAATAAAGTTGACGATACAAACTCTGTGACTCCACTTTTTTGGTGTCCATCCTTGAGAAGCACCCTTGTCCCCAGAGCGTCACGTACCAGAATGAACGAGAACATATCCTTTACAGAGCAAATGAGGAAAACAACCTGTCAGTCTTTCAATCGGACAATTTTTAAACACAGCCAATTTACATAAATGCATTAAATCAAATGTGTCAATGTAAAAGAATCTCCAAACAAAAGGCTTCAGGGCAGAAAGGACAAGAAGAAGCAGAGGAAACTCAATGTCACATTTTAAAACAAGAATGCTGTGTGGATTTCTATATATAAAGATATAAAGTATTAAAAAACATGGCTGGTAAAGACATGTCAATTTCAATTTCTTTATTCTCCCCCATTCTCTTCTGTGAGTTGGAAATATTTCATATAAAAAAAAATATTTGTTTGAGGCACCTGGGTGGCTCAGGTCATGAGCTGGGGTCAAGCAGGGCTCCCTGCTCAGCGGGGAGCCTGCTTCTCCCTCTCCCTCTCCCTCTCCCTCTACACACCCTCCCCCCAACCACTGGCTCATGCTCTCTCCCTTTCAGTCTCTCTCAAATAAATGAATAAAATCTTCTCAAAAAAGATTTGTTTAACAATAAAAAGAGTTATAAGGGAAGAGTATAAACAACTGTATGCCAATTAACTTAGAACAAATTCCTAGAAAGACACAACTACCAAAAATAGACTCAACAAATTAGAAACACAAACAGACCTACAACAAGTAAAGAGAATGAATTAACTTTTAGTAACTACCAAAAACATGGCTTCAATGGTGAATTCTACCACAAGTTCAAAGAAGAATTAATACCAATTTTTCACAAACTCTTTGAAAAAAGAGAGCACTTCCCAACTCATTCTATTAGGTATGACCCTGACACCAACACCAGATAAAGACATGAAAACAAAACAAAATAGACCAATACTGGTTAAGAATATACATACAAACATCCTAAAATAAAGACTAGCAAACCAAATACAGCAACATATAAAAAGTATTATACATTAAAATATTTTCACATTCTCAAGGACTTTGAATGACACACTGGACCAGATGGACTTCACAGATATATTCAGAACATTCCACCCTAAAGCAACAGAATACACATTCTTCTCGAGTGCACATGGAACATTCTCCAGAATAGATCGCATCCTGGGTCACAAATCAGGTCTCAAACAGTACCAAAAGACAGGGATCGTTCCCTGCATATTCTCTGACCACAATGCTTTGAAACTTGAACTCAGTCACAAGAGAAAACTTGGAAGGAACTCAAATACATGGAGGCTAAAGAGCACCCTCCTAAAGAATGAATGTGTCAACCAGAAAATTAAAGAAGAATTTTTAAAATTCATGGAAACAAATGAAAATGAAAACACAACTGTTCAAAAGCTTTGGGATGCAGCAAAGGCCTTCCTAAGAGGGAAGAATGTAGCAATACAAGACTTTCTCAAAAAACAAGAAATTCTTCAAATGCACAACCTAACCTTACACTTAAAGTTGTTGTAGAAAGAAAAGCAAATAAAGCCTACACCCAGTAGGAGAAGAGAAATAATAAAAATTAGAACAGAAATCAATAAAAGAGAAACCAAAAGAACAGTAGACCAGATCAACGAAACCAGGAGCTCGTTCTTTGAAAGACTTAGTAAGATTGATAAACCCCTGGCCAGATTTATCAAGAAGAAAAGAGAAAGGACCCAAATAAATAAAATCATGAATGAAAGAGGAGCGATCACAAACAACACCAAAAAAATAAAACAATTATAAGAACATATTATGAGCAACTCTATGCCAACAAATTAGACAATCTGGAAGAAATGGATGCATTCCTAGAGATGTATAAACTACCAAACCTGAAACAGGAAGAAATAGAAAACCTGAACAGACCCATAACCAGCAAGGAAATTGAAGCAATAATCACAAATCTTCCAAAAAACAAGAGTATAGGGCCAGATGGCTTCCCAGGGGAATTCTACCAAACATTTAAGGAAGAATTAATACCTATTCTTCTAAAGCTCTTTGAAAAAACAGAAATGAAAGGAAACTTCCAAACTCTTCTACGAGGCCAGCATTACCTTGATCCCGAAACCAGACAAAGACTGCACCAAAAAAGAAGAATTACAGACCAATATCCGTGATGAACATGGATGCAAAAATTCTCACCAAAATACTAGCCAGTAGGATCCAACAGTACATTGAAAGGATTATTCACCACGACCAAGTGGGATTTCTTCCTGGGCTGCAAGGTTGGTTCAACATCCACAAATCAATCAACATGACACACTACATTAATAAAAGAAGAACAAGAACCATATGATCCTCTTGATAGGTGCAGAAAAAGCTTTTGACAAAGTACAGCATCCTTTCTTGATTAAAACTCTCCACAGTGTAGGGATAGAGGGAACATGCCTCAATATCATAAAAGCCATCTAAGAAAAGCCCACAACGAATATCATTCTCAATGGGGAAAAACTGAGAGCTTTTCCCCTAAGGTCAGGAACAGGGCAGGGACGTCCACTCTCACCAGTGCTGTTCAACATAGTACTAGAAGTCCTAGCCTCAGCAATCAGACAGCAAAAAGAAATAAAAAGGCATCTGAATCAGTAAAGAAGAAGTCAAACTCTCTTTGCTGATTACACAATACTGTATGTGGAAAACCCAAAAGACTGCACCCCAAACTGCTAGACCTCACACAGGAATTCAGTAAAGTGGCAGGATATAAAATTGATGCACAGAAATCAGCTGCATTTCTACACACTAACAATGAGACAGAAAAAAGAGAAATTAAGGAGTCGATCCCATTTACAGTTGCACCCAGAACCATATGATAGCTAGGAATAAACCTAACCAAAGAGGCAAAGGATCTGTACTCAGAAAACTATAGAAGACTCATTAAAGAAATTGAGGAAGACACAAAAAAATGGAAAAACGTTCCATGCTCATGGACTGGAAGAACAAATATTGTTAAAATGTCTATGCCACCTAGAGCAATCTATATATTCAATGTAACTCCTATCAAAATACCATCAACTTTTGGGGCGCCTGGGTGGCTCAGTCGTTAAGCATCTGCCTTCGGCTCAGGGCGTGATCCCAGAGTCCTGGGATCGAGCCCCACATTGGGCTCTTCCACTGGGAGCCTGCTTCTCCCTCTCCCACTCCTCCTGCTTGTGTTCCCTCTCTCACTGGCTGTCTCTCTGTCAAATAAATAAATAAAATCTTTTTTAAAAAATACCATCAACTTTTTTCACAGAGCTGGAACAAATAATCCTAAAATTTGTATGGAACCAGAAAAGACCCCAAATAGCCAAAGGAATGTTGAAAAGGAAAACCACAGCTGGCAGCATCACAATTTCAGACTTCAAGTTCTATTACAAAGCTTGGTCATCAAGACAGTATGGTACTGACACAAAAATGGACACGCAGATCAATGGAACAGAAGAGAAAACCCAGAAATGGACCCTTAACTCTATGGTCAGCTAATCTTCAACAAAGCAGGAAAGAATATCCAATGGAAAAATGACAGTCTTTTCAACAAATGGTGTTGGGAAAACTGGACAGCCACATGAAAAATGAAACTGGACCATTTCCTTACACCGTACACAAAAATGGGCGCCTGGGTGCCTCGGTCAGTTAAGTGTCTGCCTTCAGCTCAGGTCATGATCCCAGGATCCTGGGATTGAGCCCCCTCCATCAGTGTCCCTGGTCCTTGGGAGTCTGCTTCTCCCACTACCCCCTTCCCCTGCTTGTGCTCTTTTTCTCTCATTCTTTCTCTTCAAATAAATAAATAAAATCTTTTAAAAAAAATAGACTCAAAATGGATGAAAGACCTCAATGTGAGACAGGAATCCATCAAAATCCTAGAGAACATAGGCAGTAACCTCTTTGACTTTGGCCACAGCAATTTCTTGCTAGACATGTGTCCAAAGGCAAGGGAAACAAAGGCAAAAATAAACTATTGGGACTTCATCAAGATATAAAGCTTTTGCACAGCAAAGTAAACAGTCGATAAAACCAAAGACAACAGACAGAATGGAAGAAGATATGTGCAAATGTCTTATCAGATAAAAGGCTAGTATCCAAAATCTATAAAGAACTTATCAAACTCAACACCCAAAGAACAAATAATCTAATCAAGAACTGGGCAGAGTGCATGAACAGGCATTTCTCCAAAGAAGACATACAGATGGCCAACAGACATGAAAAATGCTCAACATCACTCAGCATCAGGGAAATACAAATCAAAACCACAATAAGATACCACCTCACACCAGTCAGAATGGCTACAATTAACAAGTCAGGAAATGACAGATGTTGGCAAGGATGCAGAGAAAGGGGAGCCCTCTTGCGCTGTTGGTGGGAATGCAAGCTGGTGCAGCCACTCTGGAAAGTATTCCTCAAAAAGTTGAGGATAGAGCTACCCTACGACCCAGCAATTTCACTACTCAGTATTTACCCCAAAGATACAGACGTACTGATTCAAAGGGGCACCTGCACCCCAGTGTTTATAGCAGCAAGTCTAAAATAGCCAAACTATGGAAAGAGCCCAGATGGCCACCAACAGATGAATGGATAAAGAAGATGTGGTGTACACACACACACACACACACACACACACTATGGAATGTTACACAGCCATCCCAAAAAATGAATCTTGCCATTTGTAATGTGTGGATAGAACTAGAGGGTATTTTGCTAAGCGAAATAAGTCAGAGACAGAATTATCATATGATCTCACTCATGTGGAATATAAGAAACACAACAGGATCATAGAGGAAGAGAGGAAAAAATAAAACAAGACAAAATCAGAGAGGGAGACAAACCACAAGAGAAACATACTAGAAACAAACATAGGAAACAAACTGAGAGTTGCTGGAGGGGAAGTAGGTGGGGGAATGAGGTAACTGGGCATTAAGGAGGGCACATGATGTAATAAGCACTGGGTATTATACAAGACTGATGAACTAATGAACTCTACCTCTGAAACTAATAATACATTATATGCTAATTAACTAAAATTAAATTTAAAAAATAAAATGAAAAGGTCACAAGATTTTAAAAAAATGTTCAACATTAATAGTCATTAGGGAAATGAGAATCAGCATCCCATGAGATACCATCTCACACCCAATAGAATAATGATTAAAAAAGAAAAAAAAGAAAGAAAGAAAATAACAGGTATTGGTACAGATTTGGAGAAACTGGAACCCTTGTGCATTGTTGGTAGAAATGTAAAATGGTGAAGCCACTATGGAAAACAACAGGACTATCCCCTCAAAAAATTTAATAGATCCAGCAATTCCACTCTGGATGCATACCTGGGAGAATTGAGAGCAGGCTTTTGAAGAGCTATTTCTATGCCCTTGTTCACAGGAGAATTATTCACAATGGCCAAAATGTGGAAGAAACGTTTCTGCTGGTGAATGAATGGATAAACCAAAATGTAGCATATACATACAATGAAGTATTATTCAGCCTTAAAAATTCAAAGACAATGCAAATTCAGAGACAGCAGAACGGTAGGTGCCAAGGGTTGTCATAGGGGACAATGGAGGCTTATTGTTTAATGGATACAAAGTTACAGTTTCCCAAGATGAAAATAGTTCTGGAGATGGACAATGATGATGGTTACGCAATGTGAACGTACTTAGTGCCACTGAGCTCTGCACCCAAGATGGTCGAATTGATGCTATGTGGGTTTTACCACCATTAAACATTTTTTTTTCCATTAAACATTTTTTTAAGCAGCTGGGCGGGGGCGGAGTTGGGGGGTGGGGGAGACACTTTATGTATAATGGAGCAAAGACGTGGATTATGGCAGACTCCTTGCTGTAAATGATGAAAGCTGAAAGGCAGTGGAGCACCATCTTTAAAATACTGAAAGGAAAGCAAGCTGTTAAACTATGGTTCTATTTATTACCTGCAAAAACATCTTTCAAAAATGAAAGTAAGACTTTCTCAGACATACAAAACCTGGAACAATTCATCACCTACAGATTCTTACAACAAGAAATACTAAAGGAAGGGGGCACCTGGGTGGCTCAGGTGGTTAAGTGTCTGCCTTCAGCTCAGGTCATGATCCCAGGGTCCTGGGATCGAGCCCCACATCGGGCTCCCTGCTCAGTGGTGAGTCTGCTTCTCCCCGTCCCTCCCCCTGCTCATTCTCCCTCTCTCTCTCTCAAATAAATAAAACCTTAAAAAAAAAGAAATACTAAAGGCGGTCTTTCAGAAAGAAGGAAAATGATACCAGATGCAACTCTGGATCTACACAAAGAAATGAAGAGCACAGTTTTTCTTAGTATTTAAATCTCCTAAAGGATACGTGGCTGGGGAAAACAGAAAATAAATAGGAAGATGATAAAGATACCATGTCAATTGACTCATTAAATGTAAATGGTCTAAATATTCCAGTTAAAAGACAGATTTTCAGAAAGGCTAAAAAAGCAAAACCTAACTCTATGTTGCCTAAAAGTAACACCCTTCAATTATAAAGACACAAATATAGGTTATAAGTAAACATATAGAGAAAAGTTTGCCATGATAATACTAGTCAATTATTGAAATGCCTATATTTTTTTTGAAATTGCTATATTTATATGATACAAAATTTCAAAGATCTCAGAGCAAAGAGTATTACCAGAGATAAAAAAAAAGGTCCTGTCATAATGACGAATTCATCAGAAGTCAAAGGAATTCTGTTTACATACTTAACAACAGATTCAAACAACATGAAACAAAAAATTACATATATGTGGTCCATACATACAATGGAATGTTACTCGGCCATCAGAAAGAATGATTACCCAACATTTGCAGCAACATGGCTGGAACTGGAGGAGATAATGCTAAGTGAAATAAGTCAAGCAGAGAAAGATAATTATCATATAGTCTCACTTATTTGTGGAACATAAGGAATAGCAGGGAGATCGGTAGGAGAAGGAAGGGAAGAATGAAGGGGGGGTAAACAGAAGGGGGAATGAACCATGAGAGACTATGGACTCTGGGAAACAAACTGAGGGCTTCAGAGGGGAGGGGGGTGGGGGATTGGGATAGACCGGTGATGGGTATTAAGGAGGGCACATATTGCATGGAGCACTGGGTGTTATATACAAACAACGAATCATGGAACACTGCATCAAAAACTAAGGATGTATTGTATGGTGACTAACATAATAAAAAAATAATAATAATTTAAAAAAATAAAAAGAACAAAAAACCCTCAACAAAGTAGCAATAGAAGGAAACTTCCTCCACCTGATAAAGGGCATCTATGACAAACCCACGGCAGCTAACATCACACTTAGTATCAAAAGACTGAATGCTTCTTCCTTAAGATTAGAAATTAGCCAAGAAGGTCATCTCTCACCACTTCTATTCAACATTACACTGGAAGTTTAAGCCAACAAGGTAAGAAAAATATATAAAAGGCATTCAGATTAAAAAGGAAGAAGTAAAACTCAGTATTCACAGATGACATGACTGTCTATGTAGAAATCTGGAGGAATGGACCAAAATACTACTCATAAGTGAGTTTAACAAGATGGCAGAATACGAGGTTAATACAAAAAACTGAAGTTTATTTTCAGCTACTGGTAATGAACCATCAGGAAATTGTAAAAATAATACCATTTACAATAGCATCAAAAATACGAACTACATAGGGATAAATCTGACCAAAGATGTCACAGGTGCGGACACCAACAACTACAAAACACTGCTCAGAGAAATGTAAGAAGACCAACATAAATCAAGAGATGTATCATGTTCATGGATGGAGAGACTCAGTACTGTCAACATGTCAGTTCTCTCCAAACAGACCTACAGGTTTAATGCAATCCCAGCAGGTGCTTTGTAGAAATTGTGACTGAACTCTAAAATCCACAAGAAAATGCAAAGGAACTAGAATCATCAAAAAGAAGAATAAAGTTGAAATACTAAAGCTACCCTGATTTCAAGAGTTATTGTAAAGCTATGGTAATTCAGGCAGTGTGGGATTGGTGTAAAAACAGACAAACAGATCAAGGGAACAAAATAGAGCCCAGAAGTGACCCCCCACGCAGTGGAACAACTTGTTTTCAACACAGGTACAAAGGAAATCGGTGGAGAAAAGACGGTCTTTTCAACAAAAAACACTGGAAAAGTTTGATCCCTATATACGAAAAAAGTGAAGGTCAGTTCATCTATCATAAACAAAATTAACCCTAAATGGATCATCTGAATGTCAATTTTTAATTGAAAACTTTCTACATGAAAACATAGGGAAAAACCTCTGTAACTTTGAGTTAGGCAAAGATTTCTTTACATAATTTTTTTAAAAGATTTTATTTATTTATTTGACACAGACAGCGAGAGAGAGGAACACATGCATGGAGAGTGGGAGAGGGAGAAGCAGGCTTCCCGCCAAGCAGGAACCCAATGCGGGACTCGATCCCAGGACCCCGTGATCATGACCCGGGCCGGAGGCAGATGCTTAATGGCTGAGCCACCCAGGCGCCTCTACATAATTTCTTATATTCATCAAGATAAAGAATGATGTGGCAAAGGAACAGATAAATTGCATTTTATCAAAAGTTAAAACTTCTGCTCTTAAGGACACTGTTAAGAGAATGAAAAAAGACACAGACTGGGAGAGAATATTTAAAAACCAAATATCTGATGAAGTATTTGTATCCAGAATATATCAAGAACTTGCCAAATTCAAGAAGAAAACAAACAACCCAATTAAAAAACGCATCAGGGATTTGAACAGACACTTCTCCAAAGAAGACAGATGAATTGTAAATAAACACCTGAAGAAATACTCAACATCATCAGTCACTAGAGAAACGTAAATTAAAACCACAGTGAGATTTCACCACCTGCCTGTGACAA
>NW_024424452.1:27552367-27632367 GCF_017311325.1 Ursus maritimus | reverse complement strand
ATATGAGTAAAGATCTGAGTTCGTGAAATATCATGTAATATTAATACGCCTAAGGGAGAATTAATTCTTCTTTGCTGTTTCGTATCATTCATACGAGATACTGGTACTACTTTATAGAAAGGGGCAATTATTTACGAAGGAACCCATCTGGGACATTCACCTCATGTCTCTTACAAGCTTCTCATACTGAAAAGAACCAAAGATATCTGTTCACTTTGACACCAACATCCCCATAATGCACACCTCAACCAGCTGGGAAGACCTCAGCCATGCGGCACATCAAGGGCGTGGCTGACTGTCTCTGCTTCCTCCCAACCAACGCCACACAAATTTACAAACGAGAGACTCAAATAGAGCCAGTATCGTGGATGTTTGCTTAAGGCTGCTAACACGAGACAGAAAGCTTACCTTAGGAAAGCAATGACCCTGACATTTCTGCAAAAGCACCCTCCACATGTATGTATAAGGAGGCACAAGCAAAGATACAAGGGCAGCTCTGTTTGTAATGAAGAAACATTTGAAATAACCGAGGTGGCCAGCCGTACAGGAACTGATAAAACTGCTACAGTCAGCCAGCCGAGTAGCGCACAGCAGCTAACAGGAATGAGCGAGAGTCATAGGCAGTGATGCAGCTAAACATCTGATGCTTTGTAGAGTTCTTAAGGACAGGTTACATAACATTAACAAAAGAGTATCATTTGAGGGAAGAAAAATCACATCCCAAACATTGTATTTCCTATGTATAAATACCTATCAACACAAAAGCAAAGAAGAAGTGAGACGGAAAGATCTGAAATAAACTCCTAATAGGAAGAGAGGGAGGAGGGAAGCAAGAGCTGGGAGTATAGGGTCCTCTGCTCCATAGAAAACAAAAAAATAAGAGAAATAGCCATTTTATTCTGTTATCGTCTACTGCTTTTTTCCCCCCACATACATAAAACCACTGTCGACGCTGCCTGCGAATGTTTGTACCTCAGATAATCTAGTTGACCTTTTTAGAGCTTATCTGAAAAAGCAAAAGGGAAAAGTAAAAGCATGAAAGTTTTTATATTCATAGCTGCCAACTTGGTCTTATTCTAGCTCTGGTATGAGCCTACTGAAACACCTTCTGCAAGGTTAGAGGTTCTAAGATTGATTTCATGAGGTGATACCAGGGCATTCTGTACCACTGGCATTTTTCTGCAGAAAAATTTACTTTACGTCTTTGTAACATTTCGTGTACAGTTGGCATTATTTGGGAAAGTGTGTTGAAACAATGATCCCCTCTCTTTCTGAGCTAGGAGACTGTTGCTTTTTTTTTTTTTTTTTTTTTAAGATTTTATTTATTTATGTGACAGAGAGACAGCCAGCGAGAGAGGGAACACAAGCAGGGGGAGTGGGAGAGAAAGAAGCAGGCTCCCAGCGGAGGAGCCCGATGTGGGACTCGATCCTGGAACGCCAGGATCAGGCCCTGTGCCAAAGGCAGACGCTTTAACGACTGCGCTACCCAGGCGCCCCTACTGTTGCTCCTTCTTAATTTTGTTACGGAGATTACACTGGCAACACATCGTGCTTCAGCCCTCAGCTGGCTGTGTTCTGCAGGGACCCCCACAATTCTTACACATGGGTGGGGTGCCAAAAGGAGATGAACACAGTTACCACAAGTACCCCAGCTACTGCCTCACTGAAAAATCACAGGAAACTCACATAATGAAATGCAAAAGAAATGACTTTAGAACCCAGGATCCATAGGCACCAGCCAGACAACTGGAAAATGAAATACTCTATTTCCTCCACATTGACCTACGGGTTCTATGCACTTCCGATCAAAACCCCGGCAGGCGTCTGTAGAAACTGATGAGCAGGCGCTAAAAACTATAGGGGAATGCGAAGGCCTAGAATACACAAAACAAGCTTGTAAAAGAACGAAGTCGGAGGATTGACAATACTTGATTTCGGTACTTAGCATAACACACAATAATCAAGACTGTGTGGTAACTGGCATAAAGATAAGCACACAGATGAACGAAACCTAACACAAACTCCAGAAACAGACCACAAATACACAGAACACTGCATTTTAACATAGTTATCACAGCAATTCCACGGGGAGAGGATAATCATTTCAACAAATGGTGCTGAACAACCTGATGTCCGTATGGGAAAAGTAGACCCATTGAGCCCTGCCTCACACCATGCACAAAAAATCAACTCAAAACGCATCACAGACCTCAGTGTAGAAGGTATAACAATAACAATGCTGGAAGAAAACCTTTGTGACCTAGGGTGACAAAGGTTTCTTACATAAGACACAACAAGCACAAAGCATAAATGAAAAAAAAATGGATAAACTGGACTTCATCGAAATTAAAAGCTCTTGCACTTTGAAAGACACATTTAAGGACATGAAAAGTCAAGCCATGGACCAGGTGAAAATACTCACACTCTATGTGCATATCTGACAAAAGATTGTATCCAAGTTGGTTGTATCCAGATTACACAACCAACTCTGATCATTCAATAATAGAAAGAAAAATGCAAAAAATAATTCCAAATAATAGAAAGACAAACGACCTATAAAAACGGGCCAAAGATTTGAGCAGCCACTTCACAAGAGAGCTGACCAGGGGCTAATATGCACAGGAAAAGGTGCTTACCATTGTTAGTCATCAAGGAAATACAAATTAAAACGAGATACAATCGCCTATCCACCGGAAGAGCTAAAATTAAAACGCCAGGATGTGGAAAATGTGAAGTACCTGGAACTCAGATAGTTCTGCCGGGAATGTACAGTGGCCCCAGGGCCTTTACACCTGCTCCGTTCACAGCCCAGCCCCCACCTGGCATCTGAGGTGCTCAGCCTGCTCTGAAACATCGAATTTCTCACAGAAAGGAACGAAGGAAGGCTGTGTTCTCTGGCTCTAGCCCTGGGCTCTCACCACCCCCATGACTAACAGTGAGGTTGCTAGGATGCTGGGAGTGGCTCACAGAGCTTTGATCTAGGTTATTAGTAAAACCTGCCACAAACTCAGGTGACCTAAATATCTAGGCTTAAGGGGCTCCCTCCACCCCGCCACATCTTCCTCATGCAAATGAATTTCTCCAAGATACTTGAAAGCAGAGGTTCTCAAAGTGAGGGCCAGCACTGGCAACATCAGCAAGGCATGGGAGTCAGAAAGGCAGCCCCTCGGGCCCCACCTGAGACCATGCGAGTGGGTACGCATCTTCCCGAGATGGGCCAGCCCGAGTGAGAAGTGCTGCCAGGGTCACAGCTAAGGCCCTCCCGGACTGTGAAGTGCCATTCAAATGGGGGCAGCGAGGGGTACCTGGGTGGCTCAGTCAGTTAAGTGTCTGCCTTCAGCTCAGGTCATGACCCCAGGGTCCTGGGATTGAGTCCCGCATCAGGCTCCTTGCTCGGTGGGAAGCCTGCTTCTCCCTCCCCCACTCCCCCTGCTTGTGCACTTGCCCGCTCTCTCTGTGAAATAAAAAATCTAAAAAAAAAAACAGAAAACAATATGGGCACAGCAAGCATGAGCAAGGACAGCCAGGACCCAAGCGCTGGCTGTCACAAGAGTCATGACCGGAAGGGGAGAAGGTTCCAGAGACAACTTTTTTTCAGCAACCTTAACCTGCGGGACAGGCACAGAGAAACAAAAAAAAGTACAAGAAAAATTTTAAAAAGATGCAAAACTATGTATTTTTTCTAAAATGCAAAAAAGCGACAGTGTTTCAACACAAAAGAAACATAGATACTCCTGAATTATTCAGATCCAGGCCACTTGATTAAATGGACGGAACGAAAAAAAATCAAACATATTTCATTATATCGCCCAGCTCTGTCACCAGATCAGCAGGCCCTGGTTTCTCACCCTGGCATTTGGGAGGCCTGGGATCAGGTCACATTTCTCTCTGCGCCATCAGGAGCCCCCTGGCCCAGGGCCTCTGTTAAGGCGCAGGAAACATTTGCTGGATTTAAGTTCTTTCTGTAAGGGTGAACAAGGAACACCTCCTATCACCAAGGAATTTAAAGTTTCTGCTTGATCCAAGAGGGGGGACGGGGGAGATTCAGTGCCAGGACAGGCCCGGAACGGTGGTTGGAAGGCACCGGCCGACGAGGTTTCGCAGAACCACAAGGTAACCACAATGAAAGGAACATCGAATGTTCATTCTTTCTACAGTATTTTTTTGAGGACCTACCTTGTGCAGGCACCACGCTGAGATGCTGGGACCAGGACAGACAGATTCTCCATCCACGTGTCCAAGATGTGTGGGCTCTCAGGCTTCTTCTCCCTACGAGATAAGTAGGGTCAGACCACCCGCACCTGTGTTCTCTAGTTTAGGGCTCACAGCAGGTGGGAGGGCCAGCCTCTCTCAGGGCCCCTCAGACCCTGAACCCCCGGGGCATCCCACCTCCCCAACAAGGTACAGATGCCCCTCTACAATTCCACTCCCTCCCTTCCCTCAGAAAACAAAGCTGAAAAAAAGCACCTGTTAGAATCTGATTCCCATTCCACCTGCCAGCTAGTTCAGCTCAGCTCCCATGTGAATTTCTCTCATTTGCTTATTTCTTTTCATTGTTGATAAGCCTCTGCCACTTCTGCACAATCCCTCCAACAGCTCAGTGAACACCCAAAAAAGGAGGGGGACGATGGAACCAATTTTGTCATCAGCTAGTTGGAAACATCGCTCGGTAATTCATGTTTTAATTCTGAAAATGTTCTTCAATTTTTTTTTCCTGATTAGGGAGTGCAGTGAGGCTTGTGGGAAGATCTCACGCACTGTGGGCGCAGTGTCCCAGGGTTCCCGTCCCCGGGTCTGAGGGGAGACGCTGGTGCCTTTTCCACTCACTTTCCCAGACGCTGACATTTAAAGCAACTTAGTGAACACAACTGCCTGGTAATTTTAAGTTTCCTATTTACCTATACGTTTGCAATGTTGGGCTGTGCACATTCCTAATCTATATCTCCATATATCCTACAAACATCTCTGGTAGTAGATGGGAAAGATGCACATAGCAGAATGTTCTGCGCAGCAAGAGCCGCAGACGACGCAAAAAGCCCACCTCCCAGAAATTGATTGTTATCAGTTGTGACAGGGCCACTGAATGGGGAAACCATGCAGCTATTAAAGAGAATAAGGTAACCCATCGTGCAAAAGGGTCATATTATCGTATATACTCTAGTATACATAATTTACAATATTGTTATGCTTATTAATGAAACACAAATTACTAGTATTTATTAAATATGCTATCATTTATAGTGATTATTTTGTATTACGCACTGCAAGCCACTATATTAACACATTATACATTAATTCATGAAAAATCAAAGTGCCAAGAACTGCAGTGTCTAGTCCATTTGCATAAAAATAAAAGTTGGAGTATATAAATACGTTTGAGCATATGAGTGTGCCTACCAACTGTCGGGAGCCCGGGGCTCAGCACTTCCCCGCGCATCAGCATCACCTGGAGGGCTCGTGAAAGCCCAGGTTGCCGGGCTCCACGGGCGGGTGTATTGGCAGGTGTGGGTGAGCAGGCGAAGCTGCAGGGCGGCAAGCTCGCAGGTGATGCTGCTGGTCTGGGACGAGGCACGCACCCTGGGCTCAACCGCGGCAATTTGGGGGACGGGGAGCTTTGGGCTTTTTACTTCTTTAACACTTACACACTCATTCAACAACCCTTACCGAGCATGGGCTCCGCACAGGGCAGGCGTGGACCGCCCGGGGGTCGGGCTAGCAACGAGAACTGCACCTTTCCTCCGCTTCCAGGGTGCTTCGCCCCAGAGGGGAAAACTGAAGCCCCGACGCGCGCCTTCCAAAGTCTCGGACTAAGTATGGCGGAGCTGGGATTCGAACCCCAACTGTGAGTCGCCGACAAGCGTTCAGCCGGGTCCCGAGTTCCGGACACGCCTCCTGCCGTGGCACTGGGGACTCCGGGACCACACTTTTAGCGCACGCCGGAGCCGGCGACCAGCGAACCACCCGACGCCAGCGGGTCGGCGGGCGGGAGTCAGCGGGGAGCGTCCGGCGCGCGCCCGCTGGAGCGTCACCCCGCCCCGCCCCGCCCCGCCGGCCGCAGGAACGGGGCGGGGCCGCGCGACGGCCGGGCGGGCGCGCTCGCGCTCGTGCCCGCGGGGCGAGCTCACGGGAGCGAAGCCAGGATAGAGGCTCGCGGAGCCGCCATTCCAACGCAGGCGCGGTGGCCAAGTGGTAAGGCGTCGGTCTCGTAAACCGAAGATCACGGGTTCGAACCCCGTCCGTGCCTGGCGTCTGTCTTCCTTGGCTGGGAGACTTTTTAGGCGTGGAACTACTTTTCCAGAGTGGCCACCGGCAGAACCCCCATTCTGTACTCCGCATGTAGAGTCTCTCCTTTGGGTGTAGATGGGTGTAGAGCTGGCCAACTGTTTTCACCCCTTTTGTGTTCAAGTTCTTCTTCCCTATTCGCGGAGTGAGATTCTGGGTGGTCTGGCTTCCGCGCGTCCGCAAACTCGGCCCGCGCGGCACTCCGCTCCCTGCAGACAGCGCCCCCTGCCGTCCCCTGCGGGAAGTGGCGGGTCCCCCGGAAACCCTTCGCCCGGGACAAAAAAAACCCCACAGCTGCTGGCACTTGACTGGAGAGCCACTAAGCTTTTTTCCTCAACATTAAAGTCCAATTTTATCCTCTCTAATGAGAGGACTGCCGTTGCCTGCTACCGGGCCCACACCCAGAGTCAGCTGCTGGCTGGCTTGCTATTTTTAAAAAGAAATCCGTTCCGGGAGTTGTATTAGAGAGGAAATCCTGCCCACACGTGGAACGGTTCAGACGTGAAAACCTAAACCGGTCTGAGCCTCCGTTTGCCCTTCTGTGAAATGGGTCTCTGGCCAGCCGCAGGAGTTTGTGAAGCCGCTGCCAGACAGAAGGGCCGTAGAGGCGGCCTCAGTTAACGGAGCTAGGCTCGTAGGGAACCTATTTCCTTTGCATCACGGGGCTGCTCGGGTGCATTTAACAACGTATGCGGTGACCTCGACCCCCGGGAGCTGGCCTATTGTGTCATCTGAAAACCGGCTAGACCTAACTCGGGGAGACCTGTGTCAGCCGGACAGTCCTAATCGGAAGGCGCAGTCATGGAGCTCCTGGTGTATGCGTGGTGGAGCTGGACTCTGGGGGTACCTCGCTGATCCAGCGAGATCGGGGCGGGCTCTCTCTAATGGAGAGAGCGGGGTTGGGGTTGTGATGGGAGAGGCGAGGAGCCTGGCAGGAGCGGCAGGGGTAAGCGTCCCCGACTTGCCAGCCTTCATCAGCATCAGCTGGGCCCCCCCTCCATCGCTTCTGCATTCAGTAAATCCGAGCCTGACCGTTTGCATTTCTAACTGCCTCCCACGTGATGCTGATGCTGCCGGACCACATGGAGAACCGCTCTTCCAAGGACAGCCCTATTCTAAAGCCACAGTCTACACCCAGGGGCACGTGTGTGTGCATGTATACCAATGTGGAAGGTCACACACGTGAAAGTAGTGAGCAGCAGGGCTTCTCACACTTTAAGCTGGGGATCTCATGAAAAAGCAGGTTCTGATTTCTTTAGTGGAGTCGGAGACTCTGCATTTCTGCGTCTTGTTGATGCTGGGACGGCTGCTGCCTGCCCTCCCTGACTGCGCAGAGGGTAGAAGGTCCACACCAAATTAACAGTCGTTGCCTCTCCCGGGGGAAGTCCAATCGGGGAGCTACTGAAAGACTTCCTTCATTTCTATCCCATAAGTGTTCATATTGTTTGGATTTTCTGGGAGATGATTGTATTACATGTGTAATTTTTTCCCCCCAGAATCACTCCAGAGCCCACAAACCCAAAGATAACCTATTAGGACACAGGCACATTAGAATGATCCAGAATTAAGACAGACAATGATGGAGTGTCCTCTTCTCTCCACTGGGGCACCCATTCATTTCTTTTTAAAGAAGTGTCACAAAAGAACACTTAGGTTCCTCCCTATTAAAAATATCCCAAAATATTCCTCCCCCTTAAACAAACAGATAACGGCACTGCCTCCCACAGGTAGGCCAGTGTCTGTGGGGGGAGGTTACTTCTCCATGGAGATTTTCCTGTCCTTCCCTCCAAAGAGTGAATCAGCCCTCCTAGGTGACATCATCCTAGGAAAGCACCCCCAACACGTTCCCCGCCCCACCCTACAAAGGGCGCCCCCCTCGGCCCCACAACATGAAGGGACTTTAGAAAAAGGCAATTTACATAAGGTACTGTGAGTACCATTCTCCCCCCCACACACACACACAAATTGCACAAAATATCTAAGGGTATATATTTATCTGTGGAGAAGCACTTGCTGGCTTTTGTTTGCTTGCTTTTAAGCCTGGAAGATTACACATGAATCTCAAAATCATCACCTCTGGTTGAATCTGGGGATGCCACAGAGGTGTAAAATCCAGTTTGGCACATGCTGCCAAATCAGACACCAGTGATCAAAATCCCGATTTTGGGTCCTCTTTACACTTGAATGCATAACGCTGATTATGTGTCTGAATGAGCAAGCCATTTTATGTTGATTTAAACCACTTGTGTTCATGAATATAGAAAGCCATGTTTGGATTTCTGTAACTTTTCTATGAATTTCTGAAAGTCGGCTAGAAGTCACTGTGTTTGCTTTGTGAAGAATCGTTCTCTGGTCTGCTTTGCATATGTAAAGGGAAAGATAAGAAGCCCCCTGACGCTGAGGTTAGGAGGAGAGGTAACTGAGCCTAGATCCTCTGAGACCCTGCTGTGTGAACTTGACCACTGGGGAGAAGGTGGGTTTGCTTTGGGAGCTCTGTAAGGATAGAGCATGAGAGTCAGTGGCCGAAAAGGGTTAAATCAGAATTTTGAAGCCACAGAGGGGAAGCCTGGGATCCCTAGGCTTAGCCAGGATCTCTGTTTCTCAACAGAGGCAGCTCGGCAGCAAACTTCAACAGTGACACCAGGTGGCAGCACAGAGCAAGGGCAGTGTTAGCCTGGCTTCTCTCTGCCTAGCATCTACCAGGAACCCGTGGGAGCCATAGACCCTCCACGTAACCTCTCTGGGCCTCAGTTTCTCCCACTCTGAAATTGGAATGACACACACTCACTTGCTTCTCGTCTGGTGGAGTCCTTCTGATGACAACATTGTAAACATCCACCCCCCAGGATGCCCAGGGTGGTCCATCCACGTCATGGCATCATGGGCAGCCGTTAAAAGGAATGACTGATTCATGGATCTGGAGATTAACTTAGCAAGAAAAGCTGGGTCCTGCTTTTTGGGGTGTTGTTTTATGGCTTTATTGGGGTATCATTAATAAAAACACCCGCACATATTGAGCGTATACAACTGGGTGAGTTTGGACATAAGGACATGCCCGGGAAACCATCACCACATTCAAGGTAGTAGACATACCATCACCTCCAACTTGCTAGGTCCCTTTGCTTTTTGTGTGTATGTGATAAGAAACACTTCACGTGAGATCTGCCGTCTCAACAAATTTGTTAATGGTAATCACTCTGTTGTACAGGTCTCTAGAATTTCTCCGTCATGTATAACTGTAACTTGAGCGGATGTCTTTGTAAAAAATAAATAAGCATATTTATCCACACAAGTATGGATTTTTATGTTGGTTTCTCAGAATATGAAGAACATTCACCCCCCCCCCCAACGCAGAAGGCTCCCTGTCATGCTGGTGACCATGAAGACCTCCAGGGGGGTGAGGGGTGGCGGGGAATTACAGAGCCAATGACCGATTGCTTTCCTCTTATCATGGCATCAGAGACAGAAGCTGTCTCACTTTCAGATTCACTATTTTTACAGCAAAAACTTATAAACGTAACAGAAAAAGAGAGAACACGTAAGGAGCACACAGACGTCGGGGCTCTGGAGGGCACAGGCTCACACACAGCTCACACCGCATGAATGAGATGCCAACTTTGCAAGGGAAAAGCTCACTCTTGTCATCCGAATGGACCCCCTCAAAGGAGAGGCCTTGGGCCCACCGCCCTGGCACTCTCCCATCTGGAATGACATCATGTGCTTTGAAAACCTACGCTGAAGAATAAAAATGGCCCTCTTAATAAGAGAGTGAGTGATGTGTAGCCGAGCATGAGTTGAGAACCACATTTCAAAACCAGAAGCGTATTTCAGGCATGAGTAGCACTTAAAAGAAAATATTGTGGCAGGCCCCTAGAAGCACCAGACGTTGTTTGTGTCACATCGACTTGAGTTTTGCTTTAGCAAATCACCAGGCTGGCGTACGAAGAACACTTCCTGAGACCGTGTTCCCTTCTGCGCCCCCCCCCAGCCCTGCCCTTTTCACTCAGGTGGGCAGAGCTGATTTTTCACTCCCTGTGGGCACAGAAGAACCCCCAGACTCGACGCCTCACTGGATATAAAATTCACGACAATTCTGGAAAAGCACCCAGATAAGAAACCCCGTCTCTTCCTTGGAGAAGTGTTGGCGGGCAGACTCTACGATCTCCTGTTATTCTTGCCTTCTGGTCTTTGCACCCTGTGTCGTCCCTTCTTCTTGAGCGGGAGGACTGTGACCTGCTTCCAGCCAACGGAATCCGGCAAAGGGGATGTGATGCCACTTCTCTGATTATGTTACATAAGACGGCCGCACCCATCTGGACAGCAGAATCTCCTGCTGGTTGGATGAAAAGAGCAGCCATGTTGGGAAGGCCCCCACGGAGAGGGATGGAAGGCGTCCTCCAGCCAACAACCAGCAAGAAATTGAAGCTCTAGGTCCAATGGGCCACAAGGAACCAAATTCTGTCAGCAGCCATGTGAACTTGAAAGTGAGTCCTTCCAGTTGCTATGAGCTAAACAATTATGTCACACACACACCCAAGTTCATATGTCAAAGCCCTAATCCCCAGTGTGATGGTAGTAGGGGGTTAGGCCTTTGTGGGGGAATCAAGAGGGGATGCGGTCATGAGGGTGAGACCCTCAGAGTGGAATTCATGCCTTATAAAAAGAAGACGAGACACGAGAGTGCTCTCTCTCTCCACCATGTGAGGACAAGGAGGCCGTCCTAGCAACAAACTCAGGATCCAGGCTGGCATTGGTTTTCTCCCACCACTGGACCAAGTTACCAGAACCTTAGCGACTTCAAACCACACCGTCTTCTCTTTCCGTGTCTGTAGGTCAGAAGCCCAGGTGGGTTCTGAGTCTCACACAAGTCTAAAGGTGGTGACCAGCTGGGCTACGATCAGAGGCTCTGGATGGATCTGCTCCCGTGCTTCCTTGGGTGGTTGGCCAGATCAAGTTCCCTGCACTGGTAGGACTGGATTCTGTTTCCTCGGCACCTCAAGGCCTCTCTCCAATCCTTGCACACAGTGTCCTGACATCTAGGCCAAGTCCTCTGTACATTTCAAATCTTGCTTCACCTTCTGCGTCTTTCTCATGCAAACCAAAAAAAAAAAAAAAAAAAAAAAAAGTTCTCTTTTTCGTGCAAGCCAAAGAAAATTCTCTGCTTGGAAGGGCTCCTGGATTTGGATTGGGCCCACCTGGATAATCCAGACTCAGTCTCCTTTTTAAAAGTCTGTAACTTTAATTACATCTGCAAAGTCCCTTTTGCCATGAAACACAACATATCTATAGGTTCTAGGGATTAAGGTGTGGACAAATTTGGGAGACCGTGACTCTGCTTACCCCAACCCTTGACTCACCCCTCGTCCCTCACCTGCTCATGCAGTTGGTTGATGCCTAAACCTCTCTCCAGTCAACTACTGTGTGTTGCTTTAGACCTTCACTGCTCCATCTCTTCTTTGATAACTGGTGCTCGGACTGCTGCAGTAGACTCCTACCCGGTATCCTTTGCTTTCAGTCTTGCCTCTCTTCCATCCTCCTTTCACTGTCATTTGACCTCCCTCCAACACAGCAGTGAACCTGTCACTCTCACCATTCTGTCCTTCACAAGATGCCCACCACCGCCAGGATAAATCCCAACTCCTCAGCATGGCATTCCAGGCCCCAAGTGGCCCTCCTACTGTGCTCCCTCTTGCTCTTCAGTGTTTTACACCAGTCTTTAGTATGCCTTCAAGTCAGCTTGTGCCTCAGTCCTCTGGGCCTGCATCTATGAGGTTCCCTCCACCTATAATGAATGGCCTTTCTCCATTTCAGGCTTCCTGGAAAACTCCTACGCATACCACAAAACTTTGCCTAACTATTACTAACTTAACTACTTTTTTTGAATCATGCCTCAGCTCGTCGGTTGGAGTTGCTCTTTCCTCAATGCACCTCCAGCACCTTGGCTTTATTGCTTTTCTAGCACCTACCACACCATATTACAATTACCGTCTTACATGCCCATGCATTTCCCAAGAGACTAGAGGCTGAAAGCTCAAATGCCCAGAGGAGCCAGACAGATTGTGTGAACATGTGAAAGCTTTCAGGGATAAGACAACAAGGACTCGAGGGGCCTGCGGGAAACTTGAGAGTCTATGCCAGGCTAAAAGCCACCGCGTTTCTGAAAACTCCGTGTAAATGAGACCCAGGAATCCTCCTCTGGCCTGCAAGCCTTGCGGAAATTCGCGTACACGAGGCTGTTTATAGCAGCATTGCTGGGAAGAGCTAAACGTCCGTCCAGGGAAACAGAAAAGCAAACTGTGGAATGCTCACAGAATAGAATTAAGTTCAGCAGTTCAAAGAAATAAACTATAACTCCATCCAACTACATAGAGAAGGCTCACAAAATGTGGAGGAAAAAAAAAAAAAAGCAGGCGGAGAAAGACGATGCCATTTATACAGAGTAAACATCATGCAAACAATGCCCGATTTGTTTCTGGCCACACAGGTGGTGAAAGTATAAAGGCCTGCCTGAGCGCGATGACGTCTACATTCAGGACAGCGTTGTCCGTGGGGACGTCAGAGATGGCCAACGGGGTATTAACTGGATCTGCATTTGATTTGATTTGATTTATGTATTAATTAAGCTGGGTGGTGGCATAGGGGTGTTTGTTAATTTATTCTCTGTTGTTTGGAGTTGGCCCGAAATACCTCACACTTAAAGGCAAAAAAAAAAAAAAAAAAAAAAAGTGGCTCTCGTGTGGTCTAAACCACATCATACCACCTAGCCCAGAGCCTGGCACATACACGATGAGGAAAATACTAGTCCATTTCACAGATGGCATCACTGAGAGAAAGAGAGAGAAGGGGAACCTACGTTCCCCAGGTTCCAGAGGATGGACTGGCCTTGGGTTCGGGGTTGGAGATGCGTGTGCAGAGGTAGAAACGGCCCATTCCCGGGCCCTCCCCAGAACCAGCGCTCCCTGGCTCAGATTTATGCGGATATTTGCACAATGTGGCATTCCAAGGCCACAGCAGTCCGGTATCAGAATGGAACTGAATAGCCCTTTCAATGTCCCCCGTGGCCCTCTAGAGGCGACCGGAGCAGGCATCAGTGGGGAGAGCCTCCAATAAGCCAACTCAACAGCTCTAAGAATTCCCCCACTGTCTCCGCACCGGCCCATCTGGCAGGAAGCTGCCTCTGGCCTCTCCCCAGACCCTGTTCCCACCCAGCTGGGATGATACTCTGACCCACTCCCCACTCGTCACCTACATAATCTAGTCTTTCTCAGACTCTCTGTCCCTTCCTAATGTATCTCCATGCTGTCCGGATTCCTTTTGACTAGTCCCTTCACCCAGTACCCTGACAGGCATATCAAGACCTTGCCCACAAGGCTAACACAGAGTCGTTGGGGACCGGCTGTGGGGATTCAAAAGATTCTACTTTCTTTCCCTCCCCAGTGACAGCCACTCCCACAGACCTGAGCCAGCAGCTCTCCACTCTTCCCACATCCTCTGTCCAGGATAGGTAGGGTGACCCCCCCAACTGGTTCGCCTGGGACTGTCCCAGTTTTATCACTGAAAGTCCAATGACCCGGAGAACCATCCGGTCCTGGGCAAACTAGGATGATGGGTCATTCTTCCTACCCTTCTTCCAGGAGAAGCCAGACATCTCAGGGACTCTAATAAGAGACTTGGGGACAGGCCACCACCGTTAGGAGTGACCACCAGCCTCTGACCAGTATGAGGCCCCAAACCCCAAGGACACCTTGCAGTCAGTGTCACACAGCGATTGCTGCATCCCCGAGATACAGGTGGAGATCCAGGCCCTGGATGGGACCATGTTGCCCCAGGCAGCACTGAAAGTTGCACATTGCATTTTCCAGGGGTAGGCACTGGGAAATTTCTATTCCAGGCCATGAAGGTTGGAGCTGGCCACATTGACCTCAGCTCTGCATTGCAAGAAGAGAAAATTTTAAGTCAAGGGGTCAAAACTCAAATTCCTACATGACCAGGCAGATGACCTAAGTGAATCCAGCCAGGCAAGAACTATGTCCTTAGCACTTTGGATACTTTTTTTTTTTTTTTTTTTTTTTTACAAGGAACAGGGGCTGCCTTGTCTCAAACTGCCTTTAAAAAATAAGGAAATTTATTAGGCATTTACCAGGAAGTCTAGAGGTACAGTGGGTTTCTCACTTGATTGTTTGAGCACCTCCATCAAGCCACTAGAGACACAGGTTCCTTCCACCTCTCTTGTCTGCCATCACCATGTTGGCTTCACCCCAAGTCTGGCCCAAAATGGCTGCTGTGGTTCCAGGCATTACATCCAAATTCATCGTCTGTCATTAATTGGGATTGTATCACATGATTATTCTCCAACCAATGACTGGTGGTTTCTTCTGAGCCAAAGAGCTAAGCTGGAGAGGGGTGAGGAAGGACAATGAGAAGAGAATTTCCATGACCAAGTTGAAGAAGCATCTGGGACAGCCACTTGAAACAGAGACGCTGGAGTCCATATGCCTCCTCTTCCTCCTGGTCTCTGAGCCAGGCACCACATTTCACAGCCCCTTTGGGTACTTGTTGGGCCTCATGACTGGTGCTCACCAATGTGGGACACTTCCTAGCCGATGCAGTTAAAAGCTGGTTTGCTTTCCCTATAGCCTCCCCCAGCTTGTGCAGAAAGAATGAAGCCCTAGAAGATATCAGAGCACCAGTCATGATCTCGGGGTTGTGGGATCAGACCCCCTGTTGGGCTCCACGCTCAGTGCGGAGTCTGCTTGGGACTCTTTCTCCCTCTGCCTCTGCCTCTCCACCACCACCCCATCCCCACCCTGCACTCTCTCTCTCTAAAATGAATAAATAAAATCTTTAAGAATATACATTTTGAAACATTTTTTTAGAAAGACCCCAGAACCATGAAATAAAAGTCACCTAGGTTTCTAAATAACTTGTGGATCCCCCTGCTCCCCACTTCTTGCACTGTGATACAAACGAGAAATAAAACAGTACTGCGGTGAGCCATTGAAAGTGTGGGACTGTTTGTTACGGCAGCTAGCCTTCCCTGACTGTTATTCTATTACATGCTGTTCTGCTCCAACCAACTATTGCCCTGTGGGAATGCGGGCCCGCCATTGCCAAATCTTTTGATAATCTGATTTTTTTCTAAGAGAAGCCAGAAATCTGGATTTTTAAAATATGAAATTTCCTGATTTAAAAATGTTGGCAACCAAATCAAATTTATTATTATTTTAAATGGTCTGCGGGCCAAATGAAACATGTCTGTGGGCTCCACTTAGCCTGTGGGCTACCAGTTGCAACCTCTGGTCAAAACACTTCAAAGCCAACAGTATTGATTTTTAAGCTGGTATTGGTCTGAGCAGTGGCTCTGGGTCCACGGTCATGTGGGTTCCAGAGAGGAGGTCTATGCAGAAGGAGACACAGTTCGAGTCCTTCATGTCTACCTGGGCTGCATGTGGAACATTCTTCCAGTTTCCTGATACAGCTTCGCCACCCTGCTGAAATTCCAAGATGTTGACTTTGCATTTCTAGGCGACCAGGTCCCGCTAGGCCAGGCTGACCTACCCACCCAGTCCCTGGTGCCGCTCCCACTTTGGTGTCCACAACTTGGAGAGAAGGGAGAACCCCTCATGCTTTTGAATCCATCTGTAGCATCCAGAGGCATGACCGATTCCCCACTCCCATTTAACAGGGGTGGACCATTGCCATAATTTATTGAGTGCTTAGTATGCACTCTGTGCAAATTGTGTGATTTCATCCTCTAAAACATGCCTATTGTTGCCAGTGGGGACACTGAAACTCGGGACTGCCAAGGACTTGTCCAAGGTCACAGCCTGATTGATCTCTGGCTTCTCTTTCCATTGCAAAGCCATTCTTAACTGGCCTTTGTAACAGGCTTGTGTCACGATGCCCCTAGCAGGCAAGGGTCTGGTCCCCAGCAGACCAGGAAGCACAGACCCCTTGGACTCACCATATGGCCGTTTATCTTTCTGTCCAGCTGGCGCCTGGAGTTCTCGACCTCCTGGAAGCCTCGCTGTCTTCACAGATGGGACGTCACTGACGTCCCAGCACCCACCTCCAGCCGGGCTTCTTTTCCAGTACTTTTCCTTCTTTTTTGTATTCATTTCTTAACAAAACTTGATTTTGCCCTGCCATATGCCAGACAGGGCAGGGTACCAGGAGTCCAGGCCTTTCCCGGAGGCTCCTTCTGCCCAGGGTGTCCACTTTGCACTTGTGGCCTGGGCCTTGGCATCTTCTCCTGGTCAGAAACCTGGGTGAGGGTGGGACCCCTTCCTGGGAGAAGGCCAGAGTAGGCCGCTGGGGCCTCAGGCCGAAGAGTGGGGTGTTTTCCAAAGTCTGGCGTAACTGGATATCAAGCCGGCCACTAGCTTGAGTCATGGGACGCTGAGCCAGAATGGGCAAGAGCAGGTCTCAAAGGGATCAGGGGACATCTTTAAGGGGGCTCTTAAAGTCCAAGGTAAAAGCAGGACCCTGGTTGCCTTGAGGGTGGGGTGGTCTTGACCATAGGCCCGCCTAGTCCCAGTAAAGCTTGCCTTTTCCTTCTGCACCCAGCTGTGAGCGCCTGAACTGGGGGTGAGAAGGTGAGTTTCCAGAGTCCTGTGGCTCTGTGCACAGACGTGGGTGGCAGGCAGCCAGTCTCTGGGGCCCTGAGCCCCTGTGCTGCTGTGGCACAAGGAAGCTATTTCAACTCCCCAGAGGGGCCTGAGCCATACCTGACTCCACCCTGGCCGCTGGCCCCTATTTTTTCCTCTGACATCCTCTCCTTTAGGTAATAATACCAGGCACAAGCAACCATCTCCTGAACTCCCTCAGAGGCCCTTCTTAGCCAAATGTTGTTAAAATTCTAGGAGAAATCCAATTCTCAATTTGGAGCTACCTATGAATTTGGCAAACCGGTGCCCTCCCCTCCAGAAATGAGCGTGCGTGCATGCACACACACACACACACACACCCCCAGAAGAAATCCAAAACCTAATTCTGAAGCTGTGGGAAGATGAGAGCAAAGAGGGTCAAGAAGCACAGAGACACTTACTCAGCAGAAACATCTTCAGGTGAAGGTCAGAACAATACGTCAACAGCATCTCAGGTGGACCATTTCCAGTGCTTGCCAGCATCGCCTTCAGAAACTAAGTTGACTCTCAATGTCGGGCGTAGACAGTAAAGAGCTGAAGCGCTCGCTATACAGAGTGATTTGGAATTGCTTATATAAATGTCACATAAATCATTTCCAGCAGAAGCTATATTAAGTAAAAGTCTGAAACTATGTCAATGAGGCCAATTTTTGCAGCATTTCTGAATATTTTTTTCACTTGTTAGGAAGGTTTTGTTACATATTTTCTGTTAATAGGACTTAAAATTGCAACTTTTAAACACAAAGTAAATAAAAAGAAAATCTTTATAGGAAGCGATGGAAAAAAAAATGCCACATACCCGTCCTTACCAGGGTATTCGTCTCATTTAAGCCCCATGAAAGTCCTATAAGACAGGTATAATAACTCCCACTTTACAGATGAGGAAGCTGAGGCCCAGGCAGGCTTAGCAGTGTCCAGGGTCTCCCAGCTGCTGAGAAGCAGCAGGGGGAGCCCAGCCTCTCGTGCACCCTACCCCACAAGAGGGGCCGCAAGGACAATTCAGTCTTAATTGAGACCATGCACCAGTGAGACCAGCAGGGAGGACCCAGGTGGACACCCCAGCCCAGCTTTGGTCTCTTATGATGCCTGGACCCAGACACCTTGAGGTCAGGGACCTGTCCTGTTTGCCACTGTGGCCCCAGCATTAGCTCTGGGCCTGGCACACAGAGGGCAAGCAAGCTTTGGATCCAAGAACAACTGACCCCGAAGCCTCAGTCTTTTCCTCTGGAAAATGGGCAGAGCTCAGTAAGCTAGTATACTTCCCGTGCTTGACGCATAGTAGGTCCTCAGGAACAAATGGGGACTGATGATGATCAATGATCAGTCCTTTGCTTTAAGACGCATCTGAGCTATCCCCCTTTTGCTACATTCCCCTCCAAGTTGCTATGAGAGAAACTATCCCCTAGGGGTCCCTCCACCCAGAGTGAACCCAGAGACCTCCCCACCACAGCCTTCCTTGCCTCTCTTTGAGCACTGTCCTCCAGGCTCCTGGAATTAGAGCCCAGCCAGGGAGAAGGGACATGAGACACAAAACAGTGGGTCAAAGACCAGTGCAGTGACTGTAAACCAGGACCCCTCCTTCCTGCCCCCCGAAAGTGGGGGGCAGGAAGGAGGGGTGCACCTAGGACAGAGGAGAAGCGGGGCCTACCTGGCCCACTCCCTCTGGCTGAGGTCCCTGGGACCCCCTTGATGGCATCAGGAGGGCCCACTGGGTTGGGCAAAATGTTTTGTGAGTGTGACACACGTTGGCCAACAGAGGACAGCAAATACATTTTTTATGATCCTGGGAGGCTCAGTCCTGTCACATTTACTAGAAAAGAGGCTGGGCAGTAGAGGGGGACAAGTCATGTCTCAGTTATTTAGATCCTCTTGGGGCAAGAGGGGACACTTGTGAGATGATCTGGGGGTGCAGGGGGGGCAGGGGGGGCAAATTTCAGGAAAGGCTGAGCTGTAGGGGAGGGGCCCCCTCACTGCCTGAAACTTATGCCGATTATGGAGGGGGTGTCACCCCAGGGGCCAGATCTTTGCCAGGTGGAGAAGGTACCCTCAACGCCCCACCCCCAATTTCCAGCAGATCTCTTGGACCCTACCGCTTGGAAAGCAGCACCAAAGTGACATTGGAAGGGGGAGGGGGGAAGCACAACTTTATGTTTTGGCCTGAAAGGCAGTTGGTATTTGGGGAGTTCTTTGGAACAGAGCAGGTCCGTCCAGTTTTCAAACCTGGGGGTTCCAAGGGACCCCAGTATCCCAGAGCAGGTTAGGGGCCACCAAGGGGTGGTGACCAGGCCTGGGGGCCAGTCTGGGTGCCGCTCTGACTTCCACTGTTTGTTCATGGGGTTGGGGGAGAACGATGAGAATGGGAGGACCGGCTAAAAGCGCCTGCTGGCACCGTCACTGAGTGTTCCCAAAAGAGGCTAGCAGATCTGGGGGCGAGTCTGAATCTTAAGTAGATGTGTCCCCATTCAGGCACCCTGCACCCCAGCCGAGGGATCCCTGGAGCGCATGTGGAGGACTCCTGCCCGCCCCCAGGAGGGAGGCCCAGCCCAGGCTTCCTCCTCCGGCCCACGGGGTGTTGGAAATGGGGAATCTCCCCGCCCCCAGTTTGGAGAACCCCAGGCTCTGCCCCCACAGGTCGAGGCTGACGTCGCCGCCGCATTTCTAGGAATGCCCCTATCCGCTGACTATATTTGGCGAGGGTTTCTAGGAAGGCACCCCCCCACCCCGGCCCCCGCCCCAGCCCCCACCCGGGCAGGCGGGCGCGCGCCGCTTCCAGGCTCTCGCCCTCTCTCCCGGGCCGGGGAGGAGCCGCCCCGCCTGGGCCGCCGCCGCCTCCCCAGCGCCGCCAACCCCGGGCCGGCCCAGCCCCCGCCCCGGGCCGGCCATAGGGCGTGGAGGGGGGGGGGGGGGGCGCGGGGGAGGGGGGGCCGGGGGGGGCGGGGGCGCGGCTTTGTGGCGGCAGCGGACCGTGGAGGCCGGGTGCAGCCCCGTCGGCTCCGTGCTCTTGGCAGAAAAGGATTTTCTACGCCCCCCGCCCATCACTTGGATCTTGTCTGGGGAGGGGTGGGATCTTTTTCTGGAAGCCCCCCCCCCCCACCGCGCGGTGAAGGATTTGAGGCTGGGCTCCAATCGAGGCGGAGGCTGCAGGGCCCGCGGGCGCCCCCCGCCCCGCGCACGCCTCCCGGGAGCCCAGGAAGGCGCAGCCCCGGGGGGCCCCCTGCGCCCCCGAAGGAGGCAGCGGCGGTGAGTCTCCCCCTCTTGGCTGCATGGCACCCTCCCCCGCGCCGGGGCAGAGGCCGCGGCAGGTGGGTGCCCAGGCCCCCGGGCTCAGGGGGTGCGGGGCGGCTGCCTGGGGGGGCGGGTGGGGACGGGAGCGGGGAGGTGGCGGCGGGGGCAGCACCGGGCTCTCCGGGGACCCGGCGCTAGACGCTTGTCTGGGCTGCGATCCGCCGCCGCTGCCGCCCCCCGAGGCGGCGGGGCTGGGCTACCTCCCCAGCCCCCTTCCCGGCTCCCGAGAGGGGCGTGTTAGGCGAGGAGGTGGGATCGGGGCGAGGCAGCCCCCCACCTCCCCAAGGCTGGGGCTTGGAAATTAATGGGCGGTTGAAAAGGCAGCCACCCCGCCCCCACCCCGGAAAGCCCGTGCGGGAAACTGACTCGCTGCGTGACCCCGATATCAATGCCGCGCCGAGAGCAGGCCGCCCGCTCGCCGGTCCGCGCCCGCCGCGCCGCGCCCCGCCACTCCACGTGCGCCCCGGGCCGCGCTGGCTCGGCCCGGGCCCCGGGGACCGCCGGCAAAGCAGGAGAGGACAGTCCCCAGAGAGTTACCACCTCCCCGAAGTAAAGTTGGCTGCCCCCTCCCTCCCTCCCCCTCGAGGAGCAGGCGGCCATAGCACGTTGGCTTAGCTTTTGATGGGCAGGAGCGGGGGGCAAAAAAACCACAACTAGGTTCCGGGGGGCAGACTAGAGTGCCAGGGCCCCAGACCACACTGTGTTGCTCCGGCAAAAGTTAGGGGAAGAAGGGGGGGGGAGGCATTTTGATTTGGGGATGGGGGGGAGTGGCCATTCTGCTTTCTCCTGCTTCCAGTCCCCACCGTGGGGAGCGTTGGAATGTGCCGCTCAGATCCTCTGAGGACACATCCATATTTATAATTTATTTTTAGGAGAAGTTGTGAAAAAGAGAGGGGGTTTAAAATGGGGAGAAAAGGTGGGGGGGTGGCCTTTTTGGAACCCAGAGGCTAATTGAGCTATTAAGGTGGAAATAATTTCCCCCAATCCCGGCAAGCAGCAAATTTGACTTTAATGAGGGACAATTAAGGGCATAAATAACTAAACTTTAGCTGGGGGTGGGGTGGGGATTGTATGCAGCACCAAGGGCACTCCTTTTGCGCTTTGCTAAGGGACATTTTGGGGGCCCAGTGTTTTCCCTGGGAAGCTTTTGGGCCCAGCCGCGGGGCTGGGGGCAGGGGGCAGGAGAGGGAAAAGGTACCCGCTTTGGGGTGGGCAAATACCTGCCCCCATCCCTCCCACCACCATCCTGGCTTTTCCCTGAGATCTACTGTCATCCCTGTAGGAAAACCCAGGGTTCCTTTAATGATCCAGGGTTCTCCAAAATCCTGCCTCAGAGGCGGCCTGCCCCAGTGCTCTGAGCCGTGAAGGGGAACACGCTTCTTTCAAAAGGTTTTGGAAGCTGTGGTCCCAGAATCGGGGTTTTGAGGGCGAGATGAGTTTATGTTTTATCCAACTGGCCCACAAAGTCCCGCTTTTGGGGTCATTCTAAACATCGAGGGATTCAGGCCCAGCAGCCAGTGGAGAGAGAGCCAAGTGCTAACACCTCCAAGTTGCCGTCTAAAAGCTGACTGGAGAAAGGGGGGGAGGTTTGCTACTTTTGGTAAAAGTGAAAGGCTGTTGGGGGGGCTGGATAGTCGTGTGTGTGTGTGTGTGTGTGTGTGTGTGTGCACACACACGCTCAGTTTGTCGAACCGGCTAAGTTTTTAAGGGCCTCTTGCCTTGGGAGGCCAGAAGGAGATAAGGGAATTGTACAATTTTTTTTTTTTTTTTTTTTTTTTTTCCCGGGGTTTTTTTTTTTTTTTTTTGCCCAGTGGTTTAATGAGATGTCGTAGAGGATAGGATTTGAAGGGAATGAGTGGCATCCCGGTTTGACACCCTCCAAATCAAACACCGTTGAAGCTGTGAATGGTAATGACCTTAGATTTGTCTTCACATTGGTCAAAGGAGCACCGCTCCACTGGCTTCTTTCTACGTGGAGTCACGGTATTTCTTCGGTGCCTTGCTCTGAGCCATTTCATAAGAAACTCAGGATAGTGTGTTCACAGGAGCTCTCTAAGACAAGGGTGATAGGGGCACAAATCCCCTTCCCAGAATATTCACCTTATTAAGTTGTATTAATTTACACACACACACACACCTGCCCTCTGGTTGTAACCTATACAGAGACACCCACATACCTTAAGTTGATCTACTTGCAAATCTGGATTTTGGTCAGGTGTCCACAGCACCGAATAGGAAAGTGAACTGCACGTGAAGAACTTTGGAACACAGGGTTCTTGATGGAAAATTCTGTGTTTAACAGACATGAGACATGTACACACAGATGACATTTGAGCTCCGGGACCTTGGCAAAAACAGTTCTTTACTTCCCGAGTTCTCTCTCTTTGTTACGGGACACGATGAAACAGCACAATTTTCAAGAGTCCATGGTCCCAGTGTGGCTCATGGATGGGAAATTGTCACGTTGTGACACAAATTGTGTTTGTGCTTTGCTGAATCGTCGTCCCCCCTGGCAGCCCCAGAGAGCTGTCAGATCCTATTTGCTTTGCTAAATAGGGATATCTCGCCAAATTAGCCTTTAATGATACTTCTACAAATCGGGTGTGTTGCGCGAATTAACGAGGCCGGAACGCGGAATATTGCGCCAAGACATCGAGCTTGCATCCAGGCGCTGAAGCCGTATGTTAACATGACTGGATTGCGAAGTGGGGAAAATCAGACAGAGTTTCGTGCTGAGTGCGAAGCGAGTCTGCTTTCCTGCGAGCGTTTGCAACGGCACAGCCCTGGCTGACACGCAGCCCCCTGAAAGGCGCATGTAACTCTGAATACATTGAGCGGAACTTTTCCCCCCTTTGGAGTCTGGAAACAGGCACGGTAGTATGGTGAAGGGCTTATAAATCAGGGCTCTGCAGTGAGAAGTCTCAGTACTCGGCAGAGAATCACAGCTCCTTTGCATATTCCTACCACCACCCTCTCCCTGCCCTCCCCGCAGCGGTAAGAAAACACACACACACACACACACACACACGCACACACACGCACGCACGCACGCACAAATTAACGAGAACTGCTGAATATGCTACATGCATTTTGGCTTTTCTTCTTTGGCCTGTGTGAAGTTTCATTAAGCGGTTGCTACCCAGCCCCCCAAGATTTAGAAGAAAAAAGAAACTTGGAAGTTAGTTCTTAGCAATATACAAGATACAGGGAACCTCATCTGGACACAAATGTTTCGACGGTGTGGGGGAAATGTGTTCTAGCCGGGGGGTAAAATATTTGGAGGGGGTAGTGCAATGAGAGGAATACTCCCTTAAGAATAAAACATGCGTTTATGACTCAAACCAGTGAAAGGTGGGAAAGTCCCTACAAGGGGACACTCCCTCTATTTCTTGCTCCCCAGCACCACCCCCCAAAACACACACACACACACACACACACACACACACTCCACCTTATATTAAGAACAGAAAGATGATTCTCGCCAGGTAAAGGTACGGCTTTCTAGTAGCAGATCGGCTCACCGTCTTTTAATTGGGATCGTGGAGTAAATACAGCTTTTTTGGGCGGTGAGGATAAAAATTAGCCTGATCACGGTTAAGGGAAACTCTGTCCTCAAGCTCACTTGCCAGAAAAAAACGTGCACACACACCGAAATAAAACATTGTTCTGGAATTTTCTCTCTTGCCCAGCATCCCACACTTGGGAACATGTAAAATGCTTTTTTTTTTTTTTTTTTTGCTGCTTATGTACGGAATGAGGGAAACAAAAACCACCACACGACTGTGAGGTAAAACCACCATCGACTTTGCCGGCCCAGTAGCCACGCAGGCTTTTCAAGCAAAAGGGTGGAAGAGGTAGAGAGTTTGGGAGGAGTGAGCCTTGGGGTGCCTCCACCAACCTGAGCCCCCAGGCCTCCTCTGGTCTCCCTTCAGAGTAGCCAGTGATCCGATGCCCGCCTGGGTTGTAGGAGGCCTGTCAGTGTTTACAGAGCCTTCAAGTTGTGGATCGTACATCATCTTCCTTATATGAAGCATCTGCATTTAAGGAACCACAAGGCAAACTTGTTTCTCGGGCGTCCCTGAATGGCCACACTGCTCCACGAAAGGGAGACACACACACACGTAGGAAGTGAAAACTGCTGTTGGTGTCACAAGCAAGCCATATTTAAAATGCACCCGGAAGATGGGGCAAATGGAGCCTTTTGTCCAGGATTTGTTTGGCCTCCGCAGGGAAGGGAGGTGGTGGCCGCCTCGAGCCTGAAGTTAGCTGTGCAACGTGGTGCGAAAATTTTCTCAGAGGCATGCAGAGAGCTAGGCCCTCTTGTTGGAATCTTGCGTGAAATCAGTGCCCAGGCCTGTTGGCATCTCTGCCCCAGGCAGCCTGGACCGCTGCCAGCCCAGGCCTGAGCGTGGCCTTAGAAGCACCACCAGAGCCCAAACGAGCCCCTGGACAGGTGCACAGGGGGTCTCTGCTGCGGGGACCCGGCCGGCAGCATTTGTTGGCTAGAAGAGGGGTGTTTGGCTCCTCAGGGCAGCCTCCCCAGAGGCTCTGCAGGGCTTACTGTCCCACTTACCACGTGGTCTCTGCTGAGGGCAGAAGCCCACTTTGCTAAGCAGAGCCTCCCAGACGCTCAGAGGGAAACAGATGAGGCCGTCCTAGGGGCTCGGGACAAATCCGCCTGTGAGAGAGCAGACGTGAGGCTAGAAGGTTCAGGGGCAGAGCTGTGCTTTTGCAGGCCAGCCGGAAGTCCTCTCCAGGATCCGGGATCCTGGGATCCTCACATTTGGGGTGGGCCCAGGGGCGTGGCACAGGGCCAGCAGCCGAGCGTGCACTTAGGCATCTCAGCTACCGTGCAAGCCACCCATGCAAACTGCTGCCTTCCCCAGCCCTCTTCCCTCGGGCAGCAAGGAAGACCCAGGCTAGCAGAGCAGGGTTGCAGCCCTAACGTGGGGAGAAGGCATCGGAGGCCCATCAGAGGGGCTGCTGGGCAGATGAGGGGCCCCTGAGCCGGTCTTGGGCGGGGGGGCAGCCGAGAGAGAACTGGGTGGGCATCCCAGAGGCGAGCTTGCAGGGAAAAAGCCCGCTCAGACATGTTGCACCCAGCCCTGAGTCAGCCAGTCCCACGGGACTCCCATTTGGCCCCAGCAACTGGACTCCAGGCCACCTAAAGGCCTTGTGGGTTCCTGATTGTATCTTAGAATGGCATTAAAAGGTCCAGACCAGGCACTCGCAGGCCGTGCCATATTTAGCCTCAGCTTCACCCAGAGAATATTTTAGGTGCTGCTTGAAAGAAGAGATCCGGGCCGGGTTGCCAGCTGTCACATGGCGAGTGTAGAATCGCTCCCTTGCAGGCCCGGCCCAGACGGCCAGGAGCTCACCGGCACAGATGCCCCGAGCCCCTGCCAGGGCTCCGGGGCCACGCGACAGGTGCCAGGGAGCCACCGAGCACCCGGGGAGCCGGTTCTGCGTCGGGAAGGGTTTGTGTCCCGTTTTCGTTCCAATGGCGATAAGGCAGAGGTGGCTTCCATTCACAGAGCTCACAGAGGCTGTGTTCAGCCCCCTCTTCTCTCGATGGCCCAGTGTGATATGCCAGCTTGCTGAGGGAGCAAGCCCTCCTCGGGTGTCAACAACCAGGGAGAGGTTAACCCTTTCAGGGCCCAGGGGTGCTGGCCGGCATGGGGGACCTGCACCTTGAGAGAGCTGGCAGGCCACCGGCCCCAGGGGAACCCCTGGGCTGGACATCCAGGGGCCAGACCTGAGAGATGGCTTCCTGGACCTTAGCAGGGATCCCCCCTCCTCCACCTGCTTCTGCCCCATCAGCCACGACCACCAAGCTCCCCTACCCAAGCCTTTCACCCTCTGGTGTACGGCCAGCCGTGCAAACAACTGCTCCCCTTTCCAGATATTTTCCCCTGGGTTTCCATGTGGACTGCCTTTCCCACATTCCACACGAGGAGGTATTGATGGGTGCGTGGTTCCCTTAGATCGGTAAGGAGAGTTCGGGAAGAATCAGTCGGGGTCTTGGGGAAACGTCACAGGCGAGTCCTGGAAGTGGCCTGGTGTCAGGGAATGATGCTTCTACCCTGCTCTGAGATTCCCGATCTCGGTGTTCTAAGCACAGAGGAGGCGCGTCTGTCTCGAAGCCGCTGCACAGCGACATATTTAGCCAATTATTGGCCAATAATCATCAGTCTTTTGGGGCGCCTGGGCGGAGCCGCCGCATACTGTGAAAATTTTGGCTTGTTTAAAGTCTGCTCTAACTTTGTACATTTTTTCCTTTTTAGTTTTGGCTCTTGGTGCTCCGAGGGCCACCACTTCCTGCCCAGCTGCTTCGTTACCGCAGGGAAAATGAGGGACTTTTGGGGGCAGATGTGTTTCCATTCCACTATCATAATGCCCCTAAAAATCCTTATTGCTCTTGCAGTATTCCTCGGGGTCCCTGGGCCAGCGGGGAAGATGGCAGCGCTGAGGTCCTCCAGCAACTAAAAGAAGAGAAAGATGTTCCCCCCCAATTCTCCCAGCACACACGTCCCTCCTGCACTCACAACAGGGCTCTCAACTGGTTACGGCCACGAGAAAGAGAAAGGCGCCATCCACAGACACTGGTTGCTAATTCTGCTTTTTGCCTCCAGGGGCAGAGTGTTGGAGGTCAGGCCCGGGGAACAGGGCAGCCGTGGGGCCTGTTCGCCTTTGCTCTCCAGGGGGACGGGGGCGCATGGGGGAAGGTGGGAGAGGTGGGAAAGGAGCACACGTTACCTGTTTGACCAGGGGAGTGAGGCGACTCTCACCCTTCAGCCTGGTCCTTCCCGGCGGGGCCTCTGGGATCTCCACTTTGGCAGGGGGCCCTGGCCAATCCTGGCTTTCTCCCCCGTGCCCCGATCCCTGAGCCAGGTCGCTTTCCCACCCTCTGCCTCCTTTTCCCTGTCTGCCAAGGGAGGGGCCGCACCCCAGGCTCGGGCCTCGAAGGGTTCAATGGTTGCCACCCAAGGGTATAATGAGCCCAAGCGCTATACAAGCCCCAAAGGTGCTTTGAAAATGGGGAAGTTAAAGCATTCGCCGTGAAAGGTGTTGGTACTAACACTTCTAACACATGCCTTATATGCTGCGGCGATTCAAACAAGGAGGGGAGACCGCAGCCCCGCAGCGGAGCATGGGTTTCTGGAATTAGCCTGCTTGTGCCCTGGGACCGCTGCTGTGTCACCCCAGGCAGGTGGCTCAACCTCTCTGGGCCACCATTTCCTCCCGCATGAAACCCACAGCTTAGAATAGCCCCCTCCCACGTCAGATGCGCAGATCTACCCGGCGATTCTAAGTGCTACCTGGCTCCAGGTGTACGGTATTTTCCTAGGTTCTTCTTTGTATGGCTAATTTCTATTTGCAGCAAGCAACTGCTTTTCAGTTGAGGGTAGGGCTTAGAAGGCCCCCTCTCCTGTCCCAACTCATGTAAGTGAAAAAGGGTAAGTTGCTTGGAAGAAAAATATTAAGCAAAGAATAGTAGAGGTGGCCTGAGGATGGCGCAGGGACCGAGATGCTCGAGTTTCCCAGGCCCACTGAACTAAGCATTCGTGTTTCAGCCATTTTCGGCAGCCACATAGTTGGGTCGCCAGTTCAAATCTGTGGCGGGCTCCACCCATGACAGCCTGGGCGTCACGTTCACATGTCCTCCCTTCTCAGGGGTACCCCCACCCCTTCCCTGCCCGCCCACACCAATGACATCTCTGCCCTTACACCACCCCTCCACCCCCCTTAGCTTGGATTTGTCTCCCGTCTTAGGGTCGTGACGACCCAGCACCCTTCTTCCTCAGCAGGGCACCTCTCTGGGCCTCGGTGTCTCAGTGAGACGGGGAGAATAGTAAACCCTCTGTCCCAGATCAAGGAAGTCACAGGGCTCCATTGGGCAGCTACCGTAGTTCAAAAACAGCACCAGTGGCCCTGGGGACAGGCAGGGGCCACAGCAGCGCCTTCAGCCCGGAGGGACACTCCTTCGACAAGCCACCCCGTGCCAGGCCTGGGCACCAGCTCCCTGCCTGCCCCCCTGGGACAGTGGCTTTACAGGGAAACAGCGAGCGCTCGGTCCCAGCCAGCAGGGGCGGACTCTGGTTTCACTTTCTGCTGTGTCATGGGGTGGGGGGTGGCATCAGGGCCCAGCTGGCCAGCTGGGGCAGGCACGGAGAGCCTGGCAGACAGCTGCCGGCCCAGCTGCCAGAGCACAACCCCCGCCCCCGCCCTGCGGCCTGCCAGGAAGGGGGCTGGGCCTGCCATGCCTGTCTCCCACTCGGTGGAGAGAACCGCAGGTGGGAAAAGCCAGGAGTGAGTGAGATGATTTCTTTAGCTCCGGGATCTCCCCAGAACAAGTCCTTCGGCCACACAGTCTTGAAGTTCTGAGAACTGCAGCTGTTGATTCTGGATCCGAATGCCCTGGCTGGACACCTGCTTCCTGCCTCCCTTTGCTGAGCACATGTCTGTTGAGGGCCTACTGTGTGCTGAGCACCATGCCGGGGGCCAGGGGTGCAGCTGGGAGCAAGACAGCCCCTGTCCTGATGGGGCTCCCCCTCGAGTCAGGGGAGACAGACGAAGGAGAAAGCAAAGAAAGAATCCCATGTTATGGAGCAAATTTCACACCATAAGCTTGGTGTTAGCATCTCAGGGAAGAGGCGTGCATTTCTGCACGTGTGTGCCCATGTGTGTGTCCGTCATGTGTCAATTCCTGAGACACACAGGTAGGTTAAGAACACAGACCAGGGACGGGATGTCCCGGGTTGGAATGCGGATTCTTCCACCGACTGGTGTGTGACCTTGGGCAAGCTCCCTCTTCTCTCTGGGCTTCTGTTGCCCCATCCAGAGGTGCTCGAATAATAGTACCTCCACGGCAGGGCTGCAGAGAGGACGTAAACACGTCCCTAAAAAACTACGGACAGTGCCTGGCATTGACCGTGAGCTGCCTAAGGCATAACCAGTATCTAAGAGTAACAAACAGGTACTATTCTCATAGGCCCTTGCCATACCTCATCTCCCTTTACGGCCGCAACCAACCCTTAAGTGGGCCTTAACAGGGCCTTGTTTAGATGAGAAAACCAAGGCGCAGGCAGGTACCCAGCTAGAAGAGGCTGACCCCAAGTTGTGGGCCCGGTCCTTACTTTAATGCCCTGCTGTCGTCATCTTGACATTTTTAATAATTTTGGCACACGGGGCGCCGGGTTTTCATTTTGCAAACTAGGGAGGCAGCCCTGCCCAGATCTGATTTACCCCAAAGCAGTCCCTCTGAACTCTTACCATCCACAGAGCCGACTGCCAGTTCCAGAGTAATTTTCCAATTCATCAGTGCAGGGTTCGGTGTGGGACAGAAATCCTGGAAGGACAAAAGGAAGGTTGATCACAGGGCTGAACTGCCCAGATGCTTATTGGTTTGCTTGTTGCCCCTTTGAGAAGTCCAAGGGGGCAACAGCCAAGGGCAGGCGCTTGTCATTCATTCACTGGTGTATCCCCGGGACCCAGCATGTATGAGCTGCTCAGTTAATTGCGAAGCAAAGCAAATGGACGGAGAGGCTACTGTAGATCCTGGTCCAAACCCATTTATTTTATTTATTTATTTTTTGAAAGATTTTATTTATTTATTCCACAGAGATAGAGACAGCCAGCGAGAGAGGGAACACAAGCAGGGGGAGAGGGAGAGGAAGAAGCAGGCTCCCAGCAGAGGAGCCTGATGTGGGGCTCAATCCCATAACGCCGGGATCACGCCCCGAGCCGAAGGCAGACGCCCAACCGCTGTGCCACCCAGGCGCCCCTGGTCCAAACCCATTTAAAGGACACCTCCCAGGAAAGCAGGTTGTCAGGGCTGCAGTGGCAGCCCTGGCCACCCCAGCAGACTTCTGGGTAGCCACTGAAGGGTATGGGGATGTGCATCTCGTTCCAACCCCTGCCCCGACCCCACCTGCCAGTGCTCTGCAGCAGAGTCCTGTTCCATGGCTTCTGGTGGGGAGCTCAGAGGCAACACGGATATGTAGAGACACATGGGCCCAGATTCCCGAGCACCCGTTATGAGAGAAGATGCAGAGTTCAGTCAAAAAAATACTCAGGTTTTGGTTCTGGGCAGGTTCAAATCCCAGCTGGGGGTCGGGGGCGGGGGCACAGTTTCCTGGGCCGTTAAGTGAGAGGGTATGGATTTGTGGATCCGAGGGTCCTTCTTCCTCTGAAATTAGAGGTCTTTTATACTCTCAAGGCTCCAAATTATAAATACTACTAAGAAGCAGAGAATTATCTCAAAAGCCTTTGAGATATTTAGAACAATAATAAACAGTTGTATGTTTCGTCAACTGTTTTCACAGGCACTATCTCCACTGCATCAGATAACCCCGTGGAGTAGGAGTGGTCGGCCTCCTTCTCTAAATAACACAACCACCAGCATATATCGAGTGCTTTGTACGTACTAGGCGCTTGACACATATGAAGTCATTTTAGTCATCCAAGCAATATATAAGGGAGGCACTGCCTTCAGCTTGCTGATGAAGAAACAGAGAGAGGAACTGACCTGTCCAAGGTCACACAGCCAGCATGTGATGAGCTGGGGTTCAAGCCTGGATTTTCCATCTCAGGGACCAGCAGACTTTCCCCCTAAAGGGCCAGATACTAAATATTCTTGGCTTTGCAGGCCATATGGTCTGTGTCACAGCTACTCCACTCGGCTGTTATAACAACAACAACAACAAAAAGAAAACAACCAAAAAAACCCACCAGACACAACACAGAAATGAATGGACGTGGCTGTGTGTTCCAATAAAACTTATTTATAAAAACAAGACATGGGCCGAATTTGGCCCACAGGCTATAATTGGCCCACCCCTGTTCCAGACTCAAAAACCTGCCTTCCGATTTGGCCCGGGGAACATTCTTTCCCATCCTCTCTCCCCACCTGTGAATTGACTGTTACCTTTTACATCAGAGACCCCTGGCTCTGGAGAGATTGAATCGGACTCTCTTTTCTTGAGGGAATTATGAAGCTCTTGGAATTCGTAACTATTAGATTTATTAGTGCCTGCCATAATAGGACACCATGGGGATCTGAAAGTTGTAATTTTAATAGCTGTGACTGAGTAACTTTTAAAGAGGCAAGACTTATAGCTTAGAAAGATACCTCAGTGGGGCACCTTGGCTGTGGAGGGAACTTCTCAGAGAAGGCAGTTCTCTGAAGTCTGTGAGAATGGAAATAGAGTGAAAAACATCTTAAGGCACAAGAAGGAAAATGAAGGGGAGGATGGCAGGTGTGTGTGTGTGTGTGTGTGTGTGCGCGTGTGTGTGTGTGTATGCATGCACAGAGAGAGGGTGCGGGAGAGGGGATTTTCCAAAAGGCAAGAAGTTGAAGACTAAGGATTTCTGGTGGGAGAAGCGGGGGGCATGACTTTTTTTAACAGCTTTATCGAGATATAATCCACTTACCATACAATTTACCCATTCAAAGTGGACAGTTAATGGCTTTGAGTATATTCACAGAGTTGGGCATCCATCCTCATGGTCAGTTTCAGAACATTTTTATCACCTCAAAAAGAAACATCACTGTCCAATCCTCCTTCCCACCCTCATCCTAAGCAATCACTCGTCTACTTTCTTCTCTATAGATTTGCCCGTTCTAGACATTTCATATAAAGCAGACAGTGTGCGATCCTTTGTGACCGGCTTCTTTCCGTGAGCGTCGTGTTCTCAAGGTCTGTCCACGCCGGAGTGCACCATGGGACTTCATTCCTTCATTCCTTTCTGTGGCTGAAGACTACCCATGTACTTATGTATCCGTGTGTCAGGTGATGGACACGTGTTGTTTACACTTTCTGGCTATTAGGAATAATGCAGCTTCCAACATTGGTGTGGGCGTACATTTTCATTTCTCTTCGGCATACACCCTAGAAGTGGGATTACTGGGTCATCTGGAAGCTTTGTGGTTAACATTTTAAGGAGCTGCCGGAAGCACGGTCTTATATGGCCTTTTTGTCCTTTTATTTTCTACTTTCCCGCCATGTTGAACGTAAGGAAAATACTCTCCTGAGCGCGTGGACCCATCATCAAGAGTTACCAGCCTCTGCCGGTCCTGATCCGCCTGCCTACCCTCTCTCCCTTTGTCACTCTTCAAATAGTTTGAAGCCAAGTCGAGCACTGACTTTATGTTGTTACCTTGGCTGAGAGGTCCACATTTTTCTTCCGTCCCAGTCTCCTCCGCCCACATCCTTATGTGGGTAGATTTTGGGGAGAGCAGAGGAAGTGGGGGCAGAGTCCCGAGTGGGTCAGTGTCGGGTGGCAAAGGAACAGCTCCTGAACAAAGCAGGACTGGCTGTGCAATTTGCACGAGGAAAATATGGAGCCCTTTGTTCAAAAATTATCCAGAAGTTCAAGATGACAAAATTAAAAAAAAAAAAAAAGATTCTTTCTCTCCCTCTGCCCCTCCCCCATTCCCTCTCTCTAAAAAAAAAGAGAGAGAGAGGGAGACAGAAAAAAGAAACCAGAAAAGCAAGGATTCCCACCACCACTCCACTGGCCTGACAGACATGTAATGAAAAGAGTATTATCATTTTATATTGCTCCAGAGTGTGGAAATCATTTTAAAAACACGATTTTAGATTATTTAATTGCCCCAAATTTTAAAAATAATACCATGCTGGTGGTAAGGAAAATAGTACAGAAGAGAATAATGTGGGAAATGAAGGAACACCTCGTTTGCGATTTATCTTTAATTCCGCTTTCTAAACAGTAACCCTTGGATGCAGTTTGCATAATCTCCATACATTTTCGTCGCATGTTCAAGTGCATTCACTTTTTTTGCTCATAACATTAAGAAAGCCAGGGGCGGGGGCGCCTGGGTGGCACAGCGGTTAAGCGTCTCAGGGCGTGATCCCGGCGTTATGGGATCGAGCCCCACATCAGGCTCCTCCACTGTGAGCCTGCTTCTTCCTCTCCCACTCCCCCTGCTTGTGTTCCCTCTCTCACTGGCTGTCTCTATCTCTGTCGAATAAATAAATAAAATCTTTAAAAAAAAAAAGAAAAAGAAAAAAAGCCAGGGGCGTTGCAATATATCCTGAAGACGTGACAGCCCTCAGACCCACCTCATTCTTTCTAATGACTTCTGGCATTGCACCATACTTAACCTGTCCCGTACCGGCCAGCATTTCAGTTAACGCCAGGATTTTGCCATTATAACATATACTCTCTTTGGCACGTATCCAAGTATACTCATAGGATACATTCCTAGAAGCAGAATGTCTCGGTCCAGAGGATATGTGCATTTTAAATTTCTACAGCTACTGCCCAGGGACCATCAACAGCACATGGGTGGGGGAGCCCATTTCCACGCCCTCGCCCACCCCAGCAAGGACGCAGTGTGTCAGGGGAAGCAAGTCCCAAATGAGGTAAGGGGATGTGCCGTGTGGACCTGGATGGGGGTGGACGTGGCCCCTGAGTTTGTCCCTGGAGCCTTCTGAGGTGGTAAGCTGTTTAGAGTTCTCATCAGCTTGGGTTTTATAAACAAAGGCAGAGTTTGGGGAGGTGAGCCAGAACTGTGCAGTGAGAAGCGCTATGCAAGTCAGTATTTATTTCTTTAGTGCAGTTAGAACTTAAATATGGTCAAAACATATTCTTCTTTTAATTTACACAAACAAATATGTTCCCCGGCTGACACCTCCAGTGCCAAGTTTCTAGGGGAAATGAAATTCTACTGTGAGATTATAAAGCACTAAGGAGAAGAGGAGAATGGAAAAGCCGCTGCAAGTTTGCTCTTCACGTCCGGGACTGGCTGCTGAGAAGTGTCTCTTTCTGTGTTAGTTGCAGATAAACCTGCCAGTAACTTAGCGAATGAGCCGTGGAGCACATAAAGGCCAGAAGATGGGAAATGCTCCGGGCTTGATAAAAGGAGTTCTGCTCGGCTCGGCATCCTCCCTCCCTCCTGCGAGTCCTGCGGAGATCTATCCAGAGAGGGTCTGATGGAGTGAGGAAAAAGCAATGAGACCCACGTGAGTCTCCTTTCAAGGGCTGTGCTAATACAAAACCAAACAACTTGAAATTGTTCCAAGAGGGGATTAAAGCAACATGTTATTTTGAGTGATTGCTTAATTTATTGAGCTGCGGCTAGATCTGTAACAAAATACAGCCTTGCCGCTGATAACCTCCTGCTGCAATTGCACTTCCATGATTAAGGAATATTTTCCAAGAGTTTCTCGGGAATGGCTTAGAATTTTTAGTCTCTGTGGTGGGGTGCTTCTGAGCACTCAATTTCTGGGCAAGTTTTTGTGTTCTTGTTGTTTTGTTGGTGGTGGTGGTGGTTTTCCCCCACGAGCGACAGGCTGATGTTAATAAGGAAAGGAAGCGGTGTTTTATTGAATGCCTTGAGCTCACTATGTCCTTACTATACATTATCTCTAATCCTGACAACAGCCCGATGAAGTAACTCTTATTAGTCCCTATTTTACGGATATGAAGCTCGTAGCTGTGAAGTCATTCTCCAGAGTGGCGCTGTCCAAGACTGTAGCTACTAGTCATACGTGGCTATTTTTGTGTAAATTAGCTAAGAGTTAAAAAAATCTCAACATTTACTGCCCAACAAGCAACTAATTCAATGGGGCTCGTGCTACCACTTTGCACAGCATAGACATAGACCATTTTGATTGTTGCAGAAAGTTCGAGGGATTGTGTGCTCTTTCAGGGATTTCAGAGGCAGAACTGGGAGTGCCAGGATTCAAACCCAGTGGTGCTCTGAGGCAGCGCCATTCTATTATCACCCCCTGGCTGCTTTCTTCTCTTCCTTTGGCTGAAAAGCAGAGACTAGAGCAGTGATTCTAAACCCTGGCTGCACATTAAAATAACCCAGACTGCTTAAACAAAACAATACGGATGTGAGGGTCCTAGCCCCGGGGATTCTGACTTAATTGTGATTGGGAGGGGTTTTTTTAAGTCCCCATGTGACTCAAGTGTGCAGACAGGATTGGGAACAGCTAGGCGAGAGGATCCACACACAGGATGGGGGAAGGAGCTGGTTCACCTGCCGGGAGATGGTGGCCCCTTGTGGACCCGGAGGCGGGCTGCCCCTGGAGCCACCTCGAAACGTCCTCCTCAGAGAGCTCAGGTTCATGTCAGAGGACAGACAGAAGTGCTTTTTCACATGCTTTCTGCTCGAGGGGACACACAGCAGAGAGTTCTGCCTTTGGAAGCAGGCTTTGTTACACCATCATGGAAGAAAGGAGTTGTGAAAGCAAAAAAAAAACCCCGAAGCCCCAGATTTGAGCTGAAAGTATCTGAGCGAACTCCGGCTATATTTTGCCTGACAACGTGGAAGCATGTGTTTCTGACCTCGTCTCCTGAAAAGGTGAGAAAGAACGACCAGTTCAGCAGCTATCTAAGCACTCCCGGCACCCACATTATGGTCTCTAACCATCACTTTGAACCAGAAATCAGGGCTTTGTGGAGATATGGCCGATTCCAGGAGTAAGGCAGGGAATGTACAAGGCGAGCCTGGCACATCTGGTCACCCAGGTCACTTGGGACCGTGAAAGACTTCTGGAGTCATGTCAAAAAGGATGCAGGGGGTAGTGTGAAGAGGCTCCCACTGGCCAAAGATGGGACAATTTGAGTATCAATAATAACCACTATGGATTAAAACATGTTACATACATCCAAATCTATGAGGTTGCCAAGATACTTAGAAAAATACAAAAACAGGGGCATCTGGGTGGCTCAGTTGATTAAAGCATCCGCCTTCAGCTCAGGTCATGATCCTGGGGTCCTGGGATTGAGCCCCACGGGCTCCCTGCTTAGCGGGGAGTCTGCTTTTCCCTCTCCCTCTGCCCCTCCCCTCCCTGCTCATGCTCTTTCTCTCTCTCAAATGAATAAGTTTTTTAAAAAGAAAGAAAAATAGAAAAACATGAACTCATATGTCACCTCTGGAGGATGCTGAGGAACTAACTCATTATTTTGACAATGTCAAACAAAGGGAAAGAACCAAGCATTTATCCTTTCTGGTATGAACTATACGTTGCAGTAACCAAATAGTTGATAAGGGCAAGTATGCCTTTCTGGAAGTATCCCAGCTAACAAGCAAAGACAGAAGGATAGAATCAGTGTGCCACCAGTTTGCAACCTCCGGTGGATCCGGACAGTCATCATCAATGGCTGCTAACAACACAAAGAGGGACAACCGGACATTATGTGCCTTCAAATGGAAATACTAAGCAGCCACTGTAAAGTTATACAAACACGCAAACACACACAGAACAGACGTGAATCTGAGTGAGCTTCTAGCTCTAACGACAGATTTATAAGAAACACAGCTGGGAGAGGAACACATATAACAGCAATACGGGGATGCAATAGGCAAAACTCAGTCTGTAAGATATGCCACAGAGCAACCAACCCAGTCTTTTTCAACAAATAAATTGCAAGAGAAGAAAAAGGGAGGAAGCGAGTACCTACAGATTAAGAGAGACAGAAGAGACCTATCAACCTTATATGGGTCCTGATTTTAACCACTGTAAAGAAAACATTTATGAGACAACCAGAGGAATTGGAACACCGGATACTTGCTAATATTAAAGCACTACTGTTAGTTCTAGGAGGGGTGATGGTGGTTAAAAAAAATTTTTTTTTTTTGAGTCATATACTAAAATATTTGCAGAAGAAATGGTTGATGTCTGGAATGTGCTTTAAAGTATGTGGGATGAGGGAGGAAGGGAAGGGGACCTTCTGTCTCCCCCTAGAGACAGAATAAGATTAGCCAAGAGCTGGGGATTGTTGGAGGTGGGTGATGGGTAGCTGGGTCCCTTGTACTGTATACTCGCATATGCTCAAAGTTTTTCATGATAAAAATAAGAATGCCAGCCTTTTCCTTCCCTTCTCTCAAGGGTATCAGCTTGGTCTGCCCACCCACTGCCGGCACCTCTGGGGCAAGCCTGGGTAGCCGACTTGAGGTATCTCTCAGCACGGACACACGTATGTGCACACGCACACACACAGCCATCTCCATGGCAACCAGCGATGTGAGAAAACGGCCTCCACGAGGCTCCTGTCTGCATGAGGATCAGGCTAGGCTGCTGGGGTCATGCCAGGCCACCGCAGCTGCTCCCCCCAGAGCATTCCTAGTCAGAGCTTCACAGGGGTCCCCTCCCCACATCTGTCTGCTTGCATCCCTTCTCAATCACTCTTGCCCCCTGCATGTAACCCCTGAGGAAGCTGAGATCAATTCGCAGACAGAACAGGACCCTGAATCAGATCTAGGTGTAAATTCTGATTTCACCACTTAATGGCAGGACCTTTAACTTCCCTGAGCCTTGATCTCACCTGTACAATGGGCACAATGTGACCTCAACTAACAACAAATTTCTAATCTGGGGGTGGGAGGGGGCAGTGGCAAAAAGGACCTAGTCTCCACCTCGTGGAACCAGACACTCGGAGGTAAAAGGCACTCTTAACAGAGTGTAAGTGCTGTGACACTCGGAGGTAAAAGGCACTCTTAACAGAGTGTAAGTGCTGTAAATATAAAGTGCACGTCACAAAACCTGAAATGTAAATGTGCTTAATCACATCCGCATTGTTTCGAAAACTGGCAGTCACTGCTTAGGAAAATCTTAACTCCCAGTCTTACTTTTAGTGAACTAGAGTACCCAGCTATGCCCAACACAGAACGACTTCCCTTAACGTGGTGCTCACGCTACCATGAGGTAAGTATTACTATTCTCATTTTATGGAAGAAGAAACTAGGGACAGAGAGGCAAGGAACCTTGCTGGAGGCCGCACCGAGGGTGTATGGCCCTGTCCTCAAGGCTCAGTCCTCTGCATTGATTAAGCTTTGAAATGCAGCACCCGAAAGAACTCAGGGCTGCCAAGAGACCAACAGGCTCTCCAGGTCCAACTCCATTTTTGCAAATGAGGAGAAAGGGCCCAGAGAGGCCAAGTAACTTCTTCCAGGCCACACAGCATATTAGCTGCTAAGCCTGTGTCCAGGCTGCTTGGGGAGAAGATGCGAAGAAGCGTCCCGTAGTGAGGGAAGCTGGCTCTTTTGGCCCCACTTAATCCTGTCCCAGAGTGGGGTGACCAACCATCCTGGGGTTACCGGGGAATGGGGACTTTAGAGGGCTGAAACCAGGCAGGTCCTAAACCAACCAGGATGAGTTTTCTGAAATCACAGAAATGTCTCGACAAATGTTTTCCAGGACACGAGGCCCTGGGGTGGAGCGGGCTGAGGAGAACTATCAACGAGGCCCCTTAGAAGCACTGGGGCTTCATGCTCGAGGTCCCCTGGAGGTACCACACACGTGCCGTCTCAATGGCCTCCCAAGTGCTCCATCACCCCACAGCCTTCCTTGCCCTCTCTGATCCGTCCTCCCCCCATCAGCCAGAGTGTTCTTTCTGAGTTGTAAATCTAATTATCCCACGTCCCAGTTTAGAAACCGGAATGGATTCTCATTTTTCCGATTGCTTTAGGACAAACTCTGAACTCTGCAGGCCCTGAGGCCCTGAGCTCGGCTTGCCTGGCCCAGCTGCCTCCCTCTCTGGAACCCACCCCACCGCTATGCTATTCCAGGTGGGACCAGGCAAGCCGGAGCCCTTCTTACTGCACCCTCCCTGACCCACACACCCTTTTCCTAGCACCGAGTCTTTCTTGCTCAGAGTCAGCCCAAACATAATCACATGGCTTATTTGTATAATGAACTGATTAGTTCTATCCAGTCTCCCCCACCTCGGGCTAGACTGTCAGCCCACAGGAGCAGGGACTGTTATGTGATGTTCGCTTCTATTTTACAGCCTCTGTCTCAGTGGTGACACATGAATGGCACTTAATAAAAAGTCATCGAATGGCCCAGCCAATGCCACCATCACCTCCGACTGGGCCTCCATCTGAAATCTCGGAAACCATTTATAGCCACCCTGACCTCCGGTTCCCATTTCAGACAGGCTGGCACCCGTGATGTCACGTGACAGAAGATGATCCCAGGAAAAGATTGGCCAAGAGGCTCCTGGAAGGAGCTATGGCAGCCAGGATCAAGGGTGGTTTTTTTTTTCTTTAATTATCCTACCTCTTCTGCCCATTCTTTCTTGGCTCTGTTCCCATCTCTACCTAAACACCAGCTCAGGGGAAAAAAAAAAAACCAAAACATCAACAAAACATCAGCCCCAGCGTTTGAGACAAGATAGCTGGCTGGTTCCCTCTCAGCTGGTAATTAATGCTGAAAACGTTCATGACTTGCCTTGGCCACAAGGTAATAATAAAACTGTGCTGCCTGATTATTTGCCTACTAATTCCCTTCTCGTTTTTTTTTTTCCTTCCCCTTTCCTTAAATTAATTCCAGAGTTCCTCCAGATTTCTCGTTGCTAAGCTCTGAAGTTCCAGGTCTTGCAGCACCCGCGCTGATTGGCGGGGAGGCCCTGGGCAGCTCCAATCAGAGGCGGGCTGCTGCAAGCAGCATCCACATCACCGCTCGCCCCGGGGTTTTGGAATTTTCTCGCTGACGTTATGAACCGCAAAGGTTTTTGTCTAACTCTGCAAAACCTGTTCTCTTGATCTTGTCTGCCTCTCGCTCCGGAGCTCAGGCTTTTGGGGGAGGGGGAGGTAGGCGGGTGTCAGAGGTCCTGGAATTTCCCCGGAGGGGTAGGGAGGACCCAGGTTGCCCAGTTGGGGTCAGTGACAGGGATGCCTAGGGCCCATTTGTGGTGGACCACAGACGACAGCGTGATGCCCTGTCACAGGCTGGAGGATGCCTCAAGTTCCCCTGGTCTGACCTGTTGGTGAAACACTGAAGAAGAATGAGGAAAGGGGGATGTCATTGAATGTGGAGGGCACATTTGCAAAGGACTTTAAAACACGTACATGTTAAGGACACCCAGGAGGGCCATTCTGGTCCGAATCCTAACGCCAGCCGCCACCATGAACGGAGTCTCCTCTGTGTGCCAGAAGCTTAATACCACTTTATTGAGGGATGATTGACATACGAAAAGCTGTATATATTTAACCCATACACTTGCTGAGTTTGGAGGTAAGTATGCACCCATCACCACAATCTATGCCGTAAACAAATCCATCCCCTCCAAAAGTGTTCTCCTGCCTCTCTTCTTTAATGTTTCTGGTGATCAGGACGTCTAACCTAAGACCCCCCCCTCTTGGTGCATCCGTAAGTATACAACATCAGCTCCGCACTGCGCCTTACACTAGCTCTCCAGAACTTACTCCTCTTGCATAACTGAAGGTTTGGGCCCCTTGACCAGTATCTCCCTGTTCTCTCCTCCCAGTCCCTGGCACTCCTCATTCTACTCTCTGGTTCTATGAGTGTGACTATTTTAGATTCCTCATCTAAGTGGAATCATGTAGGACTTGTCCTTCTGGGACTGGCTTGTTTCATGCAGCATAATGTCCTCTGAGTTCATCCCTGTGTTCACATGTGACCGGACTTCCTTCTTTTCTCTAAGGCTGAATAATATTCTGTTGCATGTATATGCCACGTCTTCTTTATCCATGCATCCATTGATGGACATTTTGGTTGGATCTGGGTCTTGGCTGTTGTGCCAGAAACTTTACATACACATCTCCCATTCCCAAACTCCCAACTGACACATGGAAAATACTATGGACTTCTGGGTTTGCTTCCATGGTTTCCACCTTTTGCTAACAGGGAAGCCATATTAGAAGGGAAGTCACGGTGACCCAGGCCTGGTCACAGTGATTGGCTCTGGGATGGGCACGTGACCAAGCTGGGCCAATCAGAATCTACCTTGAACTTCCTTGAACAGACTTGTTCTGCCAGAACTATAGGAAAAGAAACCACTTGCCACTGGATTTGCTGGGCTGGTGACCGATGTGAATGCATGTAGGAGGTTTCTGAGGGTGATATGAAACCCCTGTGACAATGTTTGAGCCCCAGATGCAGCCATAGGGAATGGTAAATTCTTCGCCTGTTGAAGCCAATTTGCCTTCTGTGTCTGTTGCATCTGACAGAGTGTAATACACACACTTTCTCCTCCTTGTCCCTGGGTCTGGTTGGGCAATATGTGTATATTCCACAGAGGCTCCTCCTCACCATCTGCTGAGGTATTCTGTTTTGCAGATGGGGAAACTAAGGCTCAGAATGGTGACAGAACCTTGCACAGATAATATTGGCAGTATGTACTCCAGGATTCAAACCTGGGCAAATTCCTAGATGGTTTGGTGGCCCCTCTTATTCAAACTGAATTTGAGAACCTCTTGCAAATCTGATTTGTACACAAGGTCCCCATCTCTAGGAGAGCACCCCCTTCAGAATGGGGGTGCTATGCAGAAACTGGGTGTCATCCCTGACCCCCCTGGGCCATACCCAAGCCTCACTAAGTCCTGCCCATCCACCACCTCTGTAAGCCCTGGAAGCATTCACTTCTTTCCCTGTCCACCTCTCCACCTTGTCCAAGTTCTCTTTTCTTGAAACCTTGGCCTCAAGAATTGCCTCCCACCTGGTTCTCCCGTGCCCATTCTTGCCCCTCTCCTCCAATATGGCTCCCCTTCCCATCCAGAGGAATTGTCTCAAAATGCCCATCTGATCATATCGCCTTGCTGGGGGACACCACGTCTGATGACCTGATGGCATACATTTGCCTCTAGGGATGTTTTGAGAATCACGCAACCCCTCAGTCTCACCTGACATTCAGGCACAAAGTTTTCAAACCCAAGAGGTGGGCAGGACATGGCTCCCTGCCTCTCAGCCATTCCCACCAGTAGTTGCTAGAGCTTCCCAGACACTGCATTGTTCTGGGGCTTCAGAGATGACCCATCAGCCACCCGAGTGAACCTCACAGAGTGCTCGCCACAGGCCAGGCCTGCACTCCATGCTTCACACCCACTAACTTGCTCACTCCTCCAGCAGCCCTGTCAAGCGATGACTATTCTTAGCCCCATTTTACAGATGGGAAGAAAGAGGTCCCTGTTCTCCTGAAGCATATATGCTAATGAGAGAGCCTGACAAAATCAAGTTATACACATGCAGGACATAATTTAGAGAGTGACGGGCCCAAGGGTGATTCTTGGACTCTGAGCCTTCCAGATTCTTCATCTCACCTCATAGACTGTAACATGGACAGGGCCCAGGGCAAGAATAGAAACGTAGGCCCAGGTACTGTATGTCGGCAGATTGAAAAGTTATAAATCAAGCTAAGAAACCATATAAATAAAATACGTGCTAGCCTCCCTCTTTGACAGACATACCCTCGCTATGACCTAAAAGGTCACGACTGAACTCCAAATTCTCCCAGATTCCCTAGAGAGCCACAGGCCATCCCACTGCTCTGCCCCCCCTTCTTCTACATTCTGCACCTTGAGGGCTTTGTGCACCTGCCCAGACAGCCCAGCCTGAAAGTGCAAATTCTGACCTGACCCCAACACATCACTGCCTGACCCCCCTGGAGGTGAGGGGCACACATACTGGGAAAGCCAGTCTACCCTCAGCAGGGCACACGAAGGGAAGACGCCCGAGCAGGCTTTGGAAATGGCTCAGTGCTGCTGGGGCAGGAATTCTGGAGTCCTGGATCCCTAGAACATGGCCCAGAAGTGGGGACCGTGTGGGCACAGGTGGCCACAAGCCCCTGGCTCCATGGCTCCTTGCCCTGTGGGGAAGGGCCTGGCTAGAGAAGGACCAGTGGGAGCCCCCTCCCAATCCTGGGGCCAGCCTTGCCTGAGTCTGAGGCAGTGCTGCTCATGGTCTCCTGGCTTATATCTAAGACCCTTAACATCTGCACCTTGACTATCCCACTCCTACCTGGCTGCCTCTGCCTTACTTCCCATATCAGGTTGAATGGTGTTCCCCTGCCCCAACAATATTCATGTCCACCCAGAACCTGAGTATGTGATCTTATTTGAAAAGAGGACCTTTGCAGATGTATTCAAAATAAGATGAGGTCATACTAGGTTGGGGTGGTCCCTAAATCCAATGACTGGTGTCCTTGTAATAAGAGGAGAGGACACAGAGGCACACACACAGAGAAGGTCACATGATGACACAGGCAGAGAGTGAAGGGACGCAGCTACAAACTAAGGAGCGCTAAGGATCATGGGAAGCCACCAAAAGCCAGGAGGAGGCAAGGAAGGATTCTTCCCTAGGGCCTTGGAGGGAATGTGGCCCTGCTGACACCTTGATTTTGGACTTCTGGCCTCCAGAACCGTGAGAGGGTGAATTTCTGTTGTTCCCTACCACCACGTGTGCGGTACTTGGTTGTGTCAGCCCTAGGAAACTGAGACCCTTCCCTGCTCCCTCTGCGCCCTTTCCTCTCCCGGCCTCTCCTTTACCGAGTCAGGCTGGTGCAAGACAAATGTCACTAGCAGACGGCAACATTCCCCAAACCCTCCCAGTTCACCTGGACAGCCTCAGAGCCCAAATGCTCCTGACGCACCATCCTTTCTAAGAAGATCACCTGCACCCTCCATGCAGCCCTGGGACAGCCTCCCGCTCACTCGGGAGGCTATGCTGGGTCCCTGAAGCAGGAGCTAGAGGGTGCACTCTACCCTAGGGAGTCCCTCACGGCTGCCCACCTGGGCTGCACCCCAGCCAGCACCCAGAGGACTGTGTGCCAACAAACTCCCCTGGGCTCTGATCACATGTGGTCTGCTGCTTAGCTTGCCAGCGGGAAGCTGGGCTGCGTTTGTCACAATTGCCAGTGTTTGGTTACATTTAACCGAGGCTGAGGCTGTGGAGGTGGGGGGAGGAGGGTGTGCGCGCGCGCGTGCGCGTGCACGCGCGCGCTCACATGCACAGGAGAGACTGAGAAAGAGAGAGAGAGCACTGTATATAATCTTTTGTGCATGAAGCCTACAGCAGAATTGCCTGACCTCCCCCCTCCCCAAATACAGATGACGAAAAGGAAACTGAGCAAGAGGTCGGGTCTCTTTAGATATTGGAGTGTTTGAACTCCCCCGCAAAGAGCTGCTATTTATTCTAAACTCCATGAAATGAGATGACTTATCCCCAGCTGTTGGGACTATATGTCGTTTGAATGTCAAAAGCCATTTGTCCATTCATCTATCCACCGACCCACCTAATCATCCACCCACCCACCTATCCACCGACCTATCTATCCAACCACCTATCTATCCATCCACCCATCTATCTATCTATCCACCCACCTATCTATCCATCTACCCACCTATCTATCCATCCACCCATCTATCTATCCACCCACCTATCTATCTACCTATCTACCCACCTATCTATCCATCTACCCATCTATCTATCCACCCACCTATCTATCCACCTATCTACCCACCTATCTATCCATCTACCCACCTATCTATCCATCCACCCATCTATCTACCTATCTACCCACCTATCTATCCATCTACCCATCTATCTATCCACCCACCCACCTATCCACCCACCTATCTATCCATCTACCCATCTATCTACCTATCTACCCACCTATCTATCCATCTACCCATCTATCTATCCACCCACCTATCTATCTACCTATCTACCCACCTATCTATCCATCTCCCCATCTATCTATCCACCCACCTATCTATCTACCTATCTACCCACCTATCTATCCATCTCCCCATCTATCTATCCACCCACCTATCTATCTACCTATCTACCCACCTATCTATCCATCTCCCCATCTATCTATCCACCCACCTATCTATCTACCTATCTACCCACCTATCTATCCATCTCCCCATCTATCTATCCACCCACCTATCTATCTACCTATCTACCCACCTATCTATCCATCTCCCCATCTATCTATCCACCCACCTATCTATCTACCTATCTACCCACCTATCTATCCATCTCCCCATCTATCTATCCACCCACCTATCTATCTACCTATCTACCCACCTATCTATCCATCTCCCCATCTATCTATCCACCCACCTATCTATCTACCTATCTACCCACCTATCTATCCATCTCCCCATCTATCTATCCACCCACCTATCTATCTACCTATCTACCCACCTATCTATCCATCTCCCCATCTATCTATCCACCCACCTATCTATCTACCTATCTACCCACCTATCTATCCATCTCCCCATCTATCTATCCACCCACCTATCTATCTACCTATCTACCCACCTATCTATCCATCTCCCCATCTATCTATCCACCCACCTATCTATCTACCTATCTACCCACCTATCTATCCATCTACCCATCTATCTATCCACCCACCTATCTATCTACCTATCTACCCACCTATCTATCCATCTACCCATCTATCTATCCACCCACCTATCTATCTACCTATCTACCCACCTATCTATCCATCTACCCATCTATCTATCCACCCACCTATCTATCTAGCCACCCACCCACCTATCTATCTATCCACCCACCTATCTATCCATCCACCCATCTATCTACCTATCCACCCACCTATCTATCCATCTACCCACCTATCTATCCATCCACCCATCTATCTACCTATCCACCCACCTATCTATCCATCCACCCATCTATCTACCTATCTACCCACCTATCTATCCATCTACCCATCTATCTATCCACCCACCTATCTATCCATCCACCCACCTATCTATCCATCCACCCATCTATCTACCTATCCACCCACCTATCTATCCATACACCCACCTATCTACCCATCCACCCACCTATCCACCCATCCACCTGCCTATCCATCCATCCAGGTATCCATCCACCCATCATTTGCTAGGCTCCCACTCTAAGTACAGTAATGATGTTACTAACAGCAGTAATAATAATAGTTCCTTTTCACTGGGCCCCTTCTAAGAGATATGCTGTGTGCTAAGCACTTTGCATGTACCATCTGTTTAATGCCAACAGACCCATTTCACAGTGCGGGGGGGAAGCAAGGCACAGAGAGGTTAGGTCTCTGGCCCAACGCTTCACAGCCCATTGCAATAGATTAAATGTGGTCAGAAATTCCCTGTTGTTCCCTTGCCAAGAAGTGGTGTCTATCTCTATCCCCCTAAATCTAGGCTGGCCTCGTGACTTGCTTTGACTCATAGGCTGTGCCAGCAGTAGGACTGTATGAACCCCGGGCCCAAGCCCCAAGACATCTGGCAGCTTCCGTCTTTGCTGACTGGAAACGCTGACCTGAAGCCTCCACATAAGGAAGCTGGTCCTACCTCCTGGGACACGAAAGGCCTCATGAAGGAGCATGGAAGTCACCAAAGCCAACAGCCAACATCAGCTGCCACACATGGAATGGAGGCCATCTGGACCTTCCAGCCCAGCTGGCACTCTGGATAAGTGAGCCCAAGCATAACCAGCAGAGGCCCGACCCAGCTAACCCACAGCATCACAAAAAATAACCAATTGCTGTGTCCAGCAGCTATGTTCAGGCGTTGTCACTCAGTAAGGCTGAGACACATTGTATAAGAAGCCAAGATAGGATTCTACCCCCATTTCTAGAATCTGGGCCTTTCAGAGCAGGGACTGTGGCCCCTGAATGTGGGGAGCTTTGGGGAATGGGCGCTCCCATGAAGACCCTGCTGGGTCATCCATGCAAAGGGAGATGTGTCCCAGATAGTCCCAGGACCCCAACCGTGTGCTTCATTCACAGTTACCACACAACCATCACTATTCTAGGTGTTGGGTATGTGGCGGCGAGCGATACACAGGACTCCGATCTCAGGAAGCTTGAGATTTAGGGAAGAAGACAGACAAAAGCAATTATGAATCGTGAAGAATGGGGTATAAGAGACCAAGAAGGACTGAGGAGAGAAGGCCATGGGGTGGGGGTGGGGGCTAATCAGGAAAGATTCCTCCAAGAAAGCATGCTTAGGCTGAGTCTACCAGAATGACAGAGACGTGCAAAAAGTTACAAGAAAAATAATCCAGGTCAGAGGAAGTACCTGAGCAAAGGCCCTGAGTTAGAGCAGAGCCTGGGGTTTTGAGTATGGAGGGAGCAGGGTGAGGAAGAATGATGAAGACATAGACAGAGGAAGGGCCAGATCGGATCATGTGGCCTCAGAGACTGGCTTAGTGCATTTGGGCTGCTATAACCCAGATACCACAGCCTGGGAGGCTTAGAAACAACTCAGTCCATTTCTCACAATCTGGAGGCTGGGAAGTCCAAGCTCAAGGTGCTGGCCATTTTGGGGGTCTGGTGAGGGCCAGCTTCCTGGTTCAGAGACAGCCGGATTCCTGCTGTGTTCTCACCTGGTGAAGGGGCTGAGGTCTCTTTCATCAGGGCACTAAGCCCACTCATGAGGACGCCACCCGTGTACCTAGTCACCTCCCAAAGACCCCACCTCCTAACACCATCACCCTGGGGCTTAGGATTCAACATATGAACTTTCAGGGGACACATTCAGTCTATAGCAGAGGTTACAGGAAACAAATTGGAAATGTTCTCCAAGTGTGCTGGGAAAGCAACAGCAAGTTTTGAGAAGAAGAGGAACATGATTGTATTTAGATTTTAATAAACACCTCTGCCGTGTGGACAACAGATCAAAGAGAGGCCATGGGAGGAGGTAATGTAAGACCAGAAAGGAAGCCAGTAGGGACATGTCACAAAGAGAGCTACTTCTGTGAGCAAACAGAGCTCAATGCCACTGAGGAACCTGGGGAGATGGTGTTGACCTCAGAATGGATCCACTGAGAGGTGAGGGAGCTGGGGTATTTATACACCAGATCTCTCCAATCACTGGTTGAGGACCAGTTGTCACCTCATTTCCCCATATGGTTTCTATCCACAGTTAGATATTCCTAACCATTCCTTTTTATTATTTTTTGAAGATTTATTTATTTTAGAGATAGAGAGCATGTGCACACAAGTGGGGGGAGGGAGATAGGGAGAATCTCAAGCAGACTCCACACTGAACATGGAGCCCAATGCCAGGCTCAATCTCATGATCCCAAGATAAAGACCTGAGCCGAAATCAAGAATCAGACAATCAACCAACTGAGCCACCCAGGTGCTCCTCCAACCATTCTTTACATTAACCAAGTTCTGATTTGCCCCATTCAGAGGTGAACATGTTGGCCTAGTTCCTATATGTGACCCAGGCCTCTTAGTGCCGTAAATGTCCAGTACCACCTGCTGAGGCTCTGGAGACAAACTGAACTGGACCACCATCAACAGAACTGAGCCTACTTCATTGCCCAACCTGGAGCTGCCCACCTGTTGCCGTGAAAACCTCCCTGGCCAGACTTTGGCCACTGGGATCCTGTGGCTGGGTGGGTGCAGGGAGAGGGGGACGCCCTGCCTCCCAGGCCCACACTGGCATCTGAAAGCTCCTCCCTGGAGCAAGAGGGAGCAAAGGAGGGTGTTGTGCATTGTGGCTTTTCTCCTCCTGGCCTCATGGATGCTGAGTGATGCTAAGTTGAGCAGGGAGGCTCAGTCCCACGTGAACGGCCCTTCCCTGACCTCCATGTGTGGGACAGCCTTGCCACTTGGCAGAGAGCGCAGACATAGCCACCTGCCCCTAGACAGCCTGAGTTGATCTTTCATCCCAAACTTCCACTCCCGACCCCTTCTCCTTACCATGATAACAGGAAAAGGTGATGTACGCCCTCTCTGTCCCCAGGTACCAGCTCTGGCCGGCTCTGCCTCCTTGGGCAAGTCACCCAACCTCACTGACCCTCGGATTCCTCATCCACAACATCAGGGTGACAAGCGCAAGTCTGACTCTAACACCGGGCACAGAGGACACTGGGCCAATGCAACCGCACTGCTGTCAGCACAGAGCCGAGCTCAGGACATTTCTGAAAATACGTTTTATTGGATTTTCCTTCCGAGCTACGGAGGTGCCTTAACACAAGCCAAACAGCAGAGGTGAACAAAGGAAAAGCCCAATCTCCTTCCTGCCCTTCAGGGAACCTCACAACCGCCTGGCCCCACCCGCCACACTCCCATGTGCCCTGGAGGGGGTGACACTTTGGCCATTTTTGTCCCTTCCAAACCTTTCTCCTTACAGTCCTCCCTGTATATATATGTGGTTTATTCGTTTCATTTTTATAGAAATGAGCTAATTCCATTCAGATTTTCCCAGGCCATGACCACAGAAATCGACCTCATTTTTTTTTTTTAAGCAGCTTCCTGTTATTTTCCATTGGCCATGAATCTCAATATATTTGGAGGTATAGGCCCCACCCCCTGCCGATGGCTATTGAGGCCGTTTCCAGCCCCTCACTCAACCAGCCATGCTACACTAACACCTCAGATCGACCGCCTCGGAGAGGCTCCCCAAGGTGTGACCAGGTTGGTGTCCTTGTCAGAGCCCGGTGTTGCCCTCTGAGCTCAGTTCCTGTTAGGGTGAGCTGCGCCCTCCCTGGGAGGTTTATTTTGGGGGTGATGGGCAGGAGCAGCTGAGGCTGAGGGCTGCTGAGATCCTCAGGGGGGTGACTGCTCTGGAAGTCTCCAGGTGCTTCCAAGGGCCTGGGAGGGCTTCGAGGGTTTCCCCTGGAGGGAGGCCCATGCTCCAAGGATGCCCCTGGTGCTCTCGGTCTACCCAGGGTGAGGAGGAAGGAGCCTCTACTGGAGTCCAAGGCTATCAATGTCCCCCAGGCATCCATTTACGGGACAAATGGTTTGGGGAGGAGCTGGGACAGGGGTGAAGGGACCCAGTCTTCTACCCTGGCTTGTGCAGCACCCCCGCTTCAGAACGAATGACAAGACCTCCTCACTGCCAGTGCTTCCCAGAGCAGGCAGAGGGAGGGAGGCTCCTGTGTGGCATCCCACAGGCCTGGAGGTGGGATTGGAGCCTGGGTAGAGGACCCGAGGGGGTGACTTGGGGGGCAGTGAGCTCCAATGGAATACTCCTAGCAGACTGACCTCCAGAATGTGCTCCAAGCAACCCCACCTCTCCAAGTCACTACCCACACTCCTCACCTGCCCTTCCTCCTGGCAGATGTCCCCAAGGCCACCTCCACTGGCCAGTCCCCAGAAATTCACACTCCCCGTACCCAGAACCCTGCCCTGGCCCCACCTCTCAGGGTCCAGCTCTACCTGGTCTGCAGGGCCGTGGCCTCAGCTCCTGCCTTGACCTCTGCCCCCCTGCCTTTGCCTCTACTGTTGCCTCTGCCTGCTGCTGCATCCCAGACTCGCCGCCTCGCTGGTGCTTCTGTCCTGCAGGGCCCTCCCCAGATGGGACCTGCTCAGAGAGGCCTGGGAGCAGCTCCATCCCCCATCACCTCACTGTAGCATTTCCACAGCATTTTGCTCTCTCTGATGTGGACCTTGTCGAGTGTCCCTCAGAAGCATGGGGACTCACCTGGGCTTTACACTGCACGGTCCTGGAACTCAGCAGAGTGCCTGGCGTGCAGCCGGGGCCAGCCATTACTGTCACCAGAAGAAAAGCCATCCCCCAGCTCATTGGAAGAGAGGGCCAGGGATTTAGGGCATGACCTCCAGCTCCCTGGGCTGTGGGGTCCCTGCCACACAGACATAATCCCTCACCGAATCTGGTTCCTAGCTCGCCATCCCAAACCCCCCCAGCATGTTCCCTGGGCAGGCTCCTATCCTATCCTGGGCTTCCCAAACTTGAGTCCTGTGTGGTGGTTCCTCCCGTGCCCTTTCTTTGCCTTTTTTTTTTCTTTTTTCTTTTTTCTTTTTTTTTTTAAAGATTTTATTTATTTATTTGACAGACATAGAGACAGCCAGCGAGAGAGGGAACACAAGCAGGGGGAGTGGGAGAGGAAGAAGCAGGCTCATAGCGGAGGAGCCTGATGTGGGGCCCGATCCCAAAACACCAGGATCATGCCCTGAGCCGAAGGCAGACGCTTAACCGCTGTGCCACCCAGGCGCCCCTGCCTTTTTTTTTTCTTTAAACCAACTCATTTTTTAAAACCTAACAATATTCTTAAAGGACCTACCACATGTCTCTCACAGGAGAAAGCCTCAAGTGTTGGCCAGAAGGAGACATTAACCGTGCGAGGAGAGATGACGACGAGCACACGGTGTCATGTTCATTAAACACCCACCTCCGGGCATCTGACATTGGGTCACATGGGCCTTGGGACGACCCTGAGCCTAGGTGCTGGGAGTTCTCCCAGTTTACAGATGAGGGAACCAAGGATCAGAGAGGATGGGTATCTTGCCCAAGGCGAGAAAGAACGTGGTGTGACCAGGACCCTACCCCAGAGCTGCTGGACCCCCAAACAGGATCTGCCTGAGCCACACACCTGGTGCTCCTGGGACGTCCAGAAAACCTCAGGATGTTCAAGAAAGAGCTGCCAAGAGTCTGATGACCCCAGCAGCATCACGCACTGGTAGCTTTGGGCCAGTCGGGGAGGAAAATGTGTCTTCCCCTCCAAAGGCAAATTAGGGAGTGATATTTGACTTAACAAAAGTCTTCAAGAATGAGCTGCTGTTTGACAATGAATATCGGATTTACTTTTCAAAACAGGAACACTTTCTGGGTCTCTGAGGCTTTGGCTTCCAAAGGCTTAGGCCAGGGGGCAGCCAGTTATAGCCTGGGAGCCAAACCTGGCCCACCGCACTTTTTTTTAACATTTAATAGAACATGAAATCTACCTTCTCAACACATTTTTTGGTGCACAAGACACTATTGTTAACTCTAGGCAGGATGTTGTACAGATCTCTAGAATGTACTCATTTTTTGTTTTTTGTTTTTTAAGATTTTATTTATTTATTTATTTGACAGAGAGAGAGAGAGACAGCCAGCGAGAGAGGGAACACAAGCAGGGGGAGTGGGAGAGAAGCAGGCTCCCAGTGGGGCAGGGAGCCTGATGCGAGATCACGCCCTGGGGCGAAGGCAGATACTTAAGGACTGAGCCACCCAGGTGCCCCTAGAATGTACTCATTTGGCCTGAAACTTTCTAGACCTGTTGAACAGCAAACTCCCCATTTCCCGGGGCGCTAGGCCCTGGCAACCATCACCCTATTCTCTGCTTCTCTGAGTCTGACTACTTTTGATGCCTCATGTAAGTAGAATCGCATAGTGTTTGTCTTTCTATGTCTGGCTTGATGTTACTTCACACGCTGTCCCCCAAGTGCATTCACGTCATTTGCACATATGGCAGGATTGCCCTCTCTTTGTAAGGCGGAATAGCACTCCCTTGTATGTCTACACCACATTTTCTTTATCGGTCCATCAGTCACTTGGGGAGTTTCCACATCTTGGCGATCGGGAAGAGTGCGGCCATGAACAGCAGAGTGCAGACAGTTCTTTGAGATCCTGGCCTCAATCCCTTGGCTGTAGACCCAGAAGTGGCATATTGGATCAGCTAGCAGTCCGATTTTTAATTTTTTGAGGAGACTCCAGACCATTTCTACAGCAGCTGTCCCACTGTACCACCCCCACCCACAGTGCACAAGGTTATAATTTCTCCACATCCTCGCCAACATTTGTTGTTTGGTTTTTTAGAGTTGCCATCCTCATGGGTGAGAGGGGATACCTCACAGTGGTTTGGATTTGCATTTCCCTGCTGATGAGTGATGCTGAACATTTTTTCATGTGTCTGTTGGCCAGCTGTGTCTTCTTTGGAGAAATGTCTAGTCAAGCCCTCTGCCCATGTTTTCATCAGGTTGTTCGTTGCTTTGCTACTGAGCTGTGGTGATCCCTTATGGATTTTGGATATCAGCCCTTATCAGATATGAGGCTTGCAGACATTTCTCCTGCTCTGTAGGTTGCCTTTCCAGTCTATTATTGATTATTTCTTTGGCTGTACTATTTTCAAAAAAATAAAGTTTTAAAATATTACTTTTAGATTAAAAACATTTTGGGGAGATAGAAGTGACATGTAATATTGTGTAAATTTAAGGTGCACGGGTGCTGGTTTAACACATTTCTAGATTGCAACATGATTACTACTAGCAATGGCTAACCCTTTTATCATATCACATATTTCTCACTTCTCTGTTATATTGATGTTAATAAAGTTTTATTGAAACACAGTCACATCCATTTTTGTGTACATACTGTCCACGGCTGCTTTTGACCTACAGTGGCAGAGTGGAGTCGTTGCTACAGAGACCATACAGCCAGCAAAGCTGGAGAAATTTACTGTCTGGCACTTTACAGAAGGTTTGCTAACCCCTGTCCTTGCCCTCAGGGGCTTCAGGGAAGTGAGGCCAGGGCACCGTACTTGCGCCAAGAACACATTCGAAGCCAAGAGGGTAAACATTACTCTGAGTAGGGAAAGAATGGTGGAAGGGAACACATTCTGATTCTTGCGTGTCAGAGAGACTTCAAGAGGGAAAAAGGAGGACCCTGAACACAGGGTCCTGTCCCAAGCAGCCCCAATTTCCAGAACCTCAAGAGGCCCCGATACCCTCCCCCCTCCATCTCCTGTTTCTGTCAGGGCCAGCAGACCACAGCGTCGACCCTGCAAGGCAGGATAGCCCTTGAAAAGGCAAAGCTAAGCTTCTCCATCAGCCTGACAGGATTTAGGCTTAAACAGAAATTAAATGAATTTAAGGAAAATTTCAATTCCAACACACCTGAGTCTGGAGCTGTGTCTTAACACACCCACCCACATCCACATTATTGAAAGAGCAGTCATGTGACAGAAGTCATGTTGACTTGTATTTCAGGAATGTCTCCACGGAGTAAAGGCAGACACACAAATGAGATCCCCTGGTCCCTCTCCCCTCCAAAGCAACTGCCAACCTCATCTGGTCCTTACCAGGAGGAGGCAGGAAGGTTATCATCCGCATTTCACAGGTGAACATAGTGAGGCACAGGGGCTGTTTATTCAGTAAAACCAGCCCCTAAAGCCATGGTGAGTAGAACCTTCTAGAAAAAGCTCTCCCTAGGCAGGAAGTAAGACAGCCTCTGAACTGAGTGCTAGAGTCCGGCATGCTGTTTGTTTTGGGGAGGTGGTGTCCCTCTCTGCTGGTGTCATCCGTGCAGCATTAGGGCTGGGGGCAGTCGTGAGATGCGATACTGTGGACTACACTCTGGGCTCCTCACACTTAGGGTTTCCAGGAAGTGGAGCCAAAGGTTCAGGCAGTGCCGGAGGCCCAAGCTGGCTCCAAGGGGGGACTCACCATTCAGAGTCCTCATGCACAGGGCCAGGGATCTAACTGATGCATTTTAAGGCAACCCCCTCCCCCCAGCTCCCCGCTGATGCATTCTCAGGACTCACGTCTACCAGAGCTCCCCTTGCTGGCTGCCCTAAGCCCCCGACTGCGACTGCGTCGGGGTGGGGGGATGGGGAGAGACTCCATTGTGCTTAATGCGCAGCTTCCATCAGGCCAGGGCCCCTGCGACAGAGGGAAGACAGATGCCAGACTGACAGAAGAGGGGCTCCCAGTGGCTCTGGGGTTCACATGCTGCCACCTGGGTCCTAGTCCACACTAGCGCACTTTCTGGAAGCCCACTGACACCACCAACTCACTCTTGTTGCTCACCTACTTCCTGCCAGGCACTGGGCACAACTGATCTCATGTAGTCCTCCCAACAGCCCAAGGTTGGAGCTATTATTACCCCTGTTTCATCAATAGAGGAAATGAAACAGAGACGTTGAGTAACTTCCCCAAGGTCACACCGCTATGAGAGGCTGAAGTGAGACTCAGTGTAGCACTCAAGCCAAAGCTGCTGTTTACAATATGCTTTGTTTTAAAGAGGCTACGTTTTTACTTACTCTGGAATTTTGAGAAGTAGTAACTCCACCTAGGTCCGAAAGAAAAAAAAAGAAAAAGGGCAACGAACAAATTTTGATCCCCTCTCCTCCCCAAGTCCCCCATCTACTATGTTTCGCCCCCACCTCCACAGGCAACACTTAGCCATTCAGTGGGTAGCTGCAGTTTCTTAATGTAAAGAGAAGCTAATACAAATGTAGACCTATCTTGCTCTTTTTATGCAAAGAGGTATATATACTATATGCTGTTTGAACCTTGCTTTACTCACCTAATAAAGCATAGAGATGGTTCCTCCCTGTTCTTTACGGCTGCATAGTACAGTATTCCATTATATGGACTGTGCCAGTTTCTTTAATCAGCTCCCCACTGATGGGGGTTTGGGCTGTTTTCACCCCTTCGCTTTTAGAAACAATGTTGCAAAGGATAACCTTGTACATAAATAACGTCCCACAAGTCTCCGATTATCTGTAGCACTGCTGCTGGGCTGCAGCCCAGCTGGGACAGAGGGTTTCTGTATTTGTAATTCGGAGAGATACTGCCAAAGGAGACCAAGTTCCAAACAGAGCGCAGTCCCAACCCCAAAACCCTGGGGAGCCAAGCCCTGGGTGGGAACGGAGAGCTGGGGAAGTACCGCCTTCGAGGGCGTGGTCTGGGGCGGGGCCAGGCCAGGGGTGGAGCCTGGAGGGCAAAAGACCGCCTCCCCGCTCTGACTGGCTCCCCTAGTCCCGCCACCATCTCACCATCTCTGCATCTCAGCAGCTCAGCAGCTCACCCCACCTGCTTCCTCTAAATTTTCCTGTGATGGCTTAACTGTCAGGGCAGCACATGGCCTTAAACGCACACGTCGAGATAGCACACAGCCACGACAGGTGAGCAAGACAGCGGAGGCCAGCACTAAGATGTGTTAAAGGGGGAGCCAAACGGGAAAACATGCCGGGCAAGGGAAGCCTTGGCCACCCTGTGCGTCCGCCAGGGATGCTGTGCAATGGGGCAAGGTGTCATTTACTGGACTTTACCCGATGTGCTGAACCGTTAAACAAGAACACCGAGCTGCCTGCCACGTACCCTGGGCACTTTCTAATCAGGAGGGCATTCGTGGCAGCTCGTCCCTGGGCCAGGGCCCCATGCAAAGGGTTTCACGTGCATTATCCCAGTTAAGCCTCCAGCCACCCATGAGGTCAGTTCTATTATTACCCTCGTTCTCCGTACTCCGAAAGAGGGCACAGGTGAGGTAATTGCCAAGCCCCACACTCCAGAGAAAGTCTGCTTGGATCATTAGCATTTGAAGGGGGTGGGTAATGGGGCTAAAAATATTTATTTGGAACACATTCTTAGGACAGGTCAAATTCCCATCCAGACATCCACCTCCTGTTACAATAGCTTTGGGGACGGGGAAGGCTTGGTGAGTGAGGGGACATAACATCCCAGCTCATCTTTTATGATATGCATCGGTTTATTATTTGATAAAAGTAATGCATGCCTATGGCAGAAAAGTTGGAACATATGGGGAGAAAATGAAATTGATCCATAAACCCACCACCCAGGGGAAGCCTCTATTAATGTCATGGTAGAGCAGCTGCCAGTCTGTTTTCAGCACGTGCATATATGATAATAAGTTAATGGGAGTATAACACATGTGCAGAAGAGAACATGGTGCAGAAATGCATAGCTTTCTGAATTCTCGGAGCACAATATCCCACGTAATGAGCGTCCAGATGAAGAGACACAACATAACCATGTGTGTGTTTTCTAAACAAAATGAGGATCCCGTGCTGTTGTGGCTAGAATTATGTCCCCCAGAAAGATAATGTTGAAGTCCTGACTCCAGGTACCTTATTTGGAAATAGGGTCTTTACTGATAGACTCAAGTCAGGGTGGGATCATCCTGGATGAGGGTGGGCCATGATCCCGTAACTGGGATCCTTCTAAGAGGAGACACAAAGAGAAGAAGCCTCATGTTAACAGAGGCAGAGTGTGGAGGGATGCAGCTACAAACCTAGGAATGCTAAGGATTGTTGCAACCCCTAGAAGCTAGAAGAGGCAAGGAAGGCTTCTTCCTGAGTCTTCCAAGGGAGCACAGGCCTGCCAACACCTTGATTTCAGACTTACAGCCGGCAGAGCTCTGCAAGAATCAATTTCCATTTTTTAAGCCACGCTGTTTCTGTCAATTTGTCATGGCAGCCGGAGGAAACTAACACGTATGGTGTGTGCCGTTTAATATTGTTTCTGGTTATGAAAGTCACAGGAGTTCACCACCTCTCACCTGAGCAGGTGCTTCAGCTCCTGGACTGACGATCTAAGAATGTCACATGCAGCTGGGTGACCAGTGCAGACATATTGGATGATGTCACCACCAAAAGCACTTTGGTGGCTCCCCAGTGTCCCTGTGGCCTGGCTCCTGCACCCTCCAACTTCATCTTACCCCTTGCCTCCCTGTCCAGCCATGTGGGCCATCTTTGGCCCCTTCTTATTCCTGTTTCTGCTGCCACAGGGCCTTAGTACCTGCTGTGCCATCTGCCACAGATGCCCCCACTCTCCCTTGACACGCACCCAGCTCATCTTCATCCTTCAGATCTAAACTCTTTCCTGCCCCCTACATTATATACCCTTGTCACCCTAGTGATCTTGTGACCTCCTCTTATGGTGTTTGGGGGAGGGACTTCGAGGAGGCTTGGCTTCCCTAGCTCCCAGAAAAGACACCCCCTCCTTCATCCACCACTGTCCCTGGGTCCCCAGTGCCCCTTCTCAACATCTCCCCCATCTCACCCCTCCTCACCACCCAGGGCCACCTCTTGGCATTGCAGGAGTGTCCCCCAGCCCTTGATTCTCCACATTCTGCTGAGAGCTCTGTGTTAGACGCACCCCATTCCCTTACTACACAGTCCACAGTGAGGTTAGGGCTTTGGTTTTCCCAAGCACCACCAGTGGGAACTTGCTTTAAGTTATGTAACTAAAAAGGTCATTGTCAGGCTCTGGGACCAGGTGGGATGGGCTATAAAATGCTCAAGGGGCAGCATGAACATTTGGAGTTTTGTCTGGAAACCCAAAGGCCTGGGACAGGGAGATAGAGCTGAACACATCATTCACAGTGTGTTCAGGGTTCAAGTGTAACCAGGGTTCACATCCCTAGAAGGTAGTGAAGGGTGGCGTTCTTGGCAGAGGCGGATGGGAAGCCCATGTCCTGGGGAGCACACAGCCATCTGTGGTCTGGGTTGACTTCCTCACCCTCTGTCTGGGGAGGTGACGCTCCCAAGAACAGATTGTCAGGGACAGTTTCCCAAGCAAAAAGTCAAGGGCCGCCTCCCTCCTAACAAGATCAGGCAGCCCAGGAGAGGGAGGGACTCCAGGGACAAGTCTGTGCCCGTCTTGGGCACGGCCCCAGCAGAGTAAGGCTAACCTCAGCCCACGTCTGCTCATCACCTGCCCTGTGCCTCTCCAGGGAAGGCTGTGCTCAGCAGGGCCTGGCACATCATCAGCACTCAATAAATACCTTCTGGATGGCTGACTGCCTGGCTGGACTGATGTATGGCTGGCTGGTCGAGTGAACAGACAGGACAGATGAATGGATGGATGAATGGATGGGTAATGGATAAATGATGGTTGGATGGATGGACAGAGGGGTAGATACATGGGTGAAGACATGAATGGATGGATGATGGACAGACAGATGGAGGCATAGATGGATGAATGGATAAAAGGATTAAGGATGGAGGAACAGGGATGGATGGATGGATGGATGGATGGATGGATGGATGGATGAACAGACAGATGAATGGATGGGTGGGTGAATGAATAAATGGATGAATGGCTGGCTGGCTGATGAATGATGGATAGATGGACAAACAGACCGATGGATGCATGGATGACACTGTAAATCTTTAAGGACAGTGGAGGAGAATTTGCAGGCCCAAGGTACAAACCAGGTGTGATGGAAACAGCCCAGTCTTAGGTAAGCCTCAGCACCCAGCAGGCAGCCCACTGTGGGGAGTGATTTGGGCAACTCACACCTCGGAGACAGATGGACATGGGGTAGGGGCGTGTAACTGTGCCCGCACCGTCCCAGGTCTTGGTGTTGCTGCTGCTTCTGCCCGTAACACCTTTCTCCACTTCTTTGTCTGTCCAACTCAGACTCAGTCTTTTTTGACTCCTCTTGGGCTTCTATGTCTCACGGAAGACCCCCCGAGGGGCCCTCCTCTCTAACCAGGCTAGGACCAGCTCCCCACCGACCATGGCACCCCTCCAGGGCCACTCAGACTACCTGTAGAGTGATGGTCCAGTCACTCCGGACACCCCCGTGACCTGTGGGTCCCTCGAGGGTGAAGAACACACCAGGCTCCTCTTCCCATTCCCAGTGCTAAGCCTGGCACACAGCAGTGCTTAGAAAATGCCGCTGAACCAGCCAAGCACACAGAGGAGGGCATTCTGGTCCCCACTCCCACAGCCACACAGGCCCTGAAAGCTGATCAGAAATATACTTGCCCAACTCAGTGTTAAAAAACAAAAGCAGAACCACAAAAGAGACGCAGGGTCAGAAAGAAAAACACAGAGCTCCCAACGTGTGGCTCGATGGAACAGAAAAGCTTCATATGTATGCAGGGTATCAGGGTATCATTACACAAGGAGATGTCATAGGAGTCAACTCAGCGAATCCTGTTCTAAGGACCACCTTTGCTACATGACACAGGGGCCCTGAGCTGAAGGGACTTGCCCAGGGTCACACCAGGTACTGGGGCTGAGGCCAGGGGTGGGACTCCAGGGCAGAGGCCTCACCTGCCAGGCCCCTTGTCTGCCTTCTGACCACTAAGTAGTTTTCAGGTTGGGAATCTGTTGATGGGCAGGCCTGCCCAGGAAGACTCATGCCCCCGCACGGAGGGGACAAGATGGCTCAGAGTGCCCAAGTCACCTACCCAGGCTCACACGGCCTGGAAGTAAGGTGAGAGGGGGCTGGCTGGAGAGAAGAGCAGGCCTGGAAGACCTCAGGCCAGGCAGAGACGACATCTCGAGGGTCCCTCCAGCGCTCCCCCCCAGGACCACTAGTGAACTGGGGGAGCCTGGGAATGCATATCTCTGGAGTGGTGGTAATAAAGCCCGCCTGCAGGATGGCCACGTCCACCATGTGAACTCACACCATCAAGCACCAGCCACAGCACCCAGGCAAGAGGAGGCATTGCCATTCTCACCACCAGTGGCATCTTCATGACACCAAAGCACAGCCAAGAGGGCAGAGGCTCAGAGCTTGCTGTAGGGAAGGGGAGAGAGCCAAGAACAGGTTTTCAGTGCGTCACCCACAGCTTCTCAGGCTGATCGGGGAGGAGCAGAGGTTCCAGGGTCCAGATGGGGCTGAGTGGGGAGTCCCCTCCCCCCATGCAGGAATCGAGGTGTCAGGGAAGGCAAGGTCACCCACTGGGGCCGAGGTGACCCAGCTAACAACAAAGCACCTGCTCCTTCCATCGGTGATGGAGAGAAGAAGGGTGTACCGCCCAACTCAGCCTGGCAAGGGGAGAGAAGCCAGACCTTGGGCAGGCCCTGTCTCCTCTCCTCTCACCAGGGGCTGTGCTCCCCATCCCAGCCCTTCCTCCCCGATTCCTCTGGTCTGTTTGCAGCTCCCCCCAAACATTCAGCACCAATTTCTGCCACCTGACAAAAGGGAGGGTATCAACCCCACAGGCTTGGGAGCCAGATGGGGCTGGATTTGAATCCCGATGCTCCCGCTTGTGAGCTGTGGCCTAAGACAAATTGTCTCTGAGTTTCAGATCTCTTCTGGAAAACGGAAACTGAACATCCCCTGTGGGAAAGGAACCTTGCACAGAGCCTGGGGCATAGTAGGCGTTCGACAGACGTGAGGCGAGGGCAGGTTGCGCAGAATTTCTGGGCCGGCCCCTCTAAGCTCCTGCTAATAGATGCTTCCCTTTCGAACCACAAGCCCGTATGGGCACTCCAGAAAAGATCTTGTCCATTTCTTAAGCACGGAGCATAAATGTAGGTATTTATGCAGTCCCATTCCTGAGTGGGCACTGACCCCAGAGAAATGAAAACTTGCACCCACACAAAAGTCCATAACAGCTTCATTCATGATAGCGAAGAACTAGAGGCAGCCCGGACGCCCCCCAGTAGATGACCAGTGAAGCAGACTGGGGTACATCCCTTTGGGGGATGACCACCCAGCCGTAAAGAGCAAGGAACTGCTGATACTCGAGGCAACTCAGTTGGCTCCCAGGGGCATGATGCTGCGTGCAAAAAGCCAGTCTCCAGGGGAACGTGCTAGAGGATTCCATTTATATAACATTCGCCCATGACGAGATTACAGAGATGAGTCCACACTCAGCTTCCAGGGGCTCGGGATAGGGGGACAGGGCGGCAGGTGTGACCACATAAGATCTTTACAGCGAGAGAGCAGTTCTGTTCTTCACCACGGTGGTGGTGCTCAGTGAATCTACACACGTGACAAAATGCCATCCAGCCACACACACACACACACACACACACACACACACACACACACACACCCCTTACCAATGTCGAATCAGGGTTCTGATATTGTAGCACATTCACGGGAGGTGTAACCATTGGGGGAAACCGGGTGAAGGGCGGTACACAGGACCATGCTATATTATCTTTGCAATTCCCTGTGACTCTGTAATTATTTCAAAATTAAATTTTTAAAAAAAAATGACATGCATGGTACAATGTCTGCAATTTGCTTTCAAACACTCTAGCCAAATGGAGGAAAGAGCAGCAGAGGAAGCCCACAAGGAGGTGACAGAGCTGCTAAACTTTGCCAGGGAGGACACTGTCTGGTCTTCCCGACCTCTGTGCATCTTCGAAATTTTCCATAGTAGAGATGTTAAATTAAAAATGCTGATATGCATGGGTGGATCCATGTCCGCCCAGACAGCCGCGCGCAGGCGCGAGCCGGGGGCACTGACTCACCGTCCGGCCGCAGCCCAGGAATTCTTCCAGACGGCTGTGTGTGTATACACGCGCACCAAAGGAAATAAATAACGCTTAAGCACCGTTGTGGAATCCGGCCACGCCAGGTCACACGTTTGTCAGGCCATCTGCAGGGCAGGGCCGGAAGGGGTCCAGGACTGTTTGGAACTCTTGGAGAGAGAGAGAACTTTCTGGAAACTGGGATGGGGGTGGAGATGGCTCCTAATGGGGGAGGGTGTGGGGAAGGGGAGACTCCCAAGAAGAGGTTGGATCCAGAGCACAGTTTCCCCAGGTGATCCCAGAGTCTGGGGACAGGCGAGGACCTGGCTCCTAGGCAAGGGGAGGCTTGGGGAGGGTTGGGGAGGGGAATGTCACTGCAGGGAAAAGGGACGTGGTCCCTCAGTGTGCCTGGGGGATGGGGACGGCTGTGACTGTCCACCCCACCTCATCTCCTCAATGGCATTATGACTTCAGGAGATTTTTAAATGATGCCTTGATCTTGGAGGAAGTCACTTCTTGCTCTGAACTTCACGGGTCCCACGATTGGCATGAATGTCACAGTGTCATGGTGAAGGTCGAGCAAGGTGGCCCCAGCCATGCACTGAACACACTCAGTGCCAGGCACAGCCCTGAGGACTCTATGCATACCACATCCTTCAGTGCGGGGCACCGTCAATGCCTCCAGCTGCCCAATGAGAAACCAAAGCACAGAAACCTTGAGAAACTTGCCCAAGGTCACAGAGGCATTCGACTAAAGAGCTGTGATTCAAAGGTGCAGCTAAAGCATCAGGTTCAAGGCCCTCAGTCAATGTTATGACGATGATTTTAAGTTTTAAAGCTTGTTCATTGCTGAAGCATGTGTTGGGAGGAAAAGAGAAAACATCTCTCTGTTCCCCCTTGAGAACCTGCCCACGCTGAGCCATAGCTGGAAAGGTGAGGTCAGGCCCCAACCCCCAGTTCCCAGACCAAGCCAAAGACCACAGCTCCTACCAGAAAGGGTCCGATTTGGCAAGCTGGGGTGGGGGGAGCAGAAAGAGGGTCCCCAGCCTGGCCCAGCACAGTGACAGGCCTTCTCCACATCACATGTCACAGAGGAGCCAGAGGGTGGGTGGCAGCAGGGGCTTCAAAGGGAAGGGTGGGACTCCTGGCTGCCAAGCTCAGAAATAATGTCCATCACTCATCATGTGCTCTCAAGCCTTTACTTCGCCCTCTGTACAATGGGGGTAGCCAAGACCACCCAGGTACTTTGAGATTGGGCCAGCACTCACAATGCTCCACGGCCATCCAGGACTCTCCTTCCTCTTGAAGCATTTCTTCCTCACAAAGAAGAGAAGGCCACACCACACAAGAATGAGAGGGTGGTGTGCAAGGAAGAGATGAACAGCTAGAAGCATCTAGAAGGGACGTCTCCAGCCCTGAGGCCGGTGGGGACAAGACTGTCTGCGCTCAGGGTGAGACCCATATACACTGGGGAAGCCACACTGCCCCACTCCCTCCTGTGTCCCCTCCTCAGTGGTGCAGGGGCCGATGTTCGTCTGGAAATTCCATCTTGGGCTCTACAGTCTCCTTCTGAAAAACTCTGAGGCCCTCTGGTCTCAAGGGCACTGTCAGCACGGGGTGCTGGGTCACTGAGAACCTCAGTCAGTGGTTCATGACTAAGGAAGCAGGGTGCACGCAGGCATGAGGCAAATGCAAGGAGAGGCCATGGGGACGGTGCAGAGACCTTCCTGCCACCCCCGCATCCTGAACGAAGGCCCCGTGCCAAGGGAGCCCCGGGTTGGGTAGAAAGCCTTCAATTACTGCTGATGACAACCTCCTGGCCAGTATGGGCAGTTTATGGAGAGTCTGATCCAAACGTGAAGAGGTTCCTTGCGGGATGAAAGGTCAGCTGGAAGGGCGTGGTGGGACGGGGATGGAGACAACTGATAGAAGGAGACAAACTCACAGACCGTCATCATGAGAAATCCAGAAAGACTGGTCTGGGCCAGAGGCTGACATGTGCCATCCTTCCATCCCACACCCACCGCCTGCAGCCAAGGCTTGCTAACACCCACAGGTGTGACCATGACACCCTGGGCTCCTGGCATGTCTTGTCCCCTCCCAGCCCTACCCCAGCCTCAATGCCCCCCCAACCCAATGTGGCCTCTCAGTGTCCCCAGCTGGAACCATAGATTCACATGCCCTCAGGGACCCGGCCAGGGTGAGACTGGGGGTGGTGGGGGCCCAGAACAAGGGGGCTCACAGGGCCTCCCTACGTGCTGAGCCCTCACTCAGCTCCAACTGATGCTTGGTATGTGGGAATGTGGGTCCCTGGCTGCCAGAGTTTTCTATTGTTCCAGCAAGTCAGAAACCTAGATTATTTTTTAATCCTGATTTCTAAACATTGCAATTCCAAAAATAGAGAAATCTAGGTGCTGTATGAGCACGCAAAGCTTGTCTATAACTCACTCTGCCCCTGGCCTCAGACAAAGTGTAACCCTGGTGGACCTCCTCTGGCCACCTCCCCATGCCCCTCCCTTCCTCCTGCCCTCAGGGAATCCTAGAGTAGCAGCAGTTCCCAGACACAGCCAGGAGTTCCCAGCTCCCCCCACCCCACCCCGCCACTCCTCACCCTTGGAGCCTCACCTCGCAGAAAAGCACCCCGGAACTCCCCAAGGTGAGGGGGACTCAGTTCCCTGGGCCCCCAGAGAGCCTCTTTTCAAGTCATGCAGCACACAGGCGTCAGTTAACTGCTTTCCTCCATTCTAAGCCATAGCTCATCTGATAAAAGCAGCTAGGGAGACAAAAAACATATGCCCAGTGGTTCAAATCCCAACTCATCCCTGAGGCACGCAGGTCAAACATGAGGTGGCCCCCGGCAACCTCTCTGAATTTCACCTGCTCCCTCCTCTCATTCCACAACAGCCTCGCTAACCTTTCAGCTCTTGAATGCGTCAAACCTCCTCCTGCCTCAGGACCTTTGTACATGCCATTCCCTCTGCCTGGAAGGCTTTCCCAGCAGATCTTGCCATGGCTTGAGCTGGGGCCGTACATGGGTGGGGAACACACATCTGCTGGTACATGGGTGGGGAACACACATCTCCCAGCAGACCCCAACCATACTCCCTTATAAAGTGACACCTTCACTGGCTTTAAGCCACCTGATCAGGCCAATATCACAGACTATTTCATATCTCAGGGTCTAGGCCCAGGCAGTTCCCTCAGCCAAGGAAGCCAGTTGCCACTTTGTCCCAAGACCAGCTCCTTCTCAGACATTTCTTCCCTCCCCTTTCCAACTCCCCTGCTGCTCCCATTCCCTCTGCTCTTCGGTAAGATGAACCCCTTGGAACCCTGCCTCAGCTCTCCCCTTTGGGCCTCGTTTCCAGAGTTACCTTCCCTCCCAAACTCTCCAGCGCAGGTCTCCCCAAGACCCCTTCCCGGTGACTCCATCCCTCTGCATGACTTTTTTCCTTCTGGAACTCCTGGCTCCCTGACATTGTCTTGTTAATGTGTTCCTTTCTCTTGTCCCCGGGGAGGGGGGGGGGGCTTCATCGCTCTCCTTCCTGTTGCATCCCCAGGGCCCCACAAGCGACCCGCCATCAGTGGGCGCCAATAAACACGTTATGTCAATGCCTCTTAAACAGGCATGCTATTTGGAAGGCGTCCAGATTTTGGAAATTACTCACATCTGAGGGGAAAAAAAAATACACCTCAGAGGCAAGAAAGTACCACATCTGAAGGATGTGCCCTCGGCACCCTTGCACCCCACAAGGCCATGCCCGTGCTGTTCGTTTCTGAGCGCCCTGTGCCTGGCGCCAGGCCTGGCTCTATGCTGTGACCCCACTTTCCAGGCCATTCCTTCTGCAGAGGCTGCATACGGAGCATGAAGCAGGGACTCCCCCGCCAGCTGCCTGGGCCCCACATCCAGCTGTGCGGGCTCCAGGCAAACCCGGCTCTGGTAACACACTCGGGTGGCAGGTGGCACCTCCCTTATCTTTCAGATGAGGAACCCGAGGCTCAGAGAGGCCCAAGGGGCTCACATCAAAGCCACATATGAGAAAAGGCTCAAGACCAGCCGTTGGTCCCCTGGGCTGTTGTGGGGAAGAAGCAGCAGGGGCAGGAGGGATCAGCTGGAAGCCAAGAAACCTCAGCTTCAGGCCCCAGCTCAGGCCAGGGAGAAGCTCCCAGTGGCCCTGCCCGCGGGCCCTCACGGAGGACTTGCTACAGTGTTTTCATCCACAGGCACAGGGGGCGAAACAGCAGGGTCTGGCACAGGGACCGTTCAGCTCGCAGGCCCAGCCTGTAGGGGACGTAACCTTTGCCCCCAGGCCTAGGGGGAGGAGCTGCCTCTCTGGTTGAGCTCCAAACTCAGGAAGTGCTAAGAGACTTAGTCTTTTCTTCTTTAGACCTCAGACAACAACGTTCCTCAGAGAGAAAGAAAGGCATGGAGACATTTTCCACAGAAACCAGCGATTTTGTGAATGACTTGAACCGGGATCAGGGAGATACACGGCACCCAGCACCCCAGAAGGGCAGCTCGCCCGTCTCTCAGTTTACTTCCCACTTAAACCATCCGTAAAGCACCAACAGTGTGAGTGGCTTTGAGCCATACAGTTGGACTGACATTGTGGCTCTTTCATACCCCAGGACCTTGGCACAGGCTGTAGTCTCCCCCTAGAACACCTTCTCTGCCTTTGTGGACATTTCCCTCCTGAAACTTTCCCTGACCCCTCTCCAGGGCCCTCCCCAGATACATTAGGCCTCATGTACCCAGTGTCAGCATCTCTGAAAGTGGATCCCGTTCAGCAGTCCATACCTCTGCACCCCTTGGCAGGTTCCTCACAAGGTTATGTCTGTTATTAAGAAGATACTCCCACGATGGAAGGACAGCACATTGTATGGCATATGGGGGATGGCACAGCAGGTCTCCATGCATCCCAAAGAGCCACCTCTCGGCTAACACCAAACCTGCAGGTGGGGCCCCAGAGAGCCCCCTCCTTCCTCCTGGTCTTCACCTGGGGACCCATTCCCTAGAGGAGGTATCTCAACCCTCAGAGTGAAGCACAAAGAGGGCTGACCCCTCCCCCCCGCCAGTGCTGACCCTCCTTTAAGACAGCCCTTGATCCAAAGGGTCTCCGTCCTGTTTCTCCATCTTCTAGATGCCACAGTCCATCACCTAGGCTCAGCACAGGCCAGAGCCAAGGTGGAGCGGAGGGTGCATAGAAACACCATCCTGTCACCTCCTGTCCCCTGAGGGTAGTACCTGGCTCTCTGCACATACCCAAAGGCAAATGCCTGATGTCTGGAGAGACTCCCAAAATGTGTGTGAATGAAGCATGAAGGAAGACCCACGATTGAGGGTCCAGAGGCCAAACAGCAGCAAACCCCAAAATACACACTTATATGGCATTTACTGGATGCCAAGCCCTGTTCGAAGTCCCTTCCCATTTTGTGGTTTCTTTTTAATATTTTATTTATTTATTTTTGTGAGAGAGAGAGCGTCAACACAAGCTGGGGGCAGGGGCAGAGGGAGAAGCAGACACCCCCCTGAGCAGGGAGCCCGAGGTGGGATCCCCCGACCCTGGGATCATGACCTGAGCCGAAGGCAGACGCTAACTGGCTGAGCCACCCAGGCGCCCCTCCATTTTGTGGTTTAATCCCCACAAGGCCTCAGAGAGACTTGGTGAGGAGGTGGCAGAGCTGGGCCCCAGACCTCGGCAGTCCCAACTCTACACTTACTTTAGACACACCAGTTGGTTAGGGGTTATCTGTAAAATGGGGGACAGCTCCCACGCCCTCACCCCTGGAGTCCTGCCAAGGAGACAAGAGAACACCCCACACTGGGGTTGGGCCAAGCCCCATGCAAGCATCGGGGATGCCAAGGGAGCTGATGCAGACCCTGTGGGCTTCCCCAGAGGTTGGCAGAGGGAATCTGCTCTGGGGGGCCCAGGGATGAGGGTCCCCAGGCCCCAGCCCCACATGAGGGCCACAGGAGCCGCCGGCCAAGCTGGGTGGGTGTGGCTGAGTGGCGGGCACGGGGCCCAGCGCACGGTCACCCTGACCTCCAAGGCAGGCCAGCTGGGAGTCACTCTTTCCAACCCCGTCAGCAGGGTTTGGCTGCAGCCTCCGTGGGAAGCCCAAGGTAGAGGAGACTATGGGTTTTTGCTTTCAGCTGCTTCCAGCAAGACCACATTTGCCAAAATTCATCCCTGGCTCCCCAGCCCCTTCAGGTCTACTGTATCCCTGTGTATCATTCCCACCATCACTTACCTAATACCTTTCAGAATAGGGCCCCTTAAATATATACATACATACGTGTGTGCGTGTGTGTGTGTGTATACACATATATACATATACATTTGTTATTCATTTGAGATGGAAATGTTCTACCACTCCCCGGTGAACTCCTAGTCCAGGGGGCTACTTCTACCTGCCCTCACAGCTTCCCGGGAAAAATAAATAACTATAAAGAAAAAACTATAAAAACTATAACTTTTTTCCAAAAAAAAAGGTGGGGCGTTCTGGCCCATTCCTGTGACCTTCCATGAAGCAGGCATGAAATGTAGGGTTACAATCCGGAGCACCCCCACGTGTTCCCCGGGAAGAGACCTTGAAACCCTAGTCCAGCTGGTGTTGAGGTGTTGAGTAGAAAGAATTCCGCCTGGATTAGAAGCCAGGGGCCCCAGGTTTGAGCCGCAGCCTGTGGCTAAGTCTGCCTTGTGACCCTCGCCCGTCCTTCCCCTCGTCTGGGCCACCACGGTGAGCAGGAATAACACTCCCAGAGGGGATTTCACCTCCCTAAAGCTCCCGGCATGGCTGCCAGCCAGTCTTGGGCCCCCGATAAGGCACAATGATGACTAGCAGTGTCCTCCCCATTCCTAGACCACAGTGGGGGGTGTTCGCACAGCACAGCTGAGGGCCACGGACAGCACCATTTCTGGCCTGGAAAAATCTCAGACATGAACAGATTCGAAGATGCCAATGGGCGCTGCTCAGTACTGAGTGGTTCAGGGGTTGCTCACTGTCGGATGGGACACCCCTGTACCCACCTAGCTGGCCAGCTCCCTTCCTGGGGTCCCTGCCTCTGTCCCCCACCTGTGAAAGGGACAAGACTCCTATTTAACTAGAGAGAACAGGGAGGGATGGGGATTCAAACACTGCCTGCATGTGTGGATTTTTCGATTCTAGCCAATGTCTCTCTGGGCGGGGTGAGGGAAGGACACACAGTAACCGGCACCTTCTCCATTGTGGGGAACTAGGGGGATTTCCCAGGCAGCGCCTTCAGCCCGGTGGTTGGAAGAGGTGGAGCCCAACCCCAAGGGGAACTCTGACTGGCTTAAACCAATCCCAGTCCTGCACACAGTGGCCCAGACCTAAATCAGTCAGCCTGGGGCTGACATAAGGCTCGGAGTTAACAAATGAAAAGACAGGGTGCCCAGTTAAATTTGAATTTCAGAACAACATTTTTAGCATAAGTATATCCCATGGCATGTTTGGGATATACTTATACAAAAAAAAATTTACTCCTTGCTCATCTGAATAACTGGGTGTCTTGGATTTTCTGTGGCAATTCTACTTAGGACTCTTCCAGTCAATTGTGGGAGGCAATTCTCCCCCAGCCCAGGACATGGAGCAAGAAGCAAGCCCCTTGCTGTGGCCACCACCTCATATCTACGGGGGTGAGGGAAGGTGGCAGACAGTACACAAAGGAAGCCAGGAGGAAGGCTCAGGAGCAGGGCTTTGCTGAGTCTGGTGGGGGGCTCACTTACTCGCTGAGCATTCGTGGACCTGGCATTACGTCAAGCATGCCTTAAGTACATGACCTCTTTGTGCCTTCACAAGAAAGCAAGGCCATGTAAGGAACAGAAGTTAGAGTCACTTGGTCCAAAGTTGTCCGAAGTCACTGTCCGAAGCTGGACTCAAACTCAGGCAACTCGACTCCTAGTGGGGACAGCCTTTGGCACAGCACTACCCTTTGTAAATGTCTTTAAGCCCCTTACCTTGCAGAGAAGGGTATGGGGTCAAGAGGGTGGTGACTACTAGTGATTAATATGTATTTAACCTAAAACTTTATGGGTCTGGAAACATAGAGTAGGATGGTGCTGTGATACCCGCTGAGTCTGGGATGGGAACAGGGAGGCGGGCCAGCAGCCCGAGGTTGTCCATTACTTCCAGAGGACACCAGGGATAGGGTGCACACTCCCTGTCCTGGTCCCCTTCCCACCAGACTCTGCTCCTTTTAGGAATGGAAGAGTCAAGATGGCAAATCCCACAGTGGGGTGATGCAAGCCCATTGGGAATCCAGTCTGGCCAGGACAGGGTGTGCATTCCTCCTCCCCCTGGCTGGGCTGGGTGAGAAATCCTTATCAGCCCTTGGGGGACAGACACAGCCCCCTGTCCCTGAGTCTGCACTGGCTGAACAAAACAGCCTGGTTGCCTCTGGGCTCACACTACTATCTTTGAAGCAGCAGTTCTAATGCTTGGGAGGGGGGGTGGGCAGTGGGGCAGGAGGAGAATAGAGGAACTGATGTTCTGGAAGCTGATGGCTCCCAGCCTGGGGTTCTGTAGATGGGCGTGGACCCCAAAGGCCACTTTGAGGACCTCTAGTGAGAGCTGGGGTCTAAATCAGGGGTCTAATAAGTCAGGCTTGGAGGCTCTTGAGGAAGACAAGACCAGGGTTCTGGAGACCCCCACCCCCCTTGCAGTGGAAGGCAGAAGGGCCAGGGGTCAAAGGCCAGAGTATCTCCACCCTCCCAGTCAGGTGTCAGAAGTACAGACCCAGGGCCCTCCACTCTGACTATAATCCCGAGCCAGCTGGGGCCCAGAGATGCTCGAGAGCCCTGAGGTTCCCTCCAGGCCCTCTCCAGCCACACCAGCACAGACCCTGGGCTCCAGAAAGAGCTGACTCAGTGGTCTGGGCAGAGACCTGCTGTGGTCTCACCAGCCGGGGGCCTGGGCTGGACACAGGCACCGGAGGCTTTCCTTCGACTTGGATGCAGAATATATAAAGCAATCTTACAACTCAGTAATAAGATGACAAATAACCCAGTGGAAAAAGGAGCAAAATATTGGAAGAGACAGTTCTCCAAAACAGGTGTAAAAAAGTTCAATGTGCACATGAAAAGATGCTGAGGCATGGGAATGACCGCAAACGGGCAGCGGGTTTTAGGGGAGGTGGCAGGGAAAATGTTATAAAACTAGATTGTGGTGATGGTTGCATAACTCTGAGTTTACAAACATGCGTGAATTTTATGGGGTGTGAAGTTGACCTCAATCAAGCTTGTTAAAATGAAGGCCTCCCAGAGGTATCGGAAGACCCCCCTCCCCCCAGGCAGACCCTCTCCCGGTGCATGAACCCATGAACCCGGGTGCAGCTTGTAAAGCAGGATGATGAGGGGACCTCCCTGTTGGGGCGGCCACAGTGAGGTGGTGCCCGGCCGCCTCCCCTCTTCCCAGGCCCTCTAGCGGATGACAGACCTCAGGGGGGAGGCCGGCAGGGCAGCCGAGGGAGGGAGGGAGGGAAGGAACACTGATGTTTGGGTAACCAGCATCTTTTGATGCTGTCTGGGATGCAGCCACAGTCATTCAGCCAGATGCTTTGGGCAACACACATTGACATGGGTGCCCTCGAAAGGGAGGGGTGCGTGCAAGGCAGGGAATGGGACCACTGGCAGAAGGCCCCCTCCTCAGCCCTTCCTCCCCCGTGGCTACAGTCCTCCACATTGAACCTCCACCCCCGGGCTCTTGGAGCAGATGAGAACCCTTTACCCACTATGTGCCAGAGGGCAGCATGGCACCTCAGCCCTGACTCATTCAGGGATATAAGGCAAAAGCAGGGCAGACTAGTGGGAATGAGCCCAGACCCAGGAGTCAGACGTCCTGAGTTCAAATCCCAGCTGGGCCACAACGTGGTTGATATCCAGCAAATTCTGTCACCTCTCTGTGCCCAACTTATTTTATCCAAAAATAGCCATGATACAATAAGAGTGCCCACCTGGTGGACTATTGCAAAGATGAAGGGGATGAACATGGAACTTTCTAGAATCCTCTCTTCACATCAATCTACTCCTGACATGGGAGCTGGTGCACAGCAGGGCCCAGGGGTGGGACTGGAAATGTAACAAGGCACCAACAGGCCTGACCGATCCCTGAGGCTGGGGAGCTGGACAGGGTGGAGGGGCTGCTTCTCTCTTTTTGCTTTTCTCTCCCCACAGAGACCCGGCACCTCGTGTGAAATGGCACAGCCAGCGCCAAACGCAATCTGGTTGTTCCTCGACAGTTAAACCCAGGGTTGCCCTGTCATCTTGCAATCCCAGTCCTGACGTACACCCGAGAAAACTTACATCTATGCAAAAATTTGGACGGGAATGTTCCCTGCAGCTTTATTCATAGGAACCAAAAAGTATATGGTATACCTGAATATTATTCGGCCACAAAAAAAAAAAAAAAAAAAAAGCGTCAAGTCCTGAGAAATGCCACAGCATGGACGGATCCTGAAAACCTTACACTGAATCCAAGAAACCAGACAGAGAAGGTCACACATTCCATGGTTCTATTCATATGGAAGTCCGAATCAGGAGATCTAGGAGGCAGGGGGCAGGTGAGTGGTGGTCTCGGGCTGTGCAGGGAGGGTGGGGGGGGTAGGAGGGGGGAACTAACCAGTACCATGTGGTTTGTTTCTCTGAGATGCTGAAAACGTTCTAATTGTGATTAGAGTGATGGTTGCACGTATCTGTGAACTCACTAAGAACCAGAGAATTTCACTTTAAGTGGTTAAACTGTATGGTATGTGAATTATAGCTGAATAAACTTTAGACTCAGAAGGACCTTCAAGGCCTTAACTCTGACCCTAGAGATGAGCAGACTGAGGCCGGGCGGGGAAGCAATGTGCCCAGGGGCACTCGAGCCCGCTGGCCCAAAGGAAAGGGGGGTGTGCTTCCCCTGGGCTGGGGGAAGTGCTGGGGAGACAGGAACAGTACATGTCCCTTGGTTGAAGCCAGGTGCCCCATCTCCACTCCAACCCTTCAAGCAGCCCAGGGTCCTTCGTATCCGCCAAGATGAAGGGACAGGAGGGAAGGGTGTAGATGCCCTGACCTGGGCTACCTCCCAGGCACGCCAGATAATCCCCTCATTTTACAGAGGCCGAGAGAGACTCAGAGGGGTGAGGGGGCTCCCTGGCCGAGGTCACAGAGCAGGCAGGACACAGCCCAGAATGCAGCTGGGTCCTTGGGATCCCAGGTCCCGCAGATGGGAGGAGCCCCCTGCTCCCAGGCTGGGTGAAGGGAAAGGGTTGCTGGCCACAGGCTGCTGGAGTGGGAGGCGCGGGGATTTTCTCCGCTGAGCCAGCACGTTGAGTCACAAGGGCCCCTGCAGCTGGGCAGGGTCCCAGCAGCCCTCTCCACCCTCTCGGGTCTCTCGAAACAGCCATGGGATTGAGGCCTGGGAGCCCACACCTCTCCTGTCCCATCCACCTCAGGATGGCCTGAGGCCAGTCTTCTCTTTGCACTCACTCTCCCTATGGGTCCTGGGCCAGTCCCCAGGCTTAGGTTCTGTCCCTGCCCTAATGTACCTCCGGGTAGGTTGGAAGGAGTAGCAGTGGTGGTTGGGGGGGGGGGGGGTCCCCCCCCCCCAGTGCCTTTAGGCCTGGAGTCACACCCCTCACCTCACAGGGATGATCCCATGAACCCATCCCAGGACATATGTCAAGGCCTCTGCCAAGGAGTGAGGAGGAGGTATGAGCTTGAAGGCAAACTTGCCACAGTGGGCACATCATTTTAATCAGGCCTAGACCTCTCTGGAAGTACAGGGAGGCCTTAGGGTGGAAGATGGGTGGGGTGGAGGGAGGCCCTCTGGTCACAGGGTGGAGGGCTGCCTAACCCATCCCAGGAGCTGCAGGGGAGGGAGAGACCTCCGAACTCACCAGAGTTGCCCTTGGCTCTGAACCTAAGAGCCCAGAAGGACTTTGGGAAAATGGGGGCAACTGTCAGATAGGCTTTTGCTGCCCCTCTTAGCAGCTGCTTGCCAGCCCTGGATCCCCCTTACCAAACCAGACCCACCAGGCCACTCTGCTGCTAGCAAGCCTTCAGTGGCTTCCCAGCACCCGGCACTGGGGACACCCCCCTCATCCTCACCCCTGTTTCAGTTCTAGGGACTTGGCCCCAAACTCCATCCTCTGATGCCTCCTTGCTTCAACCCATGCTTTTCCCAACTGCCCTTTCCCCTTTTTTGCCCAGAAAACTCTATCCAGTTATCACAACTCAGTTCCAACCCCATAGCAGTCACCCTTGACAGCCTTGGGGAACTTGCCTTCATCATCTTTCTTTCTTTAGCCTAGAAGATCATATCTGGACAGAGGTGTGACCTGAATACATCATCTGAATGGCTTGGGCACACGATTTAACTTAAACTAGACCCTCACAATGTGGGTTCAGCATCCTGATTCTGTAGTCCAGGGAGGAATTTAGAGACCATATGACAGAGAGTGGGCAGTAACTCTAACAATGTGAATCAACAGATCCATGGACTAGAACAGAATCCAGAAAGAGATTCGGGTCCTCCAAAGCATTTAGTCTGCAGTAGGGTGACCTCTTCAAGCAGCCCCCAAAGGACTGATCATGCAATCGGCCAGTTTGGAAACTGAACAAAGTGAGATTTCTACTTCACCTAGAAACAATTGCCAATAGTCCATTAACTGCTTAAAGAGACACATTGTAAAAGCTGAAAGAAAACAGATACACCAGCAACAATGAGCACACCTACCACTCAGGTCTTGGTTTCTAACTACCATCTCTTCTTAACTGAGGACTGAGGCTCTTTGGAGAAATGGCTGACTCCAGATGAGGTTAGGCTATCTTGTATCAAAAAGTGAGAAGGTTATCAAAGACAAAAAGAATCAAAACGGGGCTTTTAAACATCAGAAAGAATAGTGACTATAATGAACTGTAATATATTCAAGAAATAAAAATCCCTGTGTCCATACTGAGCCTCGTTACGCACAGATTCAGTATTGGCAAATATACCTACGTGCTAAAATGTATCTGTAATCCCCAAATCAGTACAGTACTTTCAGTCATTCTTGAACACGCACAGAGTTGTACAACATTTGAGTCATCTGACACACGTGTTCCCAGCTGAGGTCGAACAAGGCAGTGCTCTGCCTTCTTGCTTTGGCTTTCACAGCATAAGCAAAAGTCCTTTCTGTGGTCTATTTAGTGCCATGCTTTTCACATTTTTGCATGGTTTTGGTGGTGATTTTGCTGCTTAATGTTGCCCTCAAGTTTAGGATACAGAAGTTTTTTTCTTGAGGATGATAACATATTCATCTCCCATAGTATGATGCCCTTGGCATCTAGATAGGCTTCAGTCAACTCCTGGTCAGAACATGGTGGCTATGATTCCTACCATGCCAGGCCAGGCCTTGAGCAAGGGGCACTGCAAGCATGGTGTCCAGCTAACCAGGTTTGTACCTGCTGGCTGGTGATATGTGACCATAGGGAATTTGCTTAATCTCTCTGCACCTATCTGTGATAGAATTATCATGGTGATAAATCATAGTACCAAACTCCACTAGGACCATTTGAGGATTAAAGGAGATAAGGCCTGGGAAGGTCTTAGTTTAGATGGGCAGAGAGCAAGTTCTCAATAATGTTATAAGTTTAGAGATGCAGAAAGAGCAGGGCAGGGGCGCCTGGGTGGCGCAGCGGTTGGGCGTCTACCTTCGGCTCAGGGTGTGATCCCGGCGTTATGGGATCGAGCCCCACATCAGGCTCCTCTGCTATGAGCCTGTTTCTTCCTCTCCCACTCCCCCTGCCTGTGTTCCCTCTCTCTCTGGCTGTCTATCTCTGTCGAATAAATAAAATCTTTAAAAAAAAAAAAAAAAGAGCAGGGCAGCTTTCCACAGGCTGCTTCTGACCAGTGACTGAGTGCAACAGGGCCACAAAGGCCTCTTTCTAAGAGGGACGGGGCATAAACATATACTCACACATGCATGCATATTTATATGAGGAATCTATCTCCAGATTTCTGGACATCTACGGACACACACACAACCAGTCCTCGTCAAGTAGGAGATTCTGTATTTGTGAAACTGCCTACTCGTTAGAATTTATTTGTAAGCCCAGAATCAATACTCGTGGTGCTTTTGCGGTCCTACATGGACATGTGCAGAATAGCAAGAAATCTGAGCTAACCCCATGTGCATACTGCCATCTGAGGTTGCACAAAGCCACATGCTGCCTTCTTGTTTCGGCTCTTATGCTGTAAACGAATGTCCTTTTTGAGGTCTATTCAGGACCACGGCTTTTGCATTTTTGTGTGTGTGCTCTGTGTTGGTGATTTCAGTGTTTTAAATGGTCCCTAAATGCAAGGCTGACATGCTGCCTAGTGTCCCTGGGTACAAGTGGGTGGGGATGAGCCTCAAAGAGAAAATACTCATTAGGTAAGTTTCATTCAGATGCAAGTGACAGTGTCATTGGCACAATGTTCATCAATCAACAATGTATATTAACTAAGGTGAATAAGGTGTCTTTTAACAGAAACACACATGAAACCACACTATGTATTGATCAGTCCACAAAAATGTAACCAGAGGCTCAGAGGAACCTAAGCCTGTGTAACCCCTAAGAGCAATGGCTCAGGATTTGCTAATCCAGCATTTGCAGTAAATGAATAGAATATAAATACCGTGAATAACAAGAACCAACTGTGTATGATTGACCATTCCTATTATGCAAATGAGAAAACGGGCTTGGAAGAATTCATTCCCTTTCTAAGGTCACAGGGCTAGCTGTCCTCAGACATGGGATTCAAACCCAGCTCTGCCGATGCCAAATCTGCAGCCCATCCCCCAGAGCCCAGGCATCTGGAACTTTAGGGGGTGGGGTTCTGCTTGACTGCTCAACCACGCTGCTGTCTCTATCTGGAAACACCTACAAGGTGGCGTAGATCTTTGTTCCCCGGCCTGGCCATTGAACAGGTGGCGATGAGGGTTGGGGGGCAGCTGCTGGTTGGTGGAGGAGCAGGTGCCAGCAAAGGGAGCCACATGGGTGGCCAGTCACATATCGCTGACTCACAGAGGGTGGCTGAGGGTGGCCAAGTGTTAAAAGGGCCCAAAGAGGCCAGGTCCAAACTCTGCGCTCCACTGGCTGGCTGTGACCTCAGGCCAGCCCCTCAATGCCCCAAGTCCCTGGTCTATACAAACTAACTTCACCTCTCTGAAGGGCTGAGAGGGACACCTGGGACAGTTCACCTTGCATCTTAGAGGCCAAATGACATGGTGATTCACGTGCACCTCTGAGCGAGCTCAGGGAGAGTGCAGGCCTTCACCCCATCCATTTCACAGATGAGGAAGCCGAGGCCCAGTGCCATGTGCCCACAACATGCAGTGCTGGGATTCTGGGTCAGGACGCTTCCCGCTGGCTCTCAGCACTCCTGCTGGACTCTGATGGCATGAACACAGGATGGGGAAGAGACACTGGGGGTACTGAGACCCCCTGGGGGAGAGAGAAGATGACCAGAGGGGCCATGAGTCTATCACAACCCCCCTTTTAATTTTGCCAGTTTCTAACTAAAGCGTCCAAAATAGGTCTGGGCATGGCCTTGGGGCCATCCATTCTGCAAATGCTTGCCCATCCCCTACTAGGTCCTAAGCATGAGGCTGGACAGAGTGATATGTGGGGGCTGCTGCCTCAGACCAATACGGCCTATACATCCCTGTGTGCAGGGGGCTCATGAGGCCAAACAAGAACACTCCTTCATTGCAAATAGAGCCTTGGAGCAGTTTTTACCTGCAGAATTAGCAGGCCCCCTGGCAGGAGACGGTTTCAGAAAGGTCATGGTTGGGGAGGGTGTCTGTTAGCCACATGGCAAAGGGCAAATGAGAGGAGTTGGGCGAGGGCGTGTGCATGTGGGGAGCGATGGCATTTTTGAGAACAGGGGTCAGCAAGCTATAGCCCCCAGGACAAATGTGGCCCGCTTCCTGTTTTTATAAGTAAAGTTTTATTGGAACACAGTCATGTCCATTCATTTACATGATGCCTGGGACTGCTTTTCTGTTTCAACAGCAGAGTTGAGTCATTAGTATGGAGACCACATGGCTCAAAGAGCTTGAAATATTTACTATCTAGCTCTTTCTGGGGAAAGCACGCTGACACCTGTTTCAGAAGGTACAGGAGGTTAGGGCTTGGTCAGAGCTGTTCTCCGCCACCTCTCCAGCACCTTAGCCCGGTGTCCAGCCCAGCAGAGATGGTTATAAAGTGAGAGGAAGCTGCTACTAACATCATTTTTTAGTTCTGCTAATGGGAGCTCTTTTCCAGCACTGATTCAAAAACACATCTTCCAGGCAAGTCAGTAAGTATCCAAGCCTTGACGAACAATGGGGGATCAGGAGGGGCCCCGCCCAGCATGGTCCTCACCTCCTTCTCAGCCTGCCTGTGGCCTGGTGTGGCTGATCTTCTGCCCTGCCCTTGGTGGCCTGGGGCTGCCCTGCAAGCCCAGCCAAGCCTGTGAATCATCAAGGACTGACTCACTCTCTGTCTAAAAATACATATTGTCTCATGTTGGCGGGCACCGCTTTGATCACTGTTTACGCTCAATCTGGTCTTTTTCTGCTTGACTTTTGAGCTGTTTGCAGGCAAGGCCCGGGTTTTCAACACTCTGGATTCCCAGGGTCAGGTTCTGTCTGGCCTGTGGGAGGAAGAGCTCGGGTCCTCGGTGCACATTCCGCACGGCAATTCATTTACTGTGTGACACTGGACATATTGCCCAACCTCTCTGAGCTCTCGTGGCATCATTTGTTGCCAGGATAGAATGAGAAAAGCAGGCACGGGCAATTCTTTATGCCCTTTTCCTACCTGAGTCTGGGGAGGGGCAGGGACCTGCCCACTGACCCCTGGCTGGATTTTTCTCCGCCAACAAAATCATTTGACATCATTTCAGCATCCAAGGAAATCGGGAACCGGAGCCGACACCAAGTCCTGGATCTCGGTGCCAAGCACTGGGGAAGCTCCAGTTACAGAAAACAAGTGGAAACCACAGGCCCTGGGCCGAACGTGGAACTAATTTGGGAGGCAGTGAGGAACAGTGGAACATAACCCGGAGCCCAGGAGGCAGATCTACCCTGAGCCAGGCCACTGTCCAGGTGGGGAATCTGGGGCCCCTCGGAATTCTCTAGCTCATCCTTGTGTGGAGGGCAGGGGAGAGAGCAGGCGCCAGGATGGGGCCCCACCTCAGGACAGCTGGGTGGAGATTCAGAGCACGGGCCTCAGGCTGGAGCAACTTCCATCAGATCCTGGCTTCCCCACTCAGTGCTGTGTGACCTGGGGCCTATCCCCTCACCTCTCCGAGCCTCAGCTGCCACACCTGTGGAGTGTGGGAACTAGGGGTACCTCCCTCGTGGGATCTCTATGTAGGAGGCTTAGCACAGTGCCTGCTACCAAAAAAAAAAAAAAAAAAAAAAAAAAGCCCCCCAAAAAGAAAAAAAAGCAGGCGAGGGCCCCCAGTAAGTTAGAACAGCATGCAGGGAGGGGCAAGGGGGCAAAGCCCAGTAGCATCTCCTCAATCACGTACTCATTCAACAAATATCCCCCCTTTTAAAAAAACGATTTTATTTATTTGTCAGAGATAGAGCACAAGCGGGGGGGCGGGCAGAGGGAGAGGGAGAAGCAGGCTTCCCTCTGAGCAAAAAGCCCCATGCAGGGCTCTATCCCAGGACCCTGGGATCATGACCTGAGCTGAAGGCAGCTTTTTTTTTTTTTTTTTTAAAGATTATTTATTTGTTTATTTATTTGACAGAAAGAGAGAGACAGCTAGCGAGAGAGGGAACACAAGCAGGGGGAGTGGGAGAGGAAGAAGCAGGCTCCCAGCAGAGCAGGGAACCCCATGCGGGGCTCAATCCCAGTACCCTGGGATCACGCCCCGGGCCGAAGGCAGACGCTTAACCAACTGAGCCACCCAGGCGCCCGCATTCAACAAATATTTACTGAGCATCTATTCTGTGTCAGGCAGAAGGGTCGAGTAGGAAACAAGGCAGACCCAACCCTGCTCCCAAGAAAATTAATATGTAATGGTGCGAGAGAAGAGAAAATGTATATAACCCCCCACCCCGCCCCGGTTCCTGGCACAGAGCTCCAGAAACCTAGTATCTTCCTAGGTGCTGAGAGCACTAGGAGCATCTTCTCTTCTAGAGGAGCCATTCAGGACCGGCTCCTGGATATGTACAGTCTGAGGAAAACAGCAGGTGCTTGGCTGGGGAGCCATGGCAGGTCTACTCTGGCGGGTGGGGGTCAGGAAAGGGCTCTGAGAAGCCAACACCTGGACAGAGACCTGACTGGGAACTGCACACAATGAGAGAAGCAACCGGGGGGGGGG
>NW_024424452.1:27532482-27552357 GCF_017311325.1 Ursus maritimus | reverse complement strand
TGCACACAATGAGAGAAGCAACCGGGGGGGGGGGCGGTCCGGATGGGAGGGAGAGCAGCCCTGCAGAGACACTGAGGCAAGAGACAACCGCAGGAAGTGCCGGAAGTTCATGAGGGCTAGGGTCGGGCCACGTCAGGATTTTGGATGATGCCAGCCATCCCGGGGAATAGACCAAGGGTTTTCAAATGGGGCCCTGACACCATTCACAAGGTCCCCCACCCCAGTGAAGGCCTTTATCTGGAGCTCAGGGCTGGCGCAGGGGGCCCTCCACCGGTGGCCCCTCCCAGGGTCACCGGCAGGAACTGCCCCACTTCCCCTAACAGGCAGGACTATGGTCACAAACCACTTGAGGGCCTCCCGTGGCCCAAGACCAAAACTGAGCTGGGCTGCGAGGGGTCAGCTCAGAACGGTAGACTTGAGGATTCCCTGATTCATCCTACAGAGGAGGAAAGTGAGACCCAGAGAGAGGTGACTTGCCCAAGGTCACACAGTGAGTTAGTTCCATTCATTCTTCTACCCATCTGCCCAGGAATCAACTGCCAGTGCATACAATGTGCGCCGCCCTGGACGAGCAGGAGGGAAAGGGTGGTGAAGGGTGGGACACGTCCTTGTCCTAAAGCCGCCCACACTGCAGAGATGAGGATGTGGAAACTGAGAGAGCAGCCCGCTCCCCAGATCCTCCACCTCCCAGCTTGCTTCCAGCTTACCGCCTGCCCCTCCCCCAGGCCTGCTGGTTTGGGGGTTTTGTGTTTGAGGGCACACAGGTCACCTTTCCCCCCTCACCCAGATGTACAGACATGGCCCCATGCTCCTGCCTTATCTCCAGGAGCCTGTCTCAGATGGGGCAGTGGAGCTGGGAACATAATGTGTCCTAGACAGAAGGATGGACGGAAGGACAGGTCAGAGCAGCAAGCCCCTCCCGTTCACCCCACCTCACTCTACTTCTCCACTGGGGACATCACCTAAGAGACCCTCCAATAGGAGTCTGGCTCATCTCCAGTTCTCTGACTCCCTAACAGCTGGCAGCTGTCCCCCTGAGTGACGCCAACTTTGTTAGTGGAAGGAGACCCTGGGGGATGGGTATTTAAGGCACAGGTGGAGAGGCGGGGAATGTACCAGGCAGGTTGCATTCAAGAAGCCAGGTTGCCTGTCTCCCAAAAGCTCCATGAGCGGGGTGGCTGCAGGAGGGAGTGAGTGGGTGGGAGCCCCTGTTCCCACGCATCTATCTCAGCTGCCAGGCCCTAACCAGGCGGATCAGCACAGGCATAGGATGCACCGGCCCTGGGTACTGGGTACAGAACCTCTCCAAGAGGGTTCCAGCATGGGCGGCACCCACCTCCGCCAGCACCATCTCCCCCTCGTCCTGCAAAAAGGGAGCTCCCTGGTTCCCACCCACTGTCACTATCTGTCCTGCTCTTAGCCCCAAGGTCCAAGTTCAGGGGCAACAGGAAGTTTCTAGGGTGAATGACCATACTCATTTCACTGGGACTAAGACTTCCTGGGCCATGGGAATTTTAGTGCTAAAACCAGGACAGTCCTGGGCAAAGCAGGACCTTGGGTTACCCTAGCAATTGCCCTCTGGTGAGAGCTGAGATTTGGGCAGAAGGTTCCCGATTGCCAGATTACCTCCCCTCCCTTAATGACTCTGCTGCCAGCACAAGGACTTCCACTCCACCAGAGTAAAACTTTCTAAAGATGCCCCACCATGCTGGTAGTCAGGAAAAAGCAAACTCAAACGATGAGATACGATTTGTTACTTGACGTTTGGGCCAAATCGAACGTTTGCTAACAACAAGTATTGGCCTCCATGTTGGGAAATGACCCTTCAAGTGTCAAGTGATACGTTCAGGAGGGCAGGCGAGGCATTCCCAGCTACGCCCCAGCAACCCGTCTTCTAGGAGTTTCCCCGGAAGAACACAAAGAACATTTGTACAAGGAGACGAATAAAAGGATGCCTCCTGGGTGTTGGATCCTGACACACAGCACAACACGGATGAACCGTGAAATCGAGACAAGAAGTGAAAGCAGCCAGACACGTGAAGACCCATGGTGCATGATTCCATTTATACGAAATACCCAGAATAAGGAAATCCATAGACACAGAAAGCAGGGGAGGGGTTGCTGCGTGCTAGGGGATAGAAGGGAATGAGAAGGGACTGCTTAGTGGGTACAGGGTTTTCTGGGGGGTGATGGAAATGTCTTGGGTACACAGCATCATGAACACCCAAAATGCCACTAGGTTGTTCACTTTCAAATGGCTAGGGTTTTTTTTGTTTTATTTGTTTTGTTTTAAGATTTATTTATTCATTTGAGAAAGAGCTGGAGACAGGGCAGATAGAGAGGGAGAGAGAATTTCAAGCAGACTCCCCACTGAGCACGGAGCCCAACACGGGGCTTGATCCCAGGACCCTGAGATCATGACCTGAGCCAAAATAAAGAATCAGACACTTAACCAACTTAACTTCCACGCTGAGGCTAAGCCAATCTGTCCAGCCCGCGCTAGGCCCAGGAGCCCGGTTACCTGGAGATAACCAAAGAGGATGTGACACTGAAACTTTTCATGAGGAATTTACAGGTGAAAGAATACGGTGTCTGGGATTTGCTTAAAATCCTCCAGAAAAAAAAAAAATGAGGACAGGGAAGACAGAAAAAAGGAAAAAAGTAAACTGTTGACGATGTGGAGGCTGGGCTCGGCGGAGCTCACTGCATCATTCTCCCTGTTCGGGGTTCGCTAGAAATTTCCCAAATCAGAAGTCCAAACAATGTACCAAAATGCACCAAAACAGGATAATAGATGCATGATAGAAGAATGGATAGGAGAGAAATGGAGTGTAGCAAAGTGTTAAACGAATCAATGCTACAGGTCTGACAACTGTCGTTACAAAATGTTGGGGGAAAGCAGTAAAACAAAACAAATTTTAAAAAAAGTAAAGACACAAAGCCTTCAATGGGCCTCATTGCCTACGGAACACCTCCAAGGGCTCAGCTGGGTGTGCACCCTCCACCCCGCTCAGGCCCCAGCCCCCCGCCCCCAATCTCTGCCTCGGGGAAATGAGGATGCCCCTCCTGGGGAGTCCAGAGGCCTGGCCATTGCAGCAGCACGCAGTAGGCACTCAGGAAATGCTGCCTCCACCCCTCGGGGCTGGGTAGATTCGGGGAGGAGGAAGGCCTGGTCCACCAGCATTGCCCCGGGGGCTGGCCAAGGCTCCACGACCAACAGCCCCCTTCTGTTTGCAAAAGGGCCTCTCAGTCCCACAGGTCATTCCTTCACTGGTCCAGACATATTTCCTGCGTGCAGGTCCTGTGCTGGGTGGGGGTGCTCACGTACTCAATCTAACAGGTTCTTGCCTTTAAGGAACCCCTCCAGAGACAGACAGTTCCAACCCAATGGATCCAACACTCCGAGGGAACCAAACGCAGGACCCAGAACAGTGAAGCCAGCCAACACCAGCCTGATCGGCTACGTGCTGACTCCTCACAAGGCCCAGAGGAGGCTGTGGATTGTGGAGCCCTGGGCCCCTGCCTGGCTCAGCAACCCCCTCCCCCTCCTCGGGGAGCCCGCCTGAACCCCCAGCCCCGAGAGAACAGCCTCACAGTGAGTCTGCAGCAACCACAGCAGAGGGCGAGGGGCTCGCTCAGAGGAAAAGCAAGGACAACAGAGGGGACGCAAGTATCTACTCTCCTGGCAGCCAGGCTGTGGTTGCCATTCAGAGCCTTAATCAGGACGCCTCAGGGTAGTTGGGGGGCACCCACTGTAGAGATCTGGGTCTGCACTCCCCAACTCGGTCACCAACACAGCTGCGTTCTCCTTACTCGGCTGGGGGCCCAGGATCACGATCAGGCTCTCGGTTCAGCTGCACCACGGCCTTGGGAGGCAGATGCCACAATGACCCAGCCCCCCAGCATGTAGGTGGGGAACCTCAAGTACAGAGAGCTTTAACATCTTGCCCATGGTGCCCCAGAGCCAGCCCCTGGCCACTACCTCTATTCAGAGAGGGTCATCAACCATTTGGAGCTACTTTGCGTACAGTATCTCGTCTAAGCCCCAAACTGCCCCGAGGAGGGAAAAATTATAGGAGAGATGACCCTCTGCATTCTACAGAGCAGGAAACTGAGGCGAAGCAACACCAGAAACAACTCAGTGGTGCGGGGGGAGGGGAAAGAGGAGGATAGCAGGGTCCACACTCTAGGAGCACCCACAATGATCACAGCGGTCATGTCATGGCGGCGGTATTAGCGTCCTCCTGCCGTTGTAACAGCTACCACAAACTTAGTGACTTAACCTAAGACAAACATATTCTCTTACAGTTCTGAAGGTCAGAAGTCTCCAACCGAGGTGCGGGTGCGGCTGCTCTCCTCCCAGGGGCTCCAAGGGAGAATCTCTTTCCGTGCCCTTTCTAGCTTCTAGAAGCTCCTGCGTGGCTTGGCGGCAATGAGCGCCTTGCTTCATTTTCAAAACTCATTCTTCCAGCCTCTGGTTCTAGGTTCGCCTCTCCTTCCTCTCCTCCCACCCTCCTGCCTCCTCATAGAAGGACCCCCGTGATGACCTGGGCCCACGGGATAATCCAGGTGCGTATCCTTCTCTCAAGATCCTTAATCACACCAGCCACCTGGCAACACCCCGTTGACCAGGTGCAGTAACCTATCCACAGGTGCAGGGAATTAGAGAATCACAGATACCTTGGCAGATACTACACCTCACGATTTTAAGGGCATACAAGACCCCTGGGGAATCTTGTTAAAATGTAGGTTCTGGTTCAAGGGGTCCAGATTTCTAACAAGCATCCAGGTGAAGCTGATACTGGGGTCCAGAGGCCACATAGAATCTAGAAGAAGGGCCTACAAACATCTGTGTAAAGGGCCTGGTCGTAACCATTTTCAGTTTCCCAAATCCTATACGGTCTGTCTCGACTACTCAGCTGTGCCGTTACAGCCCCAAGCAGCCAGAGACGATGTAAGAATGAATGGGCGTGGCTGTGTGCCAATAAAACTTTATTTACAGACATTGAAAGCCGAATTCCATATCATCGGCACATGTCATGAAATGTGATTCTTCTTTTGCCTATTTTCAACCATTTAAAAATGCAAAAACCATTCTTTGTTGATGGTCCGTGCAAAACCAGATGCCTGGCCAGATCTGGCCCATGAGCCATCGTCTGCAGACCCTTGATCTGGAATGTTCGTTCCAGGAGAGCATGGATGTCTGTCTTGTTTGCCTAGCACCTAATAGCTGCTCAAAATGTAGTTGATGAACGAAAGAGCAAGCCTCTCATTTGGTCCCCACAGCGACTTGACCCAGGTGACAGCTCTGCAGCCAGCTTGCGGAGGAGGGGCTGATGAGAGTATTTTCTCTGGATTTATTGCCAGGAAGAACGGCGCAGAGATGGGGTGTCCCAGGACACGCAGCTGGCCTCCTGAACAATCCAAAGGCACTCTGGCCCCATCTGTGGCCTCCCCGGCAGCCAGCAGTACAGGACTGCCTGCAGGCTGGCTCCTGCAAAGTTCTGCTCTTGGAAGCAGCAGGTTGGGGGTCCTTCCCACAGCCACGCCTTGAGCCAGGCCACATGGAAGCTCTCTCGTTGGGTAATGAAAGGCAGCAGAAAACCCTCTCCTTTGTTGGTTAGGACCAGCAAACACCCAGGCACTTCCGGCCCCGGGCAATCAGACAGAAGCTCCACCAGGTCAGAGCCTGGTAAACAGAGTGCCTTCAGGAGTCAGGCTGGTAGCATCAACGTGGGGAACGGGTGGGGTTGAAACCCCAGGCGCCGAGTTGCTGCCATTGCCACAAGCAGTGACAGCCTTCCAATTGGGTGTCTTTTTAAAGCTCTCTGTGGCCAAGAAAACACACCAGCCTGCAAGCTGCCAGGTGTGTCTCCTCTCGATTTTACAGAGTGAACTCCCACCCCAGGACCTTTTCCCATGCTGTTTGCTCAGCCTGGAATGCTCTTCCTGACCCATTAGTGACCTCCTTCTTGGACTTCAAGTCCCAGAGAACCCTTCCCCCACAGGCACCTTACATGTCCCTTGTCACACTTGCTACTTCACGTTTTTGTGTGTAATGATTTGATCCATGTCTGTCTACTCTTGTAACAGTTTCCTGGGGCTGCTGTATCAAATGACCCCATCTAGGTGGCCTCCAACAGTGGAAAGTTATCTCCCACAGTTCTGGAGGCCAAAGGTCCAAGATGAAGGTGTCGGCAGGGCTGGTTCTCCAAGGGGGGGGGGAGTTGGGGAGAATCCATCCCACGACTCTCTCCCAGCTTTTGATGGTTACCGGCAATTCATGAGCATGTGGACCCATCGCTCCAAGCTCTGCCTCTGTCTCCTTCCCTCTGTGTTCCTCCTCTGTGTCTGTGTCTGCCTCAGATGTTCTGTGCGGTTCTAAGAGCACAAGTCATTGGACTTAGGGCCCATCCTAAATCCCGAATGACCTCATCTAGATTTCTTAAATTAATGACACCTGCAAAAGATTCTATTTCCAAATAAGGTCACATTCACAGCTGCCTGGGTTTGGGATGGGAGCATATGTCGTGGGCCACTGTGGAACCCACTACAGCCTCCTACACTGTCAACTTCATGAGGACAGAAACCATGTTCACCAGTATATCCCTGGGACCTGCCGTAAGAGTTTGGCAGCCTCACATACCTTCAATGATCAGTAGATATTTGTCAAAGGCAGGATTGGCTCTGAAATTCATGGGGCCCAGTGCAAATGAAAATTCAGGGTGTCTTTTTACAAAAGTAACAGGGATTTCATCAAGATGGCGAGAGCAGAGCATTCAGCCAAGCTCAGGGCCCTTCCGAGGGGGGACCCAGGTGGCACACTCGTGAAGCCGGCCCTGACTGAATGAACAATGACGATGAGTATCTCGAGTCACCCTGGAAAGACTGGTGAAATCCTCTCCAGCCCAGATGTGGTCCAGGCGTGGATCGCAATCATCTGTCCGTTTTACAGGTGGGGAACCAAAGCCTGAGAAGTCAGGGATGTTCGAGATCAGATAGAGTTGAGCCAGGACCCAGGTCTCCCGAGCGACCCCTGATCCCTCGCCCACATGAACAGTTCACTGAATCTTTGGCAGGAATGTTCTCTGCTCAGCCCTCTTAACTGCCCCCAGCATCGGTCCTCACACAAGCGAAGGATGCTTCAAACCATGTGCAACAGGGTCCCCAAAGGACCAGAAGAAAAAAAAATTGTAGGAGTTTTGCCCACAATTCAAATTATTCACGGGCTTGTTCTGAGCATCTGTGTCCATCAGGGCAACGTTTGATGGGTGCTTCGCCTAGAGCCCTAGGAAGAAGTGCTGCCTTATCCCCATTTCAGACAGGAGGCTTGAGTGCAGGGTCAAGTGCCCCAGAGTCACAGCCATTTGCTTCTAGTTCCATCTGACTCTAGAAACTGAGGTCAGCACCTCGCCACTTACAACCTCTCGACAGTAATGCCAACACCTGGGCTATATAACCCACGCGGCCCCTTCCCCATCTCTTAGATAAGGAAATAAGGCACAGAGCAGTGACTTGCCCAAGGTCACACGATAGGCAGGCAGCTGATTTAGAATTCAAATGCAAGCAATGAGCTTCCTGGGTCCTCGCTGCTTGCTAACTGCTTGGCAATGCCACTCATGAGGCTCAGGTGGGGTCATACACACAGGCCAAGCAAGGGAGACGTTACTCCCATCTGTAGGAGACTCTGATCCAGCAGGTGCAGAGAGGATCCAGGAGTCAGCTTTCTCCACAAAAACCCCCTCCAAGTCAAGTCCAAGGCAGGGGTGGGGGCACAGAATGAGGAAGCCACCTGTGCCATGCTGACACAGCTGTGAACTTGGACAAGCTGGACAGGGCTGACGGCCGGGGGTGGGGGGCGAGGGGAGGGACAGTGAGGATGACGCTGGCCACCTCTGTCCCGAGGGAGTCGAGATACTGCCTTCCCTTTGAAATGGCCACAGCTGCAAACATACTGTGGCCTTTTCCGCTAAAGTCTTTCATCAGCTGAGAATTTCTTCTCCTGGAAAGGGGCCAGTTTCCCACTTGCAGTCTTTGCGGGTGGGACGAGAACGACGTTGCTCAGGAATAGCCCTGCCCTGGATTCCTAGGGCCACTGTAACACAGTGTCACTGATGGAGTGGTGGCTTGTTCTTTCCCAACTCTGGAGGGAAGGATTCCGCCCGCTCTGTCCAGCTCCTGGTACTTGCAGGAGCCCTTGGTCGGCCTTGGCTTACGGCAGTCCTGATGCGATCTCTGCCTGTCATCAGTTAGCGTTTTTCCCTGGGAGTGTCTGTGTCCAAATTTTCCTCTTCGCATAGAGACACCAGTCCTTGGACTTGGGGCCCATCCTAATCCAGCATGACCTCATCAGAACCAGACTACACCTGCAAAGGCCCTCTTTCTGGGTCATATTCACAGGTTCCAGGTCGACTTGAATTTGGGGGGACACTATTCAACCCCGTAGAGCCCTCCCCCACACACCCAGCAGGGGATCCACCTGCACCATGCCTGGATGGTGGGTCAGGGGCTGGGCACTGTCCCCGGCCTTGGGCTGTGCTGTGGTAGGTGAACCGGGGCAGGAGGAAGGAGGAACATTAGGTCAAGGTGGGCCAGTGGCCAGGGTGGGAGTGGACAATGAGGGATGGTGCAACGGTGGCTGGTGTTATACCCGCCTGGCCTCCTTTTCTCCTCTTTGTGGCAACTGGGCTAAATATTCCTTGGACAACTTGCCCCCTCCCCACTCTCAGCTCATGAAGTTTCAGGAGAGAACACCACTCCTAGCTCAGAGTGGCTGGGCCAATCAAAGCAGTACATCCCACTTGACACAGGACTTGGCTCAGAACTGGAGAGGACCCAATCAGCACCAAGGAGACTCAAACCGGGCTTCTGTTGGAACTTACCCTTGGGCAGCTGAGAAGGTGGCAGCCATCTTGCCACTATGAGGATGGAACCTGCATTTGTATGAAACCACCTCAGAGAAAACTAGAGTCAATAAACAGGATTGATTGATTGATTGATTGATTGATTTCTCTCTCTTTCTTATAGTCTCCATGCCCAACATGGGACTTGAACTCACAACCCTGACATCAAGGATTGCATGCTCTACCAACTGAGCCAGCCAAGGCACCCCAATAGATAGGATTCCTGATGCCACATTTGAGTACCCGGATCCAGCTATTCCTGAAGCCACATCTATGCCTGCACTGCAGAAGAGAACAGATGCACGGTGTGAAAGCACCTTGAACCTCAGTATTGAAATAGAAACTGAGGTTTGGTGTGGTTGGGCAACTCTCCCAAGGTTACTGTTCTGACCCTGTAGCTGGCACTGGTCTAGACAAAGTTTGGTCCTTGCTTAACAGGAGATAAGGCACAATTACAGTGGGACAAGGCCACTTTGAGCATTTCAGTCCCCAGGCATACCCAGGAAGGTAAGAAGCAAGAAGAAGGACTCAAGGCTGGTCCTAGACAGCAGAGGGAAGGGATGTCTGGGGGGTCGGGGGGGTAGAAAGGGACAGGCTGAAGAGAGGGATGGGAACAGTCCCCCAAGCCTGAGGAGGGGACTGGGGCTTGGTAGAGAACCCTGAGAGGAAAAAGGGGTGGGATAGAGTGAGGGCCCTCAATACTAGAAACACTCTTTCTGGTCCCCACACTTGTGCCAGGAGCTATAGAGCTGCCACCTTGGAGGCTCCTGGTACTTAGAGTTGGAGCACAGAGCAGTCTCAGTGTGGATTTAAAATGAGAAGGCCCTTCCATGCCTGTTCTGACTCCATATGGTCCTGAGACTTCGTCCCAAATATAAGGAGTGAGGGCAGGAGCCCCAGTGCTGAACAGATGGTGCTTGAAACACATTCCACTTGACTGAGAGGAATAAAGGATTGACGTTTCGTCCATGTTACCCAAAGCCATCAAAAGATTCTATCACAACCTCAATGGCAATTTTTTTTTTTACAGAAATAGAATAAACAGGCATAAAAATTTGTATGGAACCACAACAGACCGCAAAGAGCCAAGGAATCCTGAGAAAGAATAAAGGTGGAAGCATCATGCTTCCTGATTTCAAACTACACTGCAAAGTTATAGGAATCAAAACGGTATAATGTGGGCAAAAAAAGAGACACGTAGATCAATGGAACACACTCGAGATCCCAGAAATAAACCCTCCCATACACAATCAATGAATACTGGAAAGAATAGTCAATGGGAAAAGGAAAGTCTCTTCCATAAATGGTGCTGAGAAAACCAGACATCCACAAGCTAGAAAATGAAACTGGAACCTTATGTCACACCACTCACAAAAATGAACTCAAAACGGATTAAAGGCTTAAACATAAGAACAGACACCATAAAGCTCCTAGAAGAAAACACAGGGAAAACACTCCTTTGAGACTGGTCTTGGCAATGATTTATGGGATATGACACCAGAAGCAAGAACAGCAAAAATTCCTGAGTGGGACTGCCTCAGACCAAAACCCTGCACAGCAAATGAAGCAATAAAGAAAATGGAAAGGCAACCTACGGATGGGAGAGGATATTTGCAGACAATACATCCGATAAGGGGTTAATATCCAAAATATATAAAGAGCTCATACGACTCAGTAAAAAACAATCTGAGTTTTAAAATGGGCAGAGGGGAACCTGGGTGGCTCAGCCAGTTAAGCACCTGCCTTCGGCTCAGGTCATGATCTCAGGGTCCTGGGATTGAGCCCCTCATCTGGCTCCTTGCTCAGCGGGGAGTCTGCTTCTCCCTCTCCCTCTGCTCCTCCCCCTCCTTGTGCTCTCTCTCAAATAAATAAATAAATAATAAAAGGTAAAAACGGGCAGAGGAACTGAATAGACATTTTTCCACAGAAGACGTCCCAATGGCCAACAAGTACATGAAAAGATGCTCTATATCACTGATCGTCAGGGAAATGCAGATCAAAACCACAGTGAGATATCGCCTCACACCTGTCCGGACGGCCGTCATCACAGAAGACAAGAGAGAACGAGCGTCGGCAAGGGTGCAGAGAAAAGGAAGCTCCCACACACTGTCGGTGGGCATGTACACTGGGGCAGCCAGCTTGGAAAACAGTACGCGGGTTCCTAAAAATTAAAAATAAAAGTACCCTAGGATCCAGCGATTTCATCTCTGGATATATAGTCATGGGAAATGAAACAGGATATTGAAGACACGTTTGCACTCACGTGTTCACTGCTGCGCTATTCACAAGAGCCAAGATGTGGACACAGCCGAAGTGTCTGTCATCAGATGAACGGCTAAAGAAGCCTTGGTCTACAGCCGCACGACAGAATATCACTCAGCCATGAGAAAAAGAAATCCTGTTATTTGCAACAATATGGGTGAACATTGAGGGCATGATGCTAACTGAAGTAAGTCAGAGAGAGACAAATACTTCGTGCTATCACTTAGAGGTAACTCTAAAGATAATGAACTCATTGAAACAGAGTAGAACGGTGGAGACTAGGGGCTGGGGGTGGGGAAGTGGGGAGATGTCAAAGGTTATGTTTCCAATTATAAGACGAACAGGGTCTAGGGATCTAACGTACAGCATGGTGATTATAATTAATAACGCTGTATTACATACTTAAAAGTTGCTAAGACAGTAGATCTTAAATGCTCCCAACATAAAAAACCAAAAGGTGACACGTGACACAATGGGGCACCATTCGGGTATTAGTGAAGCTATGCGGGTAATCATTTTGCAACCTGTAAGTGTATCGAATCAACACATTGTCCTCCTCCAGCTTCCACAACATTCTATGTCAATTCTATTTCAATTAAGTTGGAGCATTTCTGAAATAAAAAAAGTTTTTAAAAAAGGATTGTGACATTTAAAAAACGCACGTTGGTGGAGTGAAATTCATTCATCTAACTAATGCTGGCAGATCCCAGCAAGGAGGCTGCTGGCTACTCCCTGCCCAGCCTCTGGACCCTTCCATCTGCCTGTTCCAAGCCAGGAGTCAGCTATTAAACACACACAAAGCACTTAGAACAATCCCTGGCTCACAGCACGGCCACATAAATGTCTGTCTTTATTATCACTGTTATGATTCTGTCTAGCACTTTACAAGCCTCAGGTGAGAAGTCCTAGTTTTGGTAAAACACCAGCACATCCTCCTGGGACAAACATCTTTTAGAGTGCTGAACTATAGACAGAAAAAAACCCAAGTTTTCTTCCAAATGTTTAAGGAGGAGACTGTACAGATGCATTGGTGAGTCCCTGAAATGTCCCCTCACTAACCTCCCTCCTTGGGCCCCTGACTGGATGGACACACAGCCTCCCTTGCCATCACTCCCTTGCTGTGTGCCACTGCTTTTAGAAACCACATCCAGTGGCTACCCACTTCCTCCTGCAGTCCCCAAGCTAGTGATTCCCTTAGAAACTGCTTCGGGCCCTCCAGCTTCACGCAGCAAATGCTGTGACCCATCCCACGAACAAGGTGAGTCCATCATATTCTTTCCCCACCAGATACACTGTCCAGCCCCAAGACAGCCATCCATGCAGATCCCTGCTACCTTTCGGTTGAGGTGGACTCCCATGACGAAATATAAGAGAGAACAATATTCATGCTTCACTGCAAATGCATGACCACCCACAACATTGAGAGGTGGGCAGGTGCAGAGCGTGGGGTGAGGGAAACCAGGCTGAGAGAGGGAGATCATCCCCAATGAATCCTGGTATGCATGGGGTCCCCCGCAAGGGACACACTTTGACCAATGACTTTTGTACGTGCAGCTTTAGCTCTGGGGTTTCAAGGCCACCCCCTGAGGTCGGAAAAGGGGAGGGCTAGGAAGTTGCCACCTGCTAAGTGTTGATGCCAGGGTCAGAGGAACGCAAGGTAACGTTGCCTACGGATGACACAAGAGGCCCATTGTTAGCCAACAGCCAACTCACTACGTCTTTTGAGCATATCCAATTCCTAATAGAGAATATAATGGCAGAACGCGGTGTAAAGAAAAACAATCACCCAAGTACCAGTTTGTAATTCCGTCACTAAGCCAAAGAGCAATTAATTACTCATCAGGAGGACTCAAGTGAGACACCTATCCAGCTCCCAACTGCTTAATAAATGCTCCTGCTCTTTATCAGAGCAAGAGCATTAGTTTCCTCCTGAACACTCCTCTCCCACCTGAAGCCCCTGTATGCACATGCGTGCGTGAGTGTGCGTGCATGCACACACACATGCACCCCCACTCGTTCACACACAGTGCTTTCTGCCAGTCTGCTCTGCCTTCCAAGAAGAGAGGGTGTTAAAACACTCCATGCATCATTTTGTTGTGACAACTTTCTAAACTCGGAATGCTTGGCCTCTCCACGCTTAATCTCCCCGGTGCACACTGGACTTCTCCAATTAGGTGCGCACAGAGACATTAGTGATAAGTCTCTGCTCCTACAGCGCTCGCGGTGGTACAGCTCCTCTGCATTTAACAGGCAGGAACCTGGTAAGCTTTTGCAACGTCATGCTCAAAAGTCATTTTTTTTTTTTTTTTAGTTTAAGAAAGCATGTTAACACGGCATTAAATACGACGGTACCCCACATATGCACCCGTCTTTCCCCTCCTAGTGATTTTAAAGAGATCATTGCTTTTATGAAATTCAAAGGACTGGTAAAGAAGATTTTTAATAATACAGCTGAGCCTTCTGTGAATATTTTATTAAGTTCTCGTATATCCTGGTTCACTAATAAAAATAACGAGCAAGAATAAGGGCATATTTTGTCTTCCATTATTACTGAAGGAGATTAAGAAAAAAAGTCTTGGGATTTGTCCCTTCTCTCTCTCTCTCCCTCCCTCCCTAGAATATTTGTTTTCACTGAAAGGCTTTGGTCGTTGTTAATCCATTGTGAAAAATTGAGATTTCATTTTGTGCGAAATAATTTGGGAGTCCACCTTCTTCCGCAGTGAAAAAAAAATCCCTACATATTGGGGCTTATAATTCAAGAGGGGACTCAATTCTTGCCCTTGTGAGGTGCACACATTACCGTGGGACCCAGGGAGGGCACTCTCTAGATTTTTCTCCCAGTTACACCCTTGGGGGTTAGGCTCTTGAGGGCACTGTAAGGACTTTAGGTCTCTCTAGACAGACAAGAGGAAAGGTCCCCAAAAGCCCAAAGGAAAACCAGGAACAACTATGATGCTCATTCACTCAGAAGCCACCCCATGTCCCATAAACCTGACCTCCGCTCCTCTTGGGGAGAGAAAATTGGGTTGAACTAGTGCCATTTTTTTTTTTTAAATCAGGAACTCAATAAATGTTCCAAATCCTGGGTCCTGCCTCTGCAGTAGCAGTGCAGAAATTTGGTAGAGCAGAAAGCTGGGATATCGCTCTAGAGGGGTTCATGCTGTAAAAGGAGAAACTGGATTACGCCCCTTCCCCTCTGAAATCTTAGCATTTTGTGAGCCCACTGGCTGGCTTGGGGACCTTTGGTTTTGTAGGAGTAGTCATGCTACTGGCTGGATTTTGTGGAATTGGTGGGAGGCTGTGAGAGGGAGAGGGAGAGGGACCCAGGGAAAATCACACGATAGAAACAACACAGCTGTATCTCCTGGAAGACTTTGGTGAGAAGCCTGGGACATAGACCCTCACTAATCATGTCTCCTTAGGTACTTCCTGGGCACTGGCCAACAGCAGGTGGGCACTTTATAGACTTACTTCATTTCATCCTCACTACAGTCCTGTGAGGTAGCCAGAGGTGGCAGTGACTACTGGTTCTTCCCAATTCCCTCTTCCCTTCCTTCTTACTCATAGAACCCAGGGAATGTGTCTGTTGGGAGAACTGGATGAGTTGGTTGCTGCCGTGTAACAAATAAGCCCAAAATGTAGCAGCTGAAAACAATCAACATTTTGTTTCTATGGGTCCGTTTTGGGGGCTTTCTAGATCAGGTATCTCAAGAAATTGCGGTCAAGATGTCCACCAGGGCTGTAGTGATCTGAAGGTCCGACTAGGAGGATGTCCGTCCAAGCTCACTCATGAGACAGCCGGGTTGAAGGCCTCCGGTCCTCGCTAGCTGTTGGCCAGAGATGTTGGTTCCTTGCCATGTGGGCCTCCCCACAGGACAGCTCCCATGTCAGCTGGATTTCCTCAGAGGAAGAGAGGGCATCCAAGACAGAAGCCACCATCTTTTTGTAACCTAATCTTGGAAGTGAACTCCCATCACTTTGGCCAGATTCTATTGATTAGAAGGAAGTTACAAGGTCTAGCCCACACTCAAGGGGAGAGAATTATACAAGGGAGTGAACAGCAGGAGGCAGGGATGATTGCGGCCATTTTTATTTTTATTTACTTATTTAGTTAGTAGGCTCCACACTCACTGTGGAGCCCAATGTGGGGCTTGAACCCATGACCCTGAGATCAAGACCTGAGCTGAGATCAAGAGTCGGAGGCTGAACCGACTGAGCCACCCACCCTGAGGCCATTTTAAAGGCCACCTCCCACAACTACCTTTCCCAGACTCCCTGGCAGCCAGGCATGACCACATGACTAAATATTAGCCAATGAAATGTAAGTGGAAGTTTTATGGTGGACTTCTGGGATGGCTTCTAAAAAGGTGAGTCAGGATGTACTTCCTCTTTCTTGCAGACTGGAACGTAATGGCTGGAGCTCTGACAGCCACCTTGGACCATGAGTTGACCTTTGGAATGGAAGCTAGCACAGGGAGACTGAAGGAGCCCAGGTCCATGATTTCACAGACTCATACAAGCTGCCTGCCTTGGAAGTCTTTTTGGTTTTGGTTTTCATATATATCCTCTTCTTCTTTTTTAAGTAGGCTCCATGCCCAACGTGGGGCTTGAACCCACAACCCCATGATCAAGAGTCATGCGCTCTACCAACTAAGCCAGCCAGGCGCTCCTATATCATTTTTCTTAATTAAATTTTTTAAAAATTTGATTTGAGTTAAAATACAAAATACACATAACATAAAATTTCCCATCTTAGCTATTTTTAAGTATACAGTGCAGTGGTATTAAGTACATTCACACTGTTGTGCAGCCATCACCACTATCCATCCCCAGGACTCTTCTCATCTTGTGAATCTGAAACTCTGTACCCATTGCACACTAACTTCCCATTTACCCTCTCCCTAGCCCCTGACAACCAGCATCCTTGGATGTCTTTTACATGAGTATTTTAAGCCACAGTGTTCACGACCTATGGCATTCACAGCTGAACCAGTCTTCAACACTGCAGTATTATTATCCCCATTGTACAGAGCAGAAAACCGACTTTCAGAAGCACACAGAACTTATCCAAAGTTCAAAGCAAGTAAGTAGTGGAGCCTGGGCTTGACTTGTAATTTGTTTCATGACAAAAAATGTACTTTTCCCAGTGCTTCTAGAGAGGGATCAGTGAGGGAATATGATTTGAAGTTCCTGCCCCATCTTCTAGACAGTTTTCACCATGTGAAGTCAAACGGAAGACAGGAGTGCTATGTGATCGCAGCCTGACCAAATGGTCCCTTTGCTAGGTGACTTGAAACCTTCCACTGCACCCGTTTTTCCCCTGGCCCCATGTGGGACAGTGAAGCCGTGACTATACGCAAGACCACTTCTCAATGCTGAGCTTTTCTTGCTCTCTCTCCTTGGAGCTGGGGTCCGGAGGGAAGCGGAGGAGAGGGGCAGAACCTTCCGAAGTCCCTGCTCCAGCTCCCTTCCTCTGCAGAGGGACATTTGTTTCCAAAACTGAGCCATTTCTTGGCACATCGGACTTATTTTTGCAGGAGGGCTGGCTGCCCCATGCCAAGCCTTCTCACCACAAATAGAACTTCGGAAAGGGCTCACTGGTTTCCTCTCGGCTTTCAGACACCTCTTCACATTTCAGTTGGCTTCCCTTCCGTGGCCCCAAAAGGGAATATCTGGAGTCTCCTCTGTTTTGATGTGATTGCAGGCACCTCTTGAGGCGCTCCATGGGGATGCCTCCGGGGCAGTGGCGAGCCTGGCCCCGCTCCTGTGCTATGGCCTCTGGCACATCCCGCTGCCACTGCCCGGAAGCTGGGAGTAGCCAGAGTGCCAGTGTGGGTCCCAAGCTCTAGGCTCGCCCCTCAGTCAAATGGTAAAAGACAAAGCATTGATGCCTCCACTCAGTGTCCCTGTCCCCTCCAACCTCCGCCCTCCCAAGCGCCTCTGGCTCCGACCTCTCATTTGAGATAGGATTTGAGAGCTCATTACATGAAGTGTCATAGAACTCAAGTGATCTACCACAGAGACACTTACCTACCAGGGGATGTCTACAGTCCAGATACTCTAGAAGCCATCCCTTAGGAGTCAAAGCGAAACAGGTAGTGGGAAATAAAAGATCACCTCACTAACCTGCTACGGGTAGTGAACCAGGCCAGAGTGACGTGTGCCCCAGACCGACTTTGATGTGTCAAAGTCCGAGGCTAACCAGAAGCAGGGGAAAGCCACTTCTCGAGATACTCACTACAGAGCTTTAGAAGATTCTAGAACATTCACAAATCCAATCATTTGAAAGACTCGACCTTATGTAAGTATCTCAACTCCTTCTCTCAAGCCGTGGAGCCATGGAGAGAGAGCTCAGTCTCTGGCAGACAGACTGGGTTCAAACTTTAGTTCTGCCACTTACAAGCTGTGTGACCTTAGGCTGTTTCTAAAGTGCTCAAAGCCTTCCTTTCTCCTCCCAAGGGAACAAAAGGAATAAAATAATAATAATAATAATAATAATAATAATAATGCACCTGGCACATAATAAACCTCTTAAGTACTAATAACAAGTGCCTACAAGAGCTAGACACTTAACGTGAGAGTAACATTTTCTGCATGGCTCTATTTATGCACCTAAAGACACAAACCAGCTAAGAGGTAATGACTTTTAACAGGAACTAGGGATGGAAGTGACCTTGCCCTTGGATTTGCTCCCAGCCCCCGCCAATTTGGTTTATAAAGTGTGTGCATTTCCCCTACGGTTCACGCAGCTTTCCCAAGACCAGGGGCTCCCAGACCTGAGCAGGCACCAGAAATACCTGAAGGGCTTGTTTCCAGACAGCTGGGCCCCGCCCCTGGAGTTTGTGACTCAGTAGGACTGGGGTGAGGTCCAAGAATTTGCATTTCTACCAAGTTCTCAGGTGATGCTGATGCCCCTGGGAACACTGAACTTCAAAGACCAGGGCGTGTCTTCCCGCTCTGGGCACCCCCCAGGCTTCGTAAGTGAAATGACGGGCTGGCTCACTAGGCAGGTGGGCGTTTTGGACATGCTGCTCCAAATGCGGAGGTCTTTGGTAGGATCCTCAAATGGAAATCGCTTTGGCCATACCTATCCAAAGCCTTGAGGATGCTTCCGCTCCCTGATGCTCTAATCCCCCTTCTGGGAAGCTGTCCCTTCAGAAGTTGTCTAAGATATGGACAAAGCCTTATGATCCTGTGGCTTTGAAGAGGAGGAGGCAACAGGTCTGTGTAGAACTCTCTACTCCGGGAGCTGGGGATGGACGGACCAGGGGTGAAAAGGGGGGGAATGTGGCCGCACCCCAGTGCACTGACTCTGGGCGTATACAGGCCATGCACAGATGAGACGGCCACCCCGAGCCCCTCGAGAGGTGTATGGCTATAATTTCTTAATCCTCCTTCCACGTGATGCCCTTCATACGGACATACGACAGTGTCAAGTCTTGGCTAGGCACGTGGGCACTGAAGTCAGACATCCTGGGGTTTGAATTCCAGCTCTGCCACTCCAGGGCAAGTTACCCGACTGGCCTGGACCTCGGTTTTATCTTCACGAGAGCATCACGAAGCACTTAGAAGAGAGTATGCTCTCATATACATGTCCCGTTACTGTTACAGAAAACTAGACTGGGGTAGGAAGAAAATTTACTTTTCAACAGCCAGAACTGAATACTTGAGGAGGAGTTGACTTTGAAATGGAAAGTTCTGGAGAGCATGGGTTATGCGTTTCCAAGGAGGAGACTCTGGTTTTTCCCAGGGTAAGTGAATGATGGCAGCTAAATGGTCAAAGACCTTTTATCTGGGAGGGGGTGGCAGTGGTCCAGCCTGACCCACAGGAGACTGAAACTGAGCTGCCATCCTGGTTCTGGAGGTAAGCTCAGGTCTGGGCAATCCCTGGGTGCAGACGCTGTGCCCCGCAGCAGGCTGCCTCGACTGTGTGGTTTCTCAAGCCCAGGTGTCCATAGAAAGGCTTCCAAGTCTAAGTGGGAGGGAGTGGGTGTTTAAGCAGAGAGAAAGTGAAGGCTCTGAGGCTCCATGAGGTGAGGTGCGCCTGATTCACATCCCGCACAATAGCGCGTACAGTTGGACCAAGCAGAATGTTGGGGGTTGTAAAACCGAAACACCCCCCAAGGAACCTCCATCTTCCCCACATAGACGCAGCCTTCGAACACAGACACAAGCCTAGGCTCCCGGGCCACAATCATTTGTCAAGGTGACTTGTAGGCATGGCGTCCCATTCAACAAATGGAAGACAAGCTGCCAGGTCAGATCAGCCCTTCCTGAGTCAGAGAACAGTGCTGGGTTTCCAGGTTCTGAAGGCTGAGAATAAGAGGCCAGGCCCACAGGGCTCCCGCGTGTGCACAAGTCACACACACACAGGTCAGGTTCTCTGGCTCCAAGCTTTCTGGTCTAGCGTCTCCCCATGTTCTTACTTAAAAGAAACAGGCATGGAGGTTCAATCTCCTTTCTTCCGAAACACAATTTAAAGCTCCCCCCTAAAAAAAAAAAAGAAAAAAAGGGAGGGGGCTCTTTCTCTTCAGTTGTCCCTTTTTTTGACAGGACTGTCTTGCCTAAACCATTTCCATCCTAAACGCCCCTCTCAGCTTTTGGGAATGTTTTCAGCAGGCACAGCTGCACCAAGCACTTTCTCAAGTCCAGGTTTGTGGCCAGGCCGAAAGCGAAGGGGCTGAGAGGCCAGAAGACAGACTGAACCGCT
>NW_024424452.1:27492536-27532473 GCF_017311325.1 Ursus maritimus | reverse complement strand
GACGACTCGGGAGCACAGGGTGGCCCACAACCTGGGGAAACATGACCTAGCCTCCACGTATCCTATTTCCCCTCCTCGACAAAATCAGACACATCGATTTACCCCATGAATCATTTGGGGGAAAAAAAGATTCAATTGAAGTCATGAAACTTAAGTCATGAGATCAAAAAAAAAAAAAAAAAAAAAACATCTGAAAAGATAGCACTATTTTTAACACTCACTAGTGCCCCGGGTCAGGAGAGAGCGGCCCGGCCCGGCCTCAGCAGGAACCAAGGGTCAGGGGATGTTCCCCTCCACGTCGAGGGAAGGGCTGCAAGATGTTCAAGTGGGAACATCACGTGCAGAAAGGATGAGCCCCTCTCTATGCTGCTGTTCAGCCAGGGTAAGAGCTCCCTTTAAAAGTACACGCATCAGGGACACCTGGGTGGCTCCGTCAGTTAAGCATCTGACATCTGCTCAGGTCACGATCTCAGGATTCTGGGATCAAGCCCCATCTCTGGCTCAGTGAAGAGTCTGCTTGAGGGTTCTCTCTCCCTTTGCCCTTCTCCACCCCCCGTCTCTCTCTAAAATAAATAAATCTTTCAAAAATTAAAGCACACACCCTAAGACCCACCCTTGTTATTAGGTCAATAGATTTTTGTGCAAGGCACCAAAGCAATCCAACTGGAAAGGTCTTCTTCACAAATGGTGCTGAATAACTGATATCCACAAGGAATAAAGGGACTTCACTTCCGCCTCACACCACACACGCAAAACTTAACTCAACATGGATCGCAGATGGAATCATAAACCCCAGAACTCTAAAGCTTCTGCAAACACACACGCAAAGCTTCTGCAAGAAACATGAAAGGATATCTTTACAACGTGGGGGTTTCTTAGAAAGGACCAAAATATGGCATGACATCCCCATGAATGGGTCCCAAGAAGGAAGCAAAAAAAATGTACAAAATAGACTTCATTAAAACTAAAATTCATGGGATGCCTGGCTCAGTTGATTAAGCATCTGCCTTCTGCTCAGGTCATGATGCCAGGGTCCTGGGATCAAGCCCCATGTTGGGCTCCTTGCTCAGAGGGAAGCCTGCTTCTCCCTCTGCCTGCCAGTCCCCCTGCTTGTGCTCTTTCTTTCTCTCTAACGAATAAATAAATAAAATCTTAAAAAAAAAGAGAGAAAAGAAAGAAAAGTAAAATTCTGCCCTGAGAAAAATACCGTTAAGAAAATAAACGAGTTTCTGGGAGAGTGGATCCTGAATGTTCTCACCACCAAAAAAAAAAAAAAAAAAGGTGACCATGTGATGTGATGATCCTGTTGGCTATCACTATGGTGGTTATTTTTCTGCAGCATATGAGTGTATCAGGTTAACACACTGTACATGTTAAACTTACATAACGTTGTATGTCAACTGTATCTCAGTGAAGGCTGGAAGAAAAAAAAAAAGAAGTCAGAGTGGGACTAAACGTTTGCAGAAAATTATCAAAGGACTGATGTCCAGAATATATAATGAGCATCTACAATTTAGTAACAGGGACACAACCCGATAAAATACAGACAAGAGAAATGAACAGATAATTCAGAGGAACATATACGAATGGCCAATAAGCATGTCATTGTCCATCATCACAGAAATGCAAAGGAAATCTGCAATGAGATACATTATATATCCATCAAACAGCTGAAGACTGATGACACCAAATGTTGCCAGGGACGGGAGCTACTGGAACTCTCCTACGGTGTCGGTGAGAGTGTAAATGATATGACCACTTTGGAAAAAGACCTGGGAATTTCTAGAATGTCCCCAGTAGGTTTATTCATAGTAGCCCCAAACTGGGAACAGCCCAAGTGTCCATCAGTTGAAGAATGGATAAACAGACCATGATATATGCACACTGGGCCACAAAAAAAAAAAAAAAAAAAAAGATCTTCTGACACACACACCAGCATGAATCTCAAAAACATCATGCTGAGAGAAAGGGCCTCACCAGAGAGCATGCACTTCATGATTCTATTTCCATGAAGTTCTAGAACAGGTCAAACTAACCTGTGGTGAAAAAAATGCAGGCTGGTGGTTGCCTCTGGGGGGTGGCAGTGGGGTTGGGGTTGACTGCGAAGAGGCAGAAGAGAATATTCTGGGGGTGATGGTGATGTTCTGGACCTTAACAGTTCAGATTTCATTTGTCAGAACTTCTCAATTGGTACACTGGAGATTTGAGCATTTCACTATAAATTTTAGCCCCAGGAACCCCCATTGATAAATGTTAAACTCTGGCTAATGACACACGAGCTGAAGTACATGGTAGAGGGAGTGCACCCGTGTTTATGACTTCCTTAGAAATATATCACAAACTAGGCTGAATTGATGAATGGAGGGATGGCTGGTTATAGAATAATGTGAATAGAGCAAAATGGGGGCTATGCAATCTGGGGAGGGGCTGGTAAATTGGTATCCACTGAACAATTCTTACAACTTCTCTGCATATTCTAAATTTTTCACAATAAAATGTTGGTGGGGGGTGGTTGGTGAATATAAAGCTGTAAGAAAAGACAGAGCACAGCACTCAGTCTCCACCCCAGCTCTGCAATCAGAGGACTACAGAACAATTTGCAGGGTAACACCGAGGTCCCCACTTCCACACCCGCCTCCAGATTTGGCTCGGTGTGTAAGAAATCTGGAGCCACAGCCCCATCATCAACATATGCCTCTGGGCCTCTGTATCAAAAAGCCGAAGCACCATCCTAGGGTTTTATACCCAAAGAGACTTCAAGAAAGCCTGTGTGTATGTGTGGAGTGGGTTGACAACTGGGTTGACCCAGTTCAACTATTTTAAGTCATCTGATCCAGTTGGGAAGAAAATAGGGGTGTGGACGTGGATGAGAGATCCCCCAGATAATTAATTCTAAGCTCAGTCCCACGTGATTATGCCTGTACCAGCTCCAGCTGACAGAAGAGGATACAAACAGGGTTTCAGATCAAAAGCGTCATCTTCAACTGTCACGGCAATTTAGTGGGTGCTTACGTGTGCTGGGCATGTTATGTGATCTCGTTTAGTCCTTGCAATCACCCTACAGGGCAGGTTTATCATTCTGGCTTCATGATGGAGGAAATGGAGGCTCGGAGAGGGTAAATGATGCGAAGCCTCCTTTCCAGAAAGCTCCCCCTTCCCCTGAGCCCCTCCCTGGACCAGGAGACACAGGGGTACAACCCATGTGTGTCTATAAAGCTTTCTGATCAGGGAGAGTTGGGCTTCAGGGGAACAACGTGGGATTTCATTCCTTTAGGACAAGAGGCCCCACCCCTCTCCCGCTGCAGCCGTGCACCACAGAAGGTGCTGGACCACCAGAGGCTCTGGGTCTCCACACAGGGTGCACTCGTCTGGCCCCATGCACGCCCATCATGGCCTGCAGGGGGCTTTCCCTCTTGTTGGCGGTGTGAAGAGTGTCCGGCACTACCTGAGTCTATCTGTAGATTTCACCGACTCAGTACCGTCCAGCAATGCCCTGTAACCCCCAGCCTTTATCTGTCTGTCTCCACCTCCCTGCACACCACTCCACGGAGCTGTGCGCAGGGACAACTCTGGAAGGGGTGGGAGCGCGTTCCCGAAGGGTTTGGGTTTGTAATTCTGCCACAGACTGCTAGGTCAGGGGGAGGAGGGGACGTGTTCCGAGGCTCGTAACTGGGGAAACATGAGTGTCTCACTCATCTGAATTCACATGCCACCACCGATTCCGAAGGGCTCCATTCCGCCCACCTCGACAGAGATGCGGACCCTCCTCCTACACAGCCATTTTCGACGGGGCTCAACTCCAGCTCCAAGCATCTGACTCATTCATGCAGGTATTGGGGTCAGAGGTTAAAAAAGAAGAAAAAATCCATAAACACCAAGATTCGTGACTTACCAGAGCTTTTTAGGGGTGATCTTTTGAGAGAAACATATCTATGTAAAGATCAAATACGTCATTCACTTACAAAAAAAGAAAAAGGAAAAAAAAAAACCCAGAATCCTATGAAAATTCCTTTAATTTTCATCTTTTGGAAATACATGTTTCATTTTTTATTTCCATGATACAAAAAAATGTTAAATATCTAACAATGATCTCTATGAAGCGGATCTCCTGAAGTAGATCCGTGAAATTCTGTCGCTGTTGGGATCAGTGTCAACAGAGAAAGGGCTGGCACACGTCCTTTGTGGTTTCACGCACACGCACAAGCATGCACACGTGCCACCTCACCCCCAGGCACACACTCAGACAGAGAGGACGAGCAGGCTGAGACGAGGGGAAGGAGCACAGCAGAACATGTAAAAACAGAAGTTAACTTTTCATACTCGTACAGTCCACCATGAGAAACTCATATCTTGGGGGGAAAGGACTCTAAATAATTATGGCCTGAAGGCTAAGACAGAGGTGAAGCTCCTTTACAGGTGGACAGCGGGAGACCGTTCCCTTCTGGAAACACAGGCTTGTCCCTCTGTATTTTCAGGCAGCTGCGGTGGGAAACAGGCAGACGCGAGTGGTCTCTCCATCCATCGGGAGACAAGCTGTGGGTCGCGGAGACCCCTGAGTCCGAAGAGAACCCCTCGGAGCGGGAAAGACTTCAACCCCAAACTCATGATCACGGCGCCCGAGAGCATCTGCTGTTTGCTCGGTTCACAGCCAACTATCCCCGCCAGGGTGGATTCTGAAACACGTGAAAATTCACAACAGGAAGGGCTTCACGAAAGCGACAGATGATCAACGGGTTAATAACATACACATTCACGACAGCCTACACCCGTGCTGAGTGGCAGCAGACAGTTTACATTAAAAGGGAAGAGAGACAGCCACAAAAATAAAAACTGGGTTTTGTTTGTTTTTTTTCCAGGACACATACTTGGTTTCAAACCCCTCCCATACCACATTTTATTCAATTAAATACAGTATGGCTTCCGAATGTGCTGGCTGGTCCGGCCTCAGCCACAGCACCAGCGGTGTGTTTCCCTCGGGCCTCAGTTACCACGTGTCAGGGACTTCGAAGAGCTTGGCAGGGCTGTCGGGGATAACTCCTGGGGAGGGGGTGGACAAAACAGAACATGGTGAACAAGGAGAGGACAGCACCCGGGGGACCAGCGACCGGCGCAGAGCAGAGTGCCCACGGCAGACAGGGCCGGGCTGGACAGAGCACGTCCGCAGACAGACCCTGCCCATGGGCAGCAGTGCCCAGCAGACAGAGGCGACCCCACGCAAATGTCCCATGGAGGATCAGTGACCTGCCTCCCTGCTTGGACGCCTCTGTTTACTTCACAGGGGTTAAAACATGGACGCGCACATATCGCTCAGGGGGCACACACTGTATTCTTTGCTAGTCATCACACTGAGCACTCGGTTCATCTTTTTTTTTTTTTTTAAATTAAGAAAGCTGTATGCCCAATGTGGGGCTTGAACTCACAACCCCAAGATCAAGAGTCACACGCTCCACCAACTGAGCGAGCCAGGTGTCCCTCAGTTCATTTAATCTTCGTAACAAGTCCAGCACGGTGTGGGGCACCTGTGCGGCAGAGCTCGTGAAGCGTCCGACTCTTGGTTTCTGCTCAGGTCGTGATCTCAGGGTTGTGAGCTCGAGCCCCACATCGGGCTCTGCACTCAGTACAGAGTCGGCCTGAGATTCTCTCTCCCTTTCCCCTGCCCTTCCCACTAGTGCTCTCTCTCTCAAATTAATAAATTAATTAAAAGAAAAAACCCAGCATAGTGGTATCCATGTCCCTGTTTTACAGATTCAAGAACAGGCTGAGAAAGGCAGGGTAAGGTGGCCAGTCTCACAGAGCCAGCACGTGGCTGAGGTGGGACTGGATCTTTCCACGGCATCCAGAGCCCTGTCTCGTCCCAGGACACCAGGTTTCTCTGTGCTGGGGGCTTTGTACCAGCACCCAGAAGAGAAACCCAAGGGGCTGGTGGCTTTTTTAGAGAAGCTAACTAGTGGGGGTTCATAGACCCCCAAAAGGGGCCCAAGTAGAACCGTGCAGCCGTTTCAGAGTTCAGCAACACTGGCTCAGTGTTGACGGGCCTCTTCGGGTACAAACAGTTTCACCCGGAAGCTGGAAGCCCTTCTCCTCCGTTCCCGCCACTCTATCGGCAGCGGCACAGTCGGGTCAGGGACTGGACCAGCCATGTCCAGACTAAGCAAAGGGGAATTAAGTCAGGGAAAAGCATGGCCACGATGGAAAGCGTGACCGACCAGGCGTTCCTGCCCTGGTGGCGACGTACATTACTCAAGCAGGGTTGGCAGGGAAAACCAGCAAAGCTAACCCCAGCTGCTAACACTCCAAGATTCCAAAAGGGGAGAGGGCTCGGCTGCTGCCTAAAATGGTAACTTTCAAAACTGGAGGAGGTGCAAGGTCCTGCAAAGTAGGAAATCACTCAGCTCAAAGTGGCCACCTCAATGGTAGGAATGTCTAAAGATAACTAGGTCTGAACACACGAAATAACACAGGATTTCCGCCAACACGAGAATTCCCACTGGTGATCGTTTACTGAGATGAAGTCCAGACAGACAGGATGAGAAGCCTGGGAGAGGGATACTTGGGAGGCTTCTGCCCCGGGTCTCATCGCTGTGTTGGCACTCCCAGCAAAGACTGTAAGACCACTCCTGAGAAGTGAAGAGGGACAGGAGATGCTCCATGTGAGATTCCCAGAATCCAGTTAGGTTATTAAAGAACAAGATATACAGACACTCCCCTCCGCAGAGCACACACATTCATATGATACCTGATCATAGGGAGGAAAAGAAACATCCGTAAGGGCATTTTTATAATTCACGTATCAGAGAAATATCACAGCACCCAATTAGCCATTTCACATATTTTTTTAAGATTTTATTTTTATTTATTTGAGAAAGAGAGAGAGAAAGAGAGAATGAGTGGAGAGGTGTAGGGGCAGAGGAAGAGGGAGAAGCAGACTCCCCGCTGAATGCAGAGCCTGACACGGAGCTTGAGCCCAGGACCCTGAGATCATGACCCACTCCAAAGGCAGATGCCCAACGGACTGAGCCACCCAGGTGCCCCACCAATTAGCCATTTTAAAGGTAAAAGCCACAATGCCAAGTGTGGAGAAGTGAAATAAATTCAAACTAGCTGCGAGGGAAATCAAACAAACAAAAGCTAAATGGCTAAAAACAACTGTTCTGTCTTACTTCTACTAGCACCTGCTGCTGGCTGGATGGGACCGTGTGTGGGTGTGGCGGCATGCCAGCAGACACACAGGAAGTGACTCGGGGAAGAGCTGGTGAGAAACAGTGCGATAAGCAAAAGCTTTGGATGAGCACGCCTGGCCTGGCCATTTGACTGGCGGTATGGCTTTGAACAACTCTCCCTGGCCCATCTATCTGCTGGACTGAATACTACTTTCTGCTGCACAGGCCTGCTGTGGTACAGTCGAGTTCCAGGCACACAACAAGTTTTTCGTGTACGTCAGGTCCCTTTTCCTTATCAGTAAGGTGGCCGGACACTGAATATGGTTCTTCTCCAGGAAGCAAGAGCCTGCAGTCAAGATGATCCTTGTTTTCACTGCCTAAAATGTGCAGCTGCTGAGCAAGTGATGTGTCTAGAGGAACCAGAACTTTAGGAACTTTCTAAAGGAGACCTAGACCAGGAGAGGCTGGAGGTCACTGTTGCTGTTCTTTCTAGCACTTTCCAGAAAGGGAGTGCTGGAGACTGAAGGATCAGTCTAAAAGCTAGTGGATAAGGAGCTAGGTCAGCGTTCCAGGGAGCTCATTTTCACAGCCCTGTTTCACTTGAGGGCAAAGAATTATTCTGGAACAATTTTTCTTTTTAAACAAATATTTTAGGATGTCTGCTTCCTGTTGGGATGGATCTCAATGCATACTTTGCACCATATACGAAAATTAACTCAAAATAGACTGTACACCTAAATGTAAAACCTAAAACCATGAAATGTCTAGAAGAAAACACAGGAAAAAATCTCTATAATCTGGAGTCAAGCAACGATTTCTTAGATATGACACCAAAGGCATAATCCGAGAAAAAAAACGATAAATTGGATTTTAGTAAAATTTTAAACTTCTACTATTTGAAAGTTACCATTAAGAAAATGAAAAGGAAAGCAGAGTCTGGAATGTGCAAAACACCCAAAAGGACTTGTCTCCAGAATATACAAAGAACTCTCAAAACTCAAGGAGAAGAAAACAAATAACCCGATGAAAAAAATGGGCAAAAGATCTGAAAAGACATTCCGCCAAAGAGATTTGGACGGCTAATAAGCACACAAAGAGATGCTTAGCATCATTAGTCGTTAGGGAAATTCAGTTCAAAGCCATATGAGACACCACTACAGGCCCACTGGAATGGCGAAAAAGGACCGTACCAGTACTGGTGAAGGTGCAGAGCCACCGGAAGCCTCGCTGGCCGACGGCAGGAATGCTCGATGGCGCAGCCACTTTGGAAAACGCTGTGCCAGTTTCTTAGAAGGTGAAACATGCACTTACCAAATGACCCAGCAATTCCACGCTTCGGTATTTACCCCAAAGAAACGAAAACTTAGTTCATACAAAAACCTGTTGGCAAATGTTTATAGCAGCTTGATTCTTAGTTGCTAAAAAGTGGGAACAACCTAAATGCTAACTGGCAAAATGGATAAACAGCGATATGTCTGCAAGACAGAATACTACTCAGCAATAAGAAGGAATGAACCATTGGTACATGCAACAGAAAAATGAATCTCAAATGTATTAAGAAAGAAGCACATCAGTGGCTGCCAGGATCTAGGGGTGGGAGGAGGGATGGGGCATGAGGAAACCTTCTGGAATGATACAACTATTCCCTCTCTCTCTTTTAAGATTATTTATTTATTTTAGAGAGAAGGTGAGGGGAAGGGGCAGAGGGAGTGGGAGAGAAAATCTCAAGCAGACTCTCTGTTGAGTGCAGAGCCCGACATGGGGCTTGATCCCAGGACCCGAGATCATGACCTGAGCTGAAATCAAGAGTCAGACGCTTAACCAACTGAGCCACCCAGATGCCCCTACAACTATTCTCTCTCTTGATCACAATGATGGTAATATGGCTGTACATATTTGCAAAAACTCATCAAATTGTGCACCTAAAAGCGATGACTTATTATACACAAACTGTACCTTAATAAAGCTGACCTTGCAAAAGATATTAGGAATGTTGTTTAAAAACCCAACAAAATTTTAATATAAAATATTATGCTGATAATTAAAATTTGACCAGAAGTTTTTTTTAAATGGGGGAAAGAACAGGATACCCAACTGTCTATGAAGTATGATGCCAACTATGTATAAAAATGACATGCAGAGTAAAAACAGTTGTTAAGGGAGTATCAGGCAACCATGGGGTTTGATTTCTTGTTTTTCTTCAATTTTATAGCTTTTCATAGTGAGCACATTATCTTTATTAACAAAACGACAAAAGAAATTAAAAAGTGGTCAACACAAAAGGTGACCGTTTGTGCTTCTTTATCCTTCTTCTATCCAGAGCTGAAAAGGAGAGATTCTGAGAGGAAAGACATTTCTGCCCTCAGGTGAATCCAGAACAGAATCTCAAACACTGGGATCTGCCATCGTATCATTTTCTAGAGTGGAATTCTGCAGACAGAAAGATCCTGTGGGGTGCTATACAAATGTATTTCACTGGGAGATGATCCAGAGGGCCTGGTGGAGGGCCACCAGAGGGGTCAGGGACCGATCAGTGGACTGACTACTGCACAGCACACACCCCAGGGGCCACACTGAGGCTGTCAGCCACATTTTAACCAAGGAATTAAAAAGCTCCTTGGCTGGGGCGCCTGGGTGGCACAGCGGTTGAGCGTCTACCTTCGGCTCAGGGCGTGATGCTGGCATTATGGGATCGAGCCCCACGTCGGGCTCCTCCGCTATGAGCCTGCTTCTTCCTCTCCCACTCCCCCTGCTTGTGTCCCCTCTCTCGCTGGCTGTCTCTATCTCTGTCAAATAAATAAATAAAATCTTTAAAAAAAAAAAAAAAGCTCCTTGGCTGCACTTCCCTAGTCTGGATGGTCAGCAACTGCAGACTGCTGTTCAGATCCTAAATTTTCATACTGTAACTTTAAGGATTTAAGCTTGAAAAGTTCAACAGATTACTCAAGACTCCAATGATACCCCTGGTTCCTGGCAAACATTTAAAGGTCTACTGTGTTGTTTTAAATGTAAGGAAGAAAAAGACTTGTAGCAGCCTCTCTATGACATGACACAAAAATCACCAGAATAGTCAGCATCTCCAGCACTCTTCTGCCAATGCTGACAGGGCCTGATGGAACCTCTGGCTACTGGACTGTCCGTCAATATTTTGAGAATGGTCAGTCTGGTCAGCAACAGGACACTGGAACACAATTCACTTATCAGCAAGAACAAGTGTGCTCTGGAAACCCATCCATCAAACACTGTCTGCGGAACATTTCCTCGGGATACTTTATTCCAGCCTAAATGGCACGCAGAACTTGATTTCTTTATGTACCAACTGAGAATGTACCTTGAATTCCCCCCGAGGAAAAGCAGACAGCACTACCAATCTACACTAATCCTCATAAATATAAAAGGAAGGGACTTACATTCTATGTTTGCCACCTGAACACAGGATAGAAACAACACTTAGGAGAAAAATATTTGCTAAGTACATAATACGTACATAGTAAGCTCCAAAAGAGAACGGTCGCTTGGGTCACATGACGTCATCACAAGAAAGCCCAAATTGGCAATTGTTTCTGCTCTTGACCAGCTGCCAGAAATGCTTATCTTTGTAAAGAGTCCTTTGCTTCTTCTAAAGTTTGGATGAATTTCACAGATTGCAGAACGGTACAACGTGTGAACTTTGGATCAGACTGCCCACCCCAGTGCCCCCAATACCAGCTATATTTGACTTTGCAAGTCTGAATTCTTTGAGCCTGTTTCCTCTCTAGAAATTGGAAATACTGGTATCTATGCTTTACTGAGTTTTTATAAGGAAGAGACAGTAAAGGATGATCCTGGCACAACGCCTGCTACATGATATAAACTCAATAAACGGTCATTTCTTTGGCAATTTAGTCATTTTGTTAGCTGTGAAGGGGTCTGGTATTGAGTTCTTAGTGCATCTTTGATATTAAAATGTGTAACTAAGACAGAGGACACTGTTGTGTGTAGGATTTACTGAGCACCCACTGTCCTAGGGCTGCTACAACACACAATATTCTATGGTCCTACTTTTTGCTACTTCCTCCTTAGAAAACAGAATCTCCCTCACAGGTCAAACAGTATCTTTTATACTTTTCATACCTTCTCCGACAGTGCTGGGCACCCAACATACCTTCGTGAATCACCCGCAGCCCTGTCAAGATACTCTCGCCAGGAGGACAGCTCAGACAGGAGGCCCTGGGACCTGTCTCTGCAGGTCAGACTTCCCCACGCCCTACCGAACCGTCCCATCCGGTTGCTGCCAATACTCCAACCAGGTCTTCACGGCTCCTGGTACCCTCTGAACGCTTGGGTGCTTCATGCAGACCCTTCATAGGCTCAGACCTTTGTATTCTCACTCACTGTAGGACCTTACGAAAGTCACCGAGCAATCGAAATCGGTCAACTCCACAGGCTCAGAGCCTGGTTATCTCAACCAACATCCTGCTGAGAATATTAGCGCTAAATGCTTACAACAACACAGTGAAGAAGGACCCGTTAAACTTCCAGCTTTGCGCTGCTGGAAGGCCTCAGCTGGTGAATGGTGCTCCAGAAGCCCAATTATCTCAAGTTCTCTGATTCAATTAAAAGCTGTCAAGATGTTTCTCTTTCTCTTTTAGCGGGACTGACAAAGAAGTACAAAATCTATCATTTTTTCTTTTTTAGCTCAAATCTTGAGGCAATGACAGCTTTACTGTCAATGGGAGGAAAATAAAAACCTATTTTAATGACGGTATTATACATTCAAAACCCCAAATAACTCACAGAAAGTTTTCACTTAGAATGATGAAAGTTATAAAAGGAGCTAATCTATTCAGGCAGTCTATTATTAGGTATTTTAATGTTAATACCTGTAAGATTATGCTGAGATAGAGGGGGAAAAACACCTGTCATCTTGTCCCTGAGAACTAACAGATAAGCTGAAAAATTCAGAAGAGTCTGAGACAGGAAGGAAAGGAATACAAGAGGGGACCCCGCCCCCCACCACACTAGCCGTGATCTCTAAAAGTCATGCCGACGTTCAGTATGAACATTCACTGAGCAGACACAATGCGGCAGTGGTAAGAAGGTATCACAGGTGAAGATTAAGGGCGTTACAGAATAAAACCTTCTCCAGTGCTCAGTTTAGGGAACGGAAGGGAGGCAAGTCAAGAACAGCGGAATTCAAGGAGGCAGCTGAAAGAAACAATCTGGGCTTCAAACAAGAAGTTTAAGTTTTCAGTTAAAGTTAAGCCTCAGCATAATGTATAAAAACATATGCAACATTTTTGTTGCCTCTTTGATTCCATTGATACCAATGAGATTCAGAAAACTCCCCGCCAGCAGATCAGGCCACATTGCAAAGGGAGGAATTAATATGAAACACGATGAATTCTTAGCTTAGGTATGAATCAAGTTCCATGGCTTTCCTAGACCTTCCTTTGATCTGACTGTTGGTTCTGCTAGCCAGGAGACTGGCGTGATATGAGATAAAAGAGAGGTGCACTCGGGGCTGGGTCAGCGGCCCTGCTATCCCAAGCAGACAGGCAGTGGCATAGCCATGTGGGGAAAGCACGGGCTTTTCTGAAGGACAAACTGAAGGACTCCATGACCTTGGGTGGGTCCCATTACCCTTCATGCCACCAACGTCTTAACCGTGAAATGGACTTTGAGGACCACCTTTAAAGGAAAGAACTCCCACCAAGCACGAAATGCTGCACCGGGCCCTGAGTAAGCAGCCGTCAGTGAAGGGCTCTAACTGTTGTCACTGCAACAGCTGTGGGACCCAGTAGGTGACGGCCGGATCTCCGGAGCAAGGAACTGGCCTGGCTGACCATCGAGCCACTCCCTCATGTCACAGCCCAGCATTGTAGGGGGTCTGCGCATGGAGGGCTAAGTTCAGTCATGGACCCCCCGCGGCATCCGGGTTACGGAGAGAACATGGGATTTTGCCTCGGGCAGGCCTGGACTTACCTTCTGCTGCTAGCTACCTGGACCTGCACATTTCTTAACCTCTCTGAGACAGGTACCTGTGTCACTAAGACAGGATGGTAATCCCCTATGTCAGGGCCACTGTGAGAAGGCAATTACATCAGGAGAGAAAAGGCTCCTACTACAGCACCTTGCACATACTGGGCTTTCAACATGGGTTAGCTTCTGGTTTCCTTTGTTCCTTATGTAATTCTGTGTATGAGAGAAATCCAGGCTGCCTGGCGTTTTGCTGGGAACGGTGAAAACTCTGCCACTGAAAATAACATGTGTAGGAGGAGGCCTCTGTGCACATTTAAATGCACATTTAAGATACTGGGGCTACTTACACACATCAGCAAAACCTCTAAACCATGGAGGAGAGAGAGAGGATTACCAAAATGGAGTAACCGTCTTTAACTGAGAAGGCCCCTGCCAAGCCTTCCTCTATCAAGAGACAGGGCTTTTTAGGGATTCCTCAAATTAAATGGATCCTAAAAAGCATCTGGTCCCGTGGTAAACTACGGCAGCCCCCCTCATCTGCGGGGGACATATTCCCAAACACCCAGTAGATGCCTGAAACCTCCGGTAGTACCAAACCCTATACACTCCATGCTATTTCCTGTACATCCACAGCTGTGACGAAGTTTAATTTATAAATGAGGCAGAGTAAGAGATTAACAAGAGCTCATAACAAATGAGGACAATTATAAAACAATGTACTGTAATAAAAGTCGTGTGAATTGGTTTCTCTCACTTAAAAAATCTTACTGTCCTAGACTCACCCTTCTTCTGGTGATGATGTGAGATGATAAAATGCCCTCGTGACAAGATGAAGTGAGGAGAATGACAGAGGCATGGAGACCTAGCATTAGGCTACCAATGACGTTCTGATGATACAGAGGTCAGAAGGATCCTCTGCTTCTGGACCACGGCTGATTATGGGAAACCGTGGATAAGGGGGTTGTGGGGGACTACTGGACATGGGCTTTGCCACCAACCGAAGCCCTGCTATCATTTCTCCCCCCAAACTATGAGTTTCTAGAGCATTAAAGAGTACACAACTCCAGAGCTCTACTAAGATCTTATACAAACCTGCTGGTGAAAGGTCCTTCTTCATTCTTTTTAATTTCTTGGACTTTTTTCTTCCCTCGGAGAGGGGCTCTGCACAGGACTCTGTCTGCTCGAACTCAGTGTCAGAAATCTCCCCCGATATTCTGGCCTCCAAGTCAGCTTCTTCTGGGCTCGGACTCAGATTTCTCTTTCCTGCCGTGCTGGTCGCTGTAAGACTGAAACACAAATAATGCGACGACATGAAAGGTGTTGAGATTAACAGGAACACTGGCCTCGAAAATGTCTTAATACTCTCTTAAGTCTGTTACCACTTAACTAGCAGCCAACAACACGGGCGGCTGCCACTTGTGTGTGAGAGTGAAAGACCTTATATAGGAACTGAAGTCTGAAGGTTTCCCTGTGATGACAAGCTTATTCAGAAGGAAGCTCGACGTTACGCTTGTGTACAGACACATAGGAATCTAAGCTGTTCTTAGTGCTTTGAAGAACGCATTTTTTTTTTTAAAGATTTTATTTATTTGAGAAAGAGAGAGCGTGAGAGCGAGCATGGCGGGGGGGGGGGGGCAGAGCAAGAAGCAGAAACCCCGCTGAGCAGGGAGCCTGCCGGCATGGTGCTTGATCCCAGGACCCCGGGATCAGGACCCGAGACAAAGGCAGACGCTTAACCCGCTGAGCCACCCAGGCGCTCCTTGAAGAACAAAATTTTAAAGAAAATTCCTGGTTTCTGTTTTCGTGGAGCTCCTGTTTCGTAGCAGAAGAGTTGAGCTGCTGTAATAAAATAACAGTCTTGGTGGAGCTAAATTGGAAGACGGCACTGTTGTTACCTTCACGGCTGCCTGATGGATACACAACACAACGGAAGAATTCTGGAGCGCGTCAGCTATCACGTTGCTCGTCATCTGAATACACTTACAGGGCATGGCCCACCTTCACAGAATTCTCTTCTATTCCTAAACGGTGACTTGTCAAATTTATAATTAAACCTGGCTTCACTTTTAAAGCTTTATAGGATGTGACATGTTGAATTAAATCAAATTACATGTCCTGATTTTTCCTTGAGAAAATATGTTCCCTGAAATATAACTTGATAAAAACAGAGACCACATGGCCAATGTGAGTCCTGTCTCCTCTAAATGGGTCTTATAAATAGATTTTTTATTATAGCCCCCAAGTTATGAGAAACATTTAAAAATCAAGTCATTCCACTTAAGGGAGGCCATTCGAGTACAGAGAGGGGGCGGGAAAGGAGAGAGCGAGTGAATGCGCACATACCCCTATTTAAGCCTCTTCTAAGGAAGCGAATACTTAAAATATTATGTATAAAAAAACTCTGGCTACCCAGTTATCCCAGTTCCTCCACGTTAGCCCTGCACTCACATCTTCTCTGTAATTCATACTTGCTCACTCATGTGAAGAAGGAAAATAATAAACTGTTTTCCCTGGTGGTTATTAGAAGCCATCAGAGGCAGAATACACGGGCTCTTAAGACTGGCTGGCTGGCCTTGCACCTGTCCTCTTGTTCACATACATCACACACACTTCTCCAAAACATCTCTTTTATTGAGGGGATATAAGGAAAAGGGGGCATACCAATGGTAATATTATGGGGGGTTATTAAAAATTAATGCGAGGGGCACCTGGGTGGCACAGCGGTTGAGCGTCTGCCTTCAGCTCAGGGCATGATCCCGGCGTTGAGGGATCGAGCCCCACATCAGGCTCCACCGCTATGAGCCTGCTTCTTCCTCTCCCACTCCCCCTGCTTGTGTTCCCTCTCTCGCTGGCTGTCTCTATCTCTGTTGAATAAATAAATAAAATCTAAAAAAAAAATTAATGCGAAAGTTTACTGTTTAAAAACTGATAATGCCTTTAAAAAGTTTTCTTTTTAAAATATTTTATTTATTTAAGGCGGGGGGCAGGAGCAGAGGAGAGGGAGAGAGAGAATCTCAAACAGACTCAGGGCTCCATCTCATGAGATCATAACCTGAGCCAAAATCAAGACCTGCATGCTTAACCGACTGAGCCACCCAGGCACCCCACCTTTAAACAATTTTCTTAAAGACAAAAATAATTTGGCTGGTTTCTGAAAATCTGGAAAATTCAAAAAGTGTAAGAAAATAATAAGGACCCACTCTTCCACCATCAAAGGGAAACAGGCCTAAAAATTCCTCTGTGTTGTAAATTCTGGAACCTGGTAGCCTCTGAGATATAAATGTTTAATGAAAACTCAGTTGGGACTTCGAGAAAGACAAAATCCAGAAATAGCCTCAACTGCATATAGCAATCTAGTGTACGATGAAGGTCCTATCTCAAATTACTGGGGCAAAGATGAACTTTTAAGAAATGATGGGACAACTGGAAAAGGATAAATTAGACCCATTCCTCACTTGGTACAAAACCATAAACACCAAATGGATCAGATATCTACACGTAAAAAATGAAACTCTACAGTACTACAATAAAACATAGGTGAATTCCTCCAAAATCAGGGTGTACAAAAAGGCTTTCTCACTATGACTTGCAATGCAGACCCCAAAAATTGACAAATTTGATCTCATACAAATTTTTTACACGGTGAGCACTAAGTATTTGTAGCAGGGATCACAGATAAAAGGTTAATGACCCTCATATACAAATAATGCTCAAGCTGACGAGAGTCAGGGCAAAGCCACGAACTCCCTCTTACGGAGGGGAATGTGGCAACATCTAGCAAAACTACGCATTCATTTACTCGTTGAGCCTGCAATCACACTTCTCGGAACTTGGGAGGACACACGTGCAGCAACGCAAAAATACATATGCACAAGTGATCCACTGCAGCTTTCTCTGTAATTACAAAATATGGCCTGAATGTCAACGTGCTGGAAATCGCTTAAACAAACTGTGGTACATACAATCAGTGAAGTACCGAGCAGTTATAAGAAAGAATGAAGATCTCATAGAACAGACAGGGAACGATTTCTAGTTTAAAAAAAAAAAAAGTGGATTAAAAAGCAAAGTGCAAAAGAGCCATTTATAAACCCAGTATCCCAGTCTGCGGTAGGGTTCAGGGAAGAACTCAAATCCTGAGCTCTTTAGGAGGACTGCATCTGTTGCTGAATGAGTGAAGCAATTCTGAAAATATTTACATGCGTTATAGTACTAAGAAAATTAGTGAATGCACTGATGTTGGAAGCCAGACACACAAATACCGGAGTGGGGAAAGACAAGGAAGAGCCCCGTGGAGATGAAATGAAAGTGGAGACATGTCTTAGGCTCACGATTTAAAAAATAAGTATGTGGGGGCGCCTGGGTGGCACAGAGGTTAAGCGTCTGCCTTCGGCTCAGGGCGTGATCCCCGAATCCCGGGATCGAGCCCCACGTCAGGCTCCTCTCCTGGGAGCCTGCTTCTTCCTCTCCCACTCCTCCTGCTTGTGTTCCCTCTCTCGCTGGCTGTCTCTCTCTGTCAAATAAATAAATAAAATCTTAAAAAAAAAAAAGTATGTGTACACGTGTGCATATTTATGCAGTTACATGCATATGCACGTGTGCCCTAACGTATGGGGGATATATGTGTGTATATCCATGCACTTTCCACGGAAAGGGCCTAGGAGCAAAGAAACCTCAGTAGCAGTGAGCACACCTGGTGTCTACATCTTAACTTCTAATACCGTACACCCTAAAAAATAAAACAAAACAAAACAGGGCTTCTTGAAGAACTGGCTGATTCCACCGCTAGGGTAAAGGAGGCACGAAATGAACCCGGAACATCTTGCAATATGAGAAAGCAGGAAAGTGCTAAAGATAAGAGGAGGCATGTTACAAGGACAGAGGCCCAGCTGGGAAGGGCTCTCACTGGCCAGGTATGTAAGCGCCAAAGTAAGAGGCAGTAACAAATTCTGAACTACTGAAGAAAGAGGAATCCATGGGTTTATGTAATACAAGACACGGAGGGAGGGAGGGAGGGAGGGAGGGAGGGAGGAAGGGAGGGAGGGAGGGAGGGAGAAGGGAGAGATCTTACAGGGAGTACCGACTAGGAACTGGTAACGGGGAAGAGAAATGGAGCTGGCAGATGATCCCTGTGCAACCCTCACATGAAGGATGGTGGAGGCAAACGTCCCCAGCAGCTGCTCTGCCTGTGGAGATGTTCTGATGGAGAGCAGGCTATCTGCACGGTCTGGAAGCGTCTCCCACACACTGGTAGCTGCACGGCACCGCTTGTGCAGTATTCCGGTCAGGACTGAAATGTCCCCATGAAGAAACAGCAGGCAAACCCAAATGGAAAATACCTTACTTTTCTGAAAAATAGTGGTGGGGGGAGGGGCTGGTGATCCTCAACAATGCCACTGTCCTAAGAGACTAACGAGACAGGAAAACTAGATGCAACACATTATCACAGACTGGGCCTTACAATGGAGGGGGAAGTGATGTAGATAATACTATATCAAATACTAAAATGGGGATGTGACCAGTAAAGCATCCTATCGATGTTCAGTTACTGAGGTTGGTAACTGTCCTGCAGGTGTGTAAGGAAATAGCATTACTTAGTGGACTCAGGGACAAAGGACCATGATGTATTTAACTTCCTTTCAGATGGTCCAGAAAAAAATAAGTATGTTGGGGGCCATGGAGAGAAAAAGAGAGGGAGTGGGGCGCCTGGGTGGCTCGGGTGGTGGAGCATCCAGCTCTTGGTGTTGACTCAGGTCATGATCTCAGGGTCTCGAGATGGAGCTCTGAGCCTGGGTGCTTAGCAGGGAGTCTACTTGAGATTCTCTCTCTCCCTCTCCCTCTGCCCTCTAGCCCCTACCTCCCTCTCTAAAAAAAAAAAAAGAAAAGAAGAGAAAGAAAGAAAGAAAGAAAGAAAAAGAGAAAGAGAAAGAAAAAGAAAAAAAGAAAAAGAAGAAAAGGAAAGAGAGGAAGGGAGCATGATACACAGTGAGTGTGTGCACACAGACGGGGGCAGGCAGGAAGAGAGAGCACGTGCACAAAAGCAAAAAATAAACAGAGCAAAGTGTTAACAACAGAAAGCATTTTCATAAATTCTTCCAATTAACTTACAACATATTTCCTAGTTCCTAATCTGTAGTTTCCACTCTCAAGTAAGAAGCCTTTGCTTCCTAGGAAGGTCTGTTGTTTATTGGACATCCTGCTGCGAAAGCCCTCAGATATGTGTGGAACGAATATATTTCATATGTTTAGATATGTATATGGATGTAATATCCATGCCAACATAAAACTTTCTCAACTATCATTCTCTTGATAAAAATAAAAGCTGTGACTATATCCCATGTAATTTAACTAAAGCAGTTTTGGATCAAAGCCCATTTTTTTTATACATGGAAAACCAGATATATGAGGTAGAGCCTTTAAATGCTTTACTATTTATACATTTTTCAAGGTATGGCTGTGTGTATGGATAAATATATGTATGGACACTCTCAATACATGCATGCTGATCAGATCACCTCTACAGACTGATTTTATTTTATTTTTTAACATTTTTTTTATTTTGGTTTTTTGCATCATGATAAGTGTACTCTTTAATCCCCATCCCTTATTTCCCCCACCCTCCCACCCATCTCCTCTCTGGTTACCATCAGCTTGCTCTCTAGAGCTGAGAGTCAGTTTCTTGGTTTGCTCCTTTCTCTTCTACAGATTGATGTCAAAGGTCAAAATGAAAACCAGGCAAAACCACCTCCCATTAGTCTGAGCTCATTTTGCAAGCAGAGTTATAACGCACAAAGTCAGCTTCTTCATAATGAATATGAAATGCACATTTAAATCCACTGAAGGAGTGTTACTTAATTAAAAAATAAAATGTTAGAGATGCAAATTGATGTGTCAAAACTGAACATTAAACCTTGATTAGCATTATACGGGGGATGCAAATGATAAACCATGCCAGGTACAATGGCTATGAGGTCAAACTCAGAAATTTGCTAGAAGTTAAGGTGTTGATAATGCAGCAAGTGCAAATGAAATTCTTCTAGGGTGACTATTTCTATTAACTGCTTCCTTTTAGTAGGAAAAAAAAATGTTTGCTAATGGGTTACAAGTTCCTACAAATACCATTTTCTGTGAAACTACAAAAGCTACCCCATGAAGTTTCCCCCTTTTTATTTTAAATGAGGGTATTATTTACATGTGATGAAACTCGCTCATTTCAGGTATACAGCTTGGTTAATTTTTGGCATTGTATACAACCATGTAAACGCGCCAACAATCAAGACTTAGAACAGTTTCCCTGAAGAAGATTCCTTGTGCCACTTTGCACTGAATTCTCTTACCAGCAAACGGATCTGCCTGCAGACCCCGTATTCTGCCTTTTCTGGAAGTTCATATGAATGAAATCGTACAGTATTTAAGTCTTTTCTGTTGGACTCTTTCACTTGTCATAATGCCCTGAGAACCAGCCATGCAGCTGGATGTCCTGGCATTTTACTCCTTCTATCACTGAGCAGTGGTATTTCCCAGTATGGCTCTACCACAATTCATTTATTCGTTTACCAGTGGATGGACATTTGGGCTGCTTCCAATATTTTGCTCTTAATCAATAATAACACTATGAACATCTGTGTAAAGGCTTTTCTGAGTTTTTGTTTTTAGATCATGGTAAAATACACATCATATAAGTGTTAACCATGTTAACCACTTTCAGCGTACAGTTCAGCGCTGTCAAGAACATTCACGATGTTGCACAACCGCCGTCCATTTCCAGAACTCTCTTCATCTTGCGAAACTGAAACCCTGTACCCATTAAACAGTAACTTCCCATTCTCCCTTCCCCGCAACCCCTGGCAACCACCATTCTTTCTGCCGCTTCGATTCTGACTACTCTAATAGGTACCTCATACAAGTGGAATCACAGAGTAATTGTCTTTTTGTGACTGGCTTATTTCACTTAGCACAACGTCAAGCAAGGTTCATTCATGTTGTAGCATGTGTCAGAAACGCCTTCCCTTTTAAGGCTGAATAATATTGCATCGTGCGGATATACCACATTTTGCTTATCCATTTATCTGTTAATGGACACCTAGGATGCTTCCAGATTTCAGCTGTGAGAAATACTAATATGAACATGGGTGTACAAATACCTCTTCAAGACCTGCATTCAATTCCTCTAGGCATATACCAAGAGGTGGAATTGCTGGATCATACGGTAAGTTTGTTTTTCTTTTTCGAGGAACCATCACAATGTTTTCATAGCAACATTTCCACAAATGGCACACAAGGCCCCAATTTCTACACATCCTCGTTAACACTTGTTCTGTTCTGGGTTTTTGATGGTAGCAATCCTAATGGGTATAAGGTGGTATCTCATTGTAGTTTTGATATGCATTTCCCTAATGATTAGTGATGTTAAGAATCTTTTCATGAACTTATTGGCCATTTGTATATCTTCTTTAGAGATACGTCAATGCAAGTTCTTTGCCCACTTTTTAATCAGGTTGGTTTTGTTGCTTCTGTTGAGTTTTAGTTCCTTATATATTCTAGATAGTTATCCCTTATCAGATATAGGAGTTCATTTTGGACATGGTGTGAGGTAAGGGTCCAACTTCATTCTTCTGCATGTGGATATCCAGTTTACCCAACACCATTTACTGAAAAGACTGTCCTTTCCCCATTGAATGGTCTTGGCATTCTTACTGAAAATGATCTGACCATATATGTGAAGGTTTATTTCTGGGTTCTCTATTCTACTCCATCGATCTCTACGTTTGTCTTTATGTCAATAACACACTGTTTGGGTTACTGTAGTTTTGCAGTAAGTTTTAAATCAGAAAGCGTTAGTTCTCCAAATCTTTTCTTTTTCAAGATTGTTTTGGCCACCTAGGATTCCTTGAGCATTCATATGAATTTTAGGATGGATTTTTCTATGTCTGCAAAAAATGTCATTGGGATTTTCACAGGAATTGCACTGAATCCATAGATTACTTTGGCCAGACCTGAAATCTTGACAACATCAAGTTTTCAGATCCATGAACATGGGGTATCTTTTCATTTATGTAGATCTTCTTTCATTTTTTTCAGCAATGTTTTGTAGATGGTAGGACAGAGCAGTCTCTTTCCATCTTCCTCTTCTTACAAGGGCACTAATCCCACCATGAGGCCTCCACCCTTATGACCCCACCTAACTTTACCTTCCAAAGATTTCATCTCCTAATTCCATCACATTGGGGATTAGGGATTCGATATATATGAATACAGGGGTAGGGGGCCATGATTCAGACTGTAGCACAAGGTCACTAATATTTTTTCCATCTTTTCTTCTAGAAATGTAATAGTTTTAATTCTTACATTTAGGTCTACGGGTCATTTCAAGTTTGTTATGCATATGCTGTGACATAAGAATAGAAGTGCAATTTTTGCATACCACTGTGCGATCATTTCAGATTTGTTTGTTTTGTTTTTTGTCTTTCTGGAATTATTTGTTGACAAAAAAAAAACTAACTTTGCCAGCACTTTTGTCAAGAATTTAAAAATTTTCCAAATTCCTGACAGTTATTAATCTTCAAAATTTGAGACCAAGAAATCAGAATTCCTGAATCGTAAATTATTCTATATTTTTCTAAGTATTTTACTTCATGTCTTTAAATAATAATGAGTTATAATCATAAACAATGAATTGCTTTTCTGTGACAGGATTTCAGGGGTTAGTTCAGTAAAAGAAGATATAATTATAAATGTATGGTTATTATTACGAACCATATGCTGCAACAAAATTATATATTTCAATAACGTGCAAAAAATAATCTCTACCTAATATAGGCATTTGGTAATAGAAAACACTAAAAGAATAAAACACTAGCACTGAATGGATGCCCAAAACACATCATTTAAAAATTGAAAGAGGTCACAAATATTTAATATTTAAAAGTTATTCTTAAATGAGGTTTTAAAACACACAAGTATTTATTGCTTGTGTTAAGTATTAGTATTTGTCATAAGGCAGATCTCCAGATGTAGAGAAGTTTCTTTCCTATTGTGCTGAAGTTGGTCAAGCAAATACAAAGTGGGCGTTAGACTACGTATTGCTTCATATAATCTCATTTCCGCTTTGAGGGATGAAAATATTTTGTGTGCTTGCCTTGATTTTGGTTTTGTTGTTAATAAATTGATACTCCTTGTCCTAATTCAGATTTCAGATGAACTGATTTCATATCAAAGTATTCCACAATGCTATTTACATCTCGCTTTTGCATTTCCTCTGTAAAAGTAATTACAAAGAACTATAGCCTTCGAGCAAATATTCAAACACTAAAACACCACTGGATTCTATTAAGATAACATAATATTTGGGTATCCTAGCAAGGTCAACAGCACTACTATTACACAGAAACATGTTTCAGAACTGCCAATTTAAAGACTGCTCTCAAAACTTATTATTTCTCAGAACAAGATTCACAGGATTTTTATAAAGTATACTGATGTGTGTAAACTCATTAGTAAGTTTTCATTTATAAAAATGATTCATCGTTAGCAGCAGGTAGGGCTACAGACATACACTTACAACACGGCAGCAGTGGCAAGCAAGAATGACAGATCGGATCGTGGCCCCTTTTCTCCCATATGCTCCGTCCTGGTTTCAGAACTGCTGAACTTAACCTTTGACACTGATTCCACTCTTGCTTTCAACTTCATGTCAGTGAATTCCTTTGAACTGGTAATACCTATGTTGATGGTTAAACTTTAATTCCCACAGATTTTCCTTTCCTTATCCTGATTTCCTGACTGAGTTTTCTCACAATTTGGAGTAACACAAATGTCCCTAGAAATATCAGGAAAGGATTCCTGCATGGAAACGCTGCTGGAAATCAAGAGACCACAAATGTGTGGCTGTGCTTTGGGACACTCAATTCTGTTTCGTTATCTATTTATCTTTCCTATGCCAAGCCCCACACTGTTATTAAACCTGTAGCTTTACATTAAGTCCTGAAGACAGAGGGTAAGTCCTTCAGTCGGCTGGGAGGTTCACACTGCTGGATAAAATAGCCACCTTTCAGTTTAAAGGGTTGCCCAGTTTACAAAATTCTCTTGTGTGATACTTCGAGATGACTATTTTAAGTGGAACACAGGGTTTTATTTCCATTTTACAGGCAAGATCCCTCAGCCTCAGAGTAAGTGACTTGTCCCCAGTCAGGCAGATGGTTGGGTAGACCTGAAACAGTCTTCCAGGTCCGGGCTCTTGGAATTGCTTCCCTGCCTCCCCACCACCCAGCCCCATGTTCCCAGGGCCAGTTCTTCTTGTGCAGGTCTCCCCTGAAAAAAGACCCCTTCAGAAAGGCTTTCCCCGGCCCCCTGCAGAGAACAAGCAGCCCCTGACCCTGAAGCATTTATCCCTCTATCCTGTTTTGTTTTCTTCCTATGACTCATCTCTGTGCTTCTTGTTTACTTCTTTGTTTATTCTCTTTCTCTCTGCCACTAGAACGTAAGCTCAGCGAGAATGGGCTCTTGCACTCCTTGCGGAGCATGGGGCTTCTCAGCACCTGGCCCAGGGCCTGCAAGTCAGTCAGGCTTTGAGGTCAAGGTTTGTAGAGTGGATGGAAGAGACGAATTAAGTGAATGCCCCCCCCCCCCCAAGAGCAATAAGGCAAGTGACAAACACCAAACTGCTCATTTCCTCCTGAATTAGATGTGATATATTAACATGGTTTACATTTGAGTATATACTCAACTTCCCCACATTCCCTATTCGATATAGCTAAGGGAAAGAAGGAAAGTCCCTCTGTGCAAACTACCTCCCAAAGCAAAATGAACTGGAAAAATCTGGGGAAGTGGGAGCTAGAAAAAGCATTTTTATTGTTTTCACAGACTCTCATACTGAATTCAAATTCCACGAGCATGACTGTTTCTGCGTTTGTGTCCATGATCTGGGTAGATAAGGGGAGGATGTTCACTAGCCTATGCTCAATTCAGAAAGCAAGCCCATGGAGATGGCTGATGAACTGTGACTTTTATGTCTAGAATTTGAATCTGAAAAGCAAAATAAGATCAAATAAGGTATGTCTGTATGATAGCTACCCAGGAATAAAGGATATCTCCTGTGGAATGAGCATCAAGGAAGCAGGGGGAAAGAGAAGACATGAGTACATTGTGTAAATACATGGCTCAGTTCTAGGTACAAATTTATTTTTAAATATGAGATTGGCCTAAATAAAAGAAAAAAATGTTTCCGGGTTACACAGAATCAATGGCACTCAATTGGAACTTTTTACAAGAACCCGATTTGAAGCTGGCTAAACAATCCCCTATTGCTCACTCATGTTAATGCAACACAGCAAAGATTAATGGATGATAAACATGAGAGAAATTAATACGAATTCCTAAATAAGGAACTTATACTGAATTCAACACATAATTAGTTGAAGCCGAATTCAGAACATCTGAAATTTTCGGAAGCTGGGATGAAATTTACTTTTGCACTAAAATTTACTTTTGTCTCTGATGAAGGGATTTACTAATCAAATCAGTAATGTAATCAAAACAAAACAACTCCTCCCACAGCAAAAGCCCAACTATTTCAGAAAATAAACAGCTTTTAAAAAATTTCCAGGAAGTTAAACACGACCAGTTGGACACACATATTTATCTATGGAGGGATATAAATAACTTGACAAAGGCACAGAGAACAGGAGAAGCAACATCAGAGGACAGGATGTCAGCTCACTTTGGAGACATGCTTTGGAGACGACAAGTAGAAAGACGAGTGCCAAAGAACTTTGCACAGAGGAGGAAACAGAAATCGAAGTGTTGTATAAAAGGCTGATTCGCCCAATAGAGCCCTGCAAAGTCTCAGCAAGTAATAGGCACCGGATTCCTGAAACAAGTAGGTGATAAGGACTGGGGCTACGTTAACAGGAGGAAGGGCTGTACTAGGATTCCCATCCCATCCTTGGGAAGCCAGGAGACCAGAATTCCCCAGGCCAGGAGCAGCTGCACAGGAGGCTGACTCTGTGGAGAAACTGACCCTCTCACGGAGGCACCAAGTCCAACAGTGAAGAGTGGGATTGAGTAGGGCAGTAGGAAGTGATGAACGAGGGAAGCAGCATTCCCCACATACTGAGAATTGAGGCCTCCAGCTTCCTTTTGCCAATCAGTACCCAATGCACAAGGAGTCGGGCTTACCTTCCCCAAGCTGCAAATCAGAAAATCGACGTCTAAAAAATCCTGAATCCTTACAGCTAATATCACACTTAATGCAGAATGCTTTTGTCCTAAGATAAGGAATAAGACACATATGCTGGCTATTTCTACTTAACACTGTACTAGAGGCCCTAGCCACTGCAATAAGACCAGAGAAAGAAATAAAATTTATATGGTCCACTGGACAGTGAGAAATACAGTTGCCTTTATTTACAGTATATGTGATTATCTAAACAGAAAATACCAAATAGCCTATAAAAGGTTATTACAATTGGAATGCCTGAGTGGCTCAGTTGGTTAAGCGTCTGGCTTCAGGTTAGGCCATGACCCCAGGGTGCTGGAATTGAGTCCCACATTGGGATCCCTGCTCGGCTGGGAGCCTGCTTCTCCCTCTCTCTCTCCCTCTGCTTGTGCTCTCTCTCTCTCTCTAATAAATGAATAAAGTCTTTAAAAACAAAGTTATTAGAATAAGTGAATTTGGTGAGGTTCAAGGATACATGGTCAGGGATGCCTGGGTGGCTCAGTTGTTAAGCATCTGCCTTCAGCTCAGGTCATGATCCCAGGGTCCTGGGATCGAGCCCCACATCAGGCTCCCTGCTCAGCAGGAAGCCTGCTTCTCCCTCTCCCACTCCCCCCACTTGTGTTCCCTCTCTCATTGTCTCTCTCTGTCAAATAAATAAAATCTTAAAAAAAAAAAAAGATACATGGTCAACATATACAAATCAATTGTATATCTTGATAATAAAAATGAATCGCTGGAAATTGAACTTTAAAATATATGATTTATGGGACGCCTGGCTGGCTCAGCCGAAAGAGCATGAGACTCTTGATCTCAGGGTCATGAGTTCGAGCCCCATGTTGGGTGTAGAGATTACTTAAAAAAATAATAAAATAAAATAAATAAAATAAAATAAAATGAATGACTTACAATAGCATCAAAAAGCAAAATACTTAGTGACAATTCTAATAAAGCATTATGTCAATTTTGTACACCAAAAACTATAATAAACTAATGAGGAAAATCAAAGAAAACCTAAATGGGTGAAAAGAAACACCACGTTCATGAGTTAGAAGACTCAATACAGATAAGATGTTAATTCTCTCCAAAATGGTCTATAGATGCAACATAATCTCAAAGCCCTAGTGAGCCTTTCGTAGAGATCAACAAATTGGCCCTAAATTTTATGTGGGAAAATGAAAAGCAAGGATGAGGGATTTACCATCTGATTTCAAGACTCCCTATAAAGCTATAGCAATCAAGACAGTGTGGTACCGGTAAAAGGACAGATGTAGGGGCTCGTGGGTGGCTCAGTCATTTAAGCATCTGCCTTCATTCAGCTCAGGTCATGATCCCATGGGCCTGGGATTGAGCCCTGCATCAGGCTCCCTGCTCAACAGCGAGTCTGCTTCTCCCTCTCCCTCTCTGATCTTGCTCACTTGCGCTCTCTCTCAAATAAGGAAATAATAAAATCTTTAAAAAAAAAAAAAAAGGATAGACGTATACACCAACAGAAAAGAATGAGTCCAGAAAATGACCCACATATATATGGCCATGGGTTTTTGACAAAGAAGTCAAAGTAATTCAACATAGAAAGGACAGTCTTTTCAAAAAATGGTGCCAGAACAAATGGACATCTGTAAAAAAAAAAAAAATGAACTTGAAATAGATCATATACCGAAACACAAAACAAAAAACTGTAAATCTAATAGAAAAAATAAGACAGGGGCGCCTGGGTGGCGCAGGCATTAAGCGTCTGCCTTCAGCTCAGGGCGTGATCCTGGCACTCTGGGATCGAGCCCCGCATCAGGCTCCTCGGCTGGGAGTCTGCTTCTTCATCTCCCACTCCCCCTGCTTGTGTTCCCTCTCTCACTGGTGATCTTTTTCTCTGTCAAATAAATAAATAAAATCTTGAAAAAATAAGACAAACTTTCTGACTCTAGTTTAGGCAAAGATTTCTAAGGAGATCACAAACAGCACAAGCCATAAAGAAAATCAGAAGCCTCAGAGAAAATATTTGTAATTACAAAGCCAGCTTCTCACCTCCTCACTCACTCTACAGGGAAAGGACATCAATAAGATTAGCCTCCACACCCACAGTTTCTTATCCCTTTTTAGTTCATTCTTAAGTAATAATGGACGGCTGAAAATAGTCAAATATTTGAAGAAAATCTTCAACATAAGATACAAGACCCAAAGCAGACCAACAGACAGAGAGAAAAAACTCTGAGGAAACGGAGACAATGCAAGGAGCTGGGAAAACTTTAAAACCTACAGGCAGTCTTTGCTTTGCACATAGTAGAGGACCATAAAAAGGACTGGACAAACCTACTATATTAGCAAGCCAGTGGATAAACAGAAAAACTAAGACGCAGCAATAATTACATTACTTGGAAAAAGGAAATATCAGAAGAGAAGTTGAAAGTGGTTGCCTCTGAGGGATGGGATGAGGGTAGCAGGGGGCAGCTGCTTTTTATTATAAAATTTTTCTATTATTTGGCTTATTTAAAAAGCAATGTTCGTGTATTTCATTGAAAATATTCTAAAAGAAGAAAATGTCAAGGACCTCACAAAGATCTACTTAAAACTGTGAAAAACCCTTACACCAATAGTAAATCCGTACTTGTCTGGCTATGTTAAACGGGCACACTCAGCTCTTTTAGACTCACTGGCTGCATGGCCACTCACCTTTCTCTGATGCCCATGTACAGAGAGGCCAACATACAGAGAGAAAAAACTCTGAGGAACAGAGACAATGTAGGGAGCTGGGGAACTTTAAAAACTACAGGCAGTCTTTACTTTGCATATAGTAGACGACCATAAATGATCTGAGCTAACAGAGAGGGAGAGACTAGAGATGAAAGAGGAAGATTGAAGAAAAAAAAAAAGGAAGCTATTGCCCACCTGGAGAATGCCACTCTAAATTCTAATAGTTTCATTATCTCCATAATTTAGCCATCTTAAATGGATATTCACATCCTATATTTTGTTAAATTAATGAGGAGATGACATCATTAGCACTACCAATCAGATCTGATTAATCAATAGGGTATGATGGCTTTACCAGGAGAAGAGAACATACTTTCCGCTCCCTCAGAACAGAGGACCACCTACCAGAAGATGTTCTGACACCAAGAAACCACATGTTTCTTGCACCTTGGTTTGGTTTTTAAAGACCTTTTGGGGATAATTTGCGACTACAGCACACTAGAAATGAATCCCTTCTAAGAATTTAGAATCATTAATCTAAGATGATGAGCTAATGGGCCTCATGGTCGTACCCAAGAATTCCCCAATTCTTTATATCAAATAGATGACAATGAATGTGATACTCAGGAAATGGTGGTCTGAACACTGATTTCTGTAGCATAATATAAGATTAATTTCCTCTTATTTCCCTTACAATATGACAATAAGGTGTGCATGAACGGTCTTCAGACCTGATATTCCAGGGATCCAATGTACTCCCACCTTCATGTGGGTCTTTTAGTCTAAACAGCAAGTAAGACAATAAAATAAGGTAGATTCTGGTGTAATTAAAAAAGAATGTCACTCCTTCCTGCCTTGTCTTTAGCAAAGCAATTGGAAGTATTCTTAGCCTGACTTTGTGTTGTTCTTAAAAGGGAAAAGCAGTCTCCAGGGCCTTTCCCAGTCAGAAAGTAGGAAGATACGTTCCCAGGGCGTTCCTAGTTCTCTTGTTCATTCATTTATTTAAGCCCTTCTCTGAGTGACCATGGGGCATCCTTTGTTAGGTGCTGGAACGCAAAGGTAAATAAATAATATTATTTCACTTTCTACAGGAGTTCCCAAGGCAGAGAATTCCCAAGGATTCCAGGTGGCATGGAAGGCATCTCAGAAGGCATTTCTGATGGTGGGAAAGGATCACAAATGGATAGATGAGGAGGGAACAGACATTCTGGAAAGAGCATACATGGAATTTGGGATGAGAGAGATGAGGACCTGAATCGGGTTCTGTCATTTACTGGTTTTGTGACTCTGGGCAACTTCCCGTATTTCTGTGAAGTCTCAAGTCTCCTCGATTAATAAACAGGTTACTATGAGGGTTAATAAGAAAATGAAGTGAGACAGCACAAGTTACAGTGCCTGGCACGTGGCACCCAAAGGACGTGCCTTCACTGTTCCCTCCCTGGCCTGCGATGGGTATGTTTTTGAAGATGATGTTGATCTGAGCCTTCAGAGGCAGGGGTCCAAATCTTTGACAAGTGTCAGGAAATGAGAGACAGAGAGAAAGAAGAGTGTGGACGGGAGGTGCAAGAAGTCTGTGTAGGTTGTCTGGGCTGGCCCTGAGCTACAAGGCAAAGGGAAGGAGGGAAGGTTTCCAGGAGCCTCCCCAGGGCACATGAAGCCATCTGCTAACTGCCACTTGTGAATTTATGGGTGTCTGGAACCTGCAAACCACCAAAAACCACCCCCAATGCCCTACTCTGTTGGAAATGTATACGAGGCTTCTGGAAGACGTGATTCCATTTTTTCACATCATTATAAAAACTTCAAAAATATAGAAAAGTTTAAAGAGGAGTACGGTAAACATCCACTTAGCCACCACTTAGACTCCATAATTACTTCTACTTTGGGATTGAAGATTTGAAAATATACCGCAAATTTTAGTTCTTTTGCATTTGGGAGAAGGGGCACAAAAGGGAGGATGTGAACGTTCCCATCTGGCAAGCGTCTACTTGGCTTCTGCAAGACCAGCAGTGCAGCTAAACGAATGGAATCTTTGCACGGACAAAAGGAAGCACCTCAAATCGGGAGACGGCATTTCAATACGGAAGCGCCCATCAGCACAGTGACAACCTGGCACTGGGCCACAGCAGCCATTCTTCATCCTTACACCCGACCTCCCCCAAATAAACACCAACTGCCTGTTGCTTCGGCTGCCTTAGGACAGACTACCAGAATTAAAACGTATACAGCGTCAAAAAAAGAAGTATCAGAAAAATGTTAAAAATTTCTACCTTTAAGCAATTAATCCATACAATTTACACATTTCATATTTTATTTCAGCTAAAGCTACTACAGAAAATATAGAAAGAATCCTAACTACACTGACCTGGCTAAGTCAACCAGGAAAATTTGTTTTTATTTAGTTAACGGACACGTAAAAGTAGCACTTCACTGCCCTACCTGAGTGTGTCGGGGGCAAATTCAATCATGAGCACCATTTAAAAAATTACACTCTTACATGAATATAAGTATGAATAATATAACATTATTACAAACACAGATAATTACTTTTAATTAGGGTGGATCAAATAACGGGAAAATATGAAAAGAAAACATTACTTCTCAAATATCACTGCTGTGAGGAGACGTGAACGCACTTCAAGACATCAGAAGTCATGTAAGTGCAAGGTGATACTCAACGGAGCTTTCATGTTATTTAAAATAAAGTCCTGAGATGACATTCTGCTTTCAACTGTGAGGTAAAAGGCAGCTTTTCCACTTTCACTTTTGTGCTTTTGTCAGTTTCCACCGCACTGACACTTCATACTCTAGATCTGTTAAGGCAGACCTTCATCTCAAACTCAATCCATCTGGGTGCCAGACACATGACATCCCATCTAACAGATGAAAACGGGAAGGCCAGATCTTAGCAGCATGTTCCGCTCAATCCACCAAGCTCTCATTTTATCTTGAGAATTTTTACGTCTACAAACGCATTTAAATCAAGTCTAAAATAGACTACTAACTGAAAATTATGAAGTCATCAACTCTTTTTCTTGTTAATTCACCATTTTCTATTTAAATTTTTAAAGTATTCTAGGTCTGTTACCTCCCTTTCCCAGTTACTGTGAGAAAGGCTTTGAGGCAAACTCTAAGGGGAGCCTGGGTGGCTCAGTCAGTAAAGCGTCCCACTCCTGGTTTTGGCCCAGGTCATGATCTCAGGGTTGTGAGATCGAGCCCCACATCCTGCTCTGTACTCAGTGGGGAGCCTGCTTGAGACTCTCTCTCTTCCTCTGCCCCTCCCCCCAACTTGTGTGCACGTGCTCTCTCTCTCTCTAAAAAAAAAAATTCTACTATAAAAAATGCATTCCAAGTTGCCTTCGTCTTTTTAAATTTTATTTTTTCAAAGATTTTATTTATTTATTTGAGAGACAGACAGCATGAGCAAGGGAAGGGGGCAGACGGAGAGAGAGAAGCAGACTTCCCACTGAGCAGGGAGCCCAACATGGGGCTCGATCCCAGGACCCTGAGATCATGAGTTGAGCCAAAGGCAGACACTTAACCAACTAAGTCACCCAGGCACCCCTAAAATTTTTAATTCTGGGAAAATACACATAACAAAATTTACCATTTCAACCCTTTTAAATGAGCGGTTCTGTAGTGTTAAGTACGCGGACAGTGCTGTGCAACCAATCGCTAGCACCCTTTGCATCTTGCAAAACAGAAACTCTACACCTACTAACCAACAGCTCGTTTCCTCCCGCCCCCAGCCCATGGCATGTCTTCAAGGTTCACCCATCTGGTAGCAGGCGTCAGAATTTCCCTTCTCTTTGAGGCCGAATAATATTCCACCGTATTCGTCAACCACATTTTGTTTAGCCAAGTTCCTTGCACCTCTTTTTATATTATTCTCAGGAATCCTATTGACATATCTCCTGTGAGAGAGAGCAGTGGTGCCCTGATCTGCTGGCCCAAGAGAAGTCAAAGGGAAGAGACAAGCTAGGTCAGTTCATCTCTCTGACACCAGCCAGGTAGATGTGAAAGGGGATACTTCTTAAGAGTCGTTGCATCTTGATTTAAAAGCTCCCAGGTTTTATGTCTTTAGGGACATTCTGTGGTAAACCCAATTTGCCTGGTTAATCGTTCCATTTTATTAGTAACTACATACTTTCAAATCCTGCATTTTATATTAACCAGACTCTACTTATATGCTCAATGTTTAGTTCAATATCTTAAAATACTCCCTTCAGACCAGAATGATCCTTCCTTCCAACTGTTCAGATGTGGAAAGGAGTAAGTGGGAGGGCTGAGTGGAGGACCGGGATCATTTTTCTTTAGTTATTACAAAAAATCACTTAGAACAGATGTTAAAGGTCTCCACCACCTTCGCAGTCTGAAATTAGCACAGCCCTCAGAAGATCATTAGGCCTGGCCAAAATCAGCACAGAGGAGGGGAAGGTAGCCGATCAGCAGGAAGAGCTCCGTCTACGGCAGCACCAGCTCTAGGATGTGGAGCAAGACACGTCCTCTTCCTGAATTTTCTTAGGAGCGAAGCAAGACTAATAATAATAATGCTACCTAAGCCCCCTGCAGGTTCTTCCACAGTCCCATGTGAGGACCAAGAGTTACTACTCTCATAATGGCATCTCAGGATTTTAACTATGGTTCCTACTGCCTTTCCCTCCAGCTGCTGTCCCAGGCTGAACACACTCAACACGTGTCCATCTGCTCTCACTGTGAAGTCCTCTTCCTCTGGACTCTCTGCAGTGCCTCTACTTAACAGCAACCAATCAACCGATCAAAGCCCAAGACTGTGGGGCACCTGGGTGGCTCTGCTGGTTAAGCGTCCACCTTCGGCTCAGGTCATGATGCCAGGGTCCCGGGATGGAGCCCCAAGTCGGGCTCCCTGCTCAGCGGGCAGTCTGCTTCTCCCTCTCCCTTTCCATCTGTGCTCTCTCTTTCTCTCAAATAAATAAAGTCTTAAAAAAAAAAAAAAAAAAAAGCCCAAGACTGGATTCTACAAAAGGGATGACCAGTGCTGAGCATACCAGAGGATAACACTTCAGGATTTTTGATATTGTCTTGAACATCCCAGCATCATGGATTTAAAAAAAAATTTTTTAAGTTAACCATTTTACATTGATGATGCATGAGACTACACATCTGAACCCTCACCCCAAAGAAGTTAAGGTTAAAATTCAGAGGTTTTGAACTTAGGGTTTCCTTAATGCAGGTTTGTTTGTTTGTTTTAAGAAAACATAATTCATTAAAACAAGACAGCATCTCTCTCAAACACGCAACTCACAGGTGTAGGTGTGCCATGTCCCGAAGAGGCAACTTCATGCACAGGGCTGTGGATCCCAAACACCCGTAAGTAAGAATTCTGTGCAGCTCTAGCTTAATTATTCAGCTTCTCTGAGGCTCAACTTTCTCATACATAACTGAGGAATATCACCAAGGGTTTCGTGGTGTTGTCAGAGAGATTTTCTAAGAAGATGTAAAGCAGTAGCACAGTGCCTGGAATGAAGCCTCTGCTTAAAACACAGGAGCATTCTCTCGCTTTTCACATTGCTCCAAAGAGCAGGCAGTGTGTCCGTGGGCTTTACACCTTCATACTGACGGCACAGAGGAAGAGCTGGGAAGGGGAGAGAGGGTCGAAGAACCATCCCCCTCCACAAGAGCATGGGCCATGAATCAACTTTTCACAACGCATATGACAGACAGTATTTGTGAATTTCACTATGAGGCTGATCATTTAAACTAGGATTACACACCCAGACTTAGCCAGGTTAGTCCATTTTATTAAGGAGGTTCAAGAACACTAAAACCAGCTGCAGTGTAAAGAATCACATTTCACCAGAAGCAGAGTAAGAGGGGCTTCCGAGATACCAGGCTAAATGAAAAACAGAAGGTAGAGAAAAGGACGTGTGGCCCATTACCATCTACCTAACAGGAGGTGAGGGCATAAATATGTAGTTGCTTAATAAATTTGTAAAAACAGAAGGATATACTAAAAACTAATAAATGTGGTCGCCACGAGGGAGGGAGGAAACAAGGTGGGGAAGGCAGGGAAAGAAGCTTGAGAGATCTGACTTTGGAAGCACACAAATGGTCTACATAGTTACAAAGCAAAGCTGATTTGAAAAAAGGCAATCCCTGAAGTTAAAAATGAAAGAAACCTAAATGTTTATTGAGTTGGTAGCTTAACCACACAAAGAGGAATTATTTCAAGCAACTTTAAAATCAGGTAATTTGTTCTTCTCTGGTCAGATATACTTTAGGGGGAAAAAAATTACTGCAAAAAAATTATTTTCAATAATTACATTATTTGTAAAGATATTGTTATAGTTATTCTGAAATTATTATCCATAATAGTATAAAGCAAATAAATAATTACTTCAATATCATTAAGAACCAAAATTTTCAGTGTAAGAAAAAAAAGAAACTAAAAGAAGTTAAATAAGTCCTAGAGTCTAACTGGAATTGGAAATACCATATAAACTCATCTTTTTTTTTTTTTTTTAAGATTTTATTTATTTTATTTGTTTGACGGAGAGAGAGCACAGGCAGGGGGAGCAGCAGAGGGAGAGGTAGAAGCAGATTCCTCACTGAGTAGGGAGCCTGACATGGGACTTGATCCCAGGACCCCGGGATCATGACCCAAGCTGAAGGCAGACGCTGAACTGACGGAGCTACCCAGGTGCCCCAGTATAAATCTTAAAAAGAAAAAGGAAGGAAGGAAAGAAGGAAGACTTCCTTGCTAGCCCTTTTAATTAAAAAATGCTATAAATAACAAAGAATCCAGCATCAATAAACACCCTGAAAACCCAGATTACAGTTTCTAAATACCATTTTCCATCAAAAGGACAAGCCCTTTGGAGAAATGGCTAACTCTAAATATAAGGCAGGAAATGTAGAGAAGAGCCTGGAATAAAGAATACCAGAAGTCAAAGAGGCTATTAGAGGTACTGGGATTGTCAGAGAGGACGCAAGAGTCAACCCAAAATCCTTCCCACTGCTCAGAAACAAGATAATTAGAGCATCAAAAAGAAGAACTGTAATGTACCAAAATATATAAAAAATATATATTTTAAAACCTCATGATTTAAACAAACAAAACAAAATCTCATTGCTCACTGTTAGAAGGTGAAACCAATTAATTATTCTGAAAGCTGGTTTTTAAAAGGTGTGTTGAGGGGACAGATTAAAGAATTTATTGTTTCTTCTATATGAATTGTATCTCCAGGTAACTAAGAGATGAGGAGAAGCCCAATGTAATGCAGGAGGAAATATACATCATCATTTACAAAATATTCTTGCCATCAGTTTAGTCCTGCATCTGATTAAGTTTATGTATCTTACTATCAGTTAATTACAAATATAGTAGTCAGGGAACATGTTGAACAAACTTATAAGAATGCTCCAGAATATGGGAAATTCTACAGAGCTAACAACCTAGTTTCTGAAGCACACTGGGGGTTGTGGGAGGATCCACAGAGAGGGAATTCATAGACTGAGAGATATGAGATGCATCAACCAAATGTAATATATGAATTGTTTGGAAACTAGAGCTCGAACAAAACAATTATTAAAAAAAATATGTGAGCAGGAAATTTGAATACTGGCTATCTGATATTAAGGAGTCATTGCTTTTTTTTTTTTTTTTTTTTTTTTGGCTAGTGGCATTGTAGTTTTGTTTTTAAGTGACTGTTCATCTTTTAGATACATACATACAGAGACCCATGGTTGAAAGGATATGCCATCTGTGATTTGCTTCAAAATTCTCTGAAGGGAGAAGGAGAGAAAGAGTACTAATAAAATAGGACTGGCCACACACTGACTGGTGACACTCTGTGATAGCTAGCTAGGACTTTGTTATATTATTTTCCCTACTTTTGTATATGTTTGAAATTTTTCTATAATGAAAGCTCTGGGATTCTTTTAAGCAGAAATCCAAAAGGGCCTCTCTTCTGCTTCCCAGGATATTGCTTTTAAATAAAAAGATACAAGCTCTTAGAGGTTTTCTTAGGTGGTGTGGTGACTACAGTCAAGACAATTGTCCCCTATGGGGCATGTACCTAGCTGCAATCTGTTTGAGTACCTTCTTCCCTTGAGGACTGAGCTGTATACCAGACCTGGGAAAATGTACTGGGCGGGGGAAGGGCGCACAGTGGAAAGAACAGGGCTCTGCAGATAATCCTGGTGTCAGACCGATGTCTTTGCCAAGAACTGTTTAATCCCCCTGAGCCTCTGCGAGATGTGGACAAACCTCACCTCCCTGACAATGCTGCCATGACCATCACAAGAGCTAAAACATGAAGGACCAGGGCGTGCCTGGGTAGCTCAGTCTGTTAAGCGTCCAACTCTTTGATTCCGGCTCAGGTCATGATCTCAGGGTCATGAGATCGAGTCCTGCATCAGGGCTCCATGCTCATGGTGCAGCCTGATTAAGATTCTCTCTCTCCCTCTGCCCCCCCAACCTCCCCCACCTGCACATGCTTTCTCTCTAAAAAAAAACAAAACAAAACAAAAACAAAAACATGAAGGACCTAGCCCAGAGCCTGCACTTAAAACTGGTGCTTGAGTATTTACTCATTTATCAGTTCACCAAACATCTGAGGATATAACTCTGGGTCAGACTCCAGGGTAGGTGCGAGAGACACAAAGACACAGAAAACAGAAAAGGGGATTAGTGATGATAGTGGGAAGAGAAATGTATTTAAGGTTCTGAACAGGTAAAATTTTTGGATCTAGAATTCTATATCCAGCAGCACTATCAATTAGGTGAAATAGACACATTTTTATAGCATTTAGTAACCATACACTACGCATGCAAAAAAGGAAAGAAATCAAAGTCACCCAAGGAAAAGAAAGGTACATCCCTCAAAAAAAAAAAAAAAAAATCCACACAAAAAAGGCTGGGATATTTGGAAGATTCTCGGTTGGGTAGCAAAGTTTTAATGACACAAGAATACACATTCTCCCCAGTGGGCACCACCATGCAACTTCTTTCCTTCAGAGGAACTGCATTTACACCATCATAAGATTATACATGCTGGATACCTGCTGGCATCTCCAAAAATCGACTTCTCAAGAAAGCACAAAAGTACAGATACAAAAAGATAGTTAATAGTATAACTAATCATGGTGAGAAAAGAAACAGAGAGGGATGGAAGGTAACGTGCATGTGCTAAATTTATATGCTTTCACAGAACTGACCCAGATATATTGGTCAAAGTTGACAAGACAAGAAAAGTATTTGCTTAAAAGAAAATGGTCAGAGTAGCTGAAAGAAGAGCCAGGGAGGGAGGAGCAAAGATTCTCCCCCCTTCATTTTATATGCTTCTGTTAGGCAAAATTTTAAAGATTATGTGCATTTATCACTTTAATGGTTTAAAAACTGCCATGGGAAACACCTTCTCTGCTAAAATATACTTAACCCACAAGATGGACACTGAGTTTGGCAACATTTACTCTTCCCAAACACAGGAAAGATTCTGAGGTGGCTGTACTAGATACATTTCATTAGTCCTTTCCGGAAGCAGAGGCTTTATCCAAGGGAATATGCAAACTGGAGAAACATTGTGGGGTTAAGATAAAGACACAGAAGTAAAGTCTGTTCCTAAGCTTCCTAAGCTAGAGAACCCAGGAGCGAGTAAGAGAGACATCACAGGAAATTTCCCCCAGGAGAAGCAGCAGCACTTAAAGTTGAAGGGAAGGAACTGCTGGTGGCCAGAGAGGTGAGGGCGGGGGAGGGATGGGCAAAATAGGTGAAGGAGATTACGAGGTACAAACTTCCTGTAACAAATGAGTCACAGGGATGTAAGGTACGGCGTAGGGAATACAGGCGAGAATACTGGAATAGTGTTGCATGGTGACAGACGGCGACAGCACTTACTGTGGTGAGCCCTGAGTGATGTACAGAATTGTTGGATCACTGTGTTGTACACCGAAATTAATATAATACTGTCTGGCAATTATACTTCAGTATTTTTTTTTAAAGTTTAATTAAAAAAAAAAAGACAAAGCTGAATGAGGATTTCTGCAGTGGCATCATGGAGCCAGAGGCAAGAAAAAAGAAACAAGAGATGGTCAACACGGAGATTCCGAAGGCACTCCTCAACCACTGAGAGAGTGAGAAGCAGCCAGGGTGAGTTGGGTGGCGCTCAGGCTGCAGAGACATTCTGAGACAGCGGCTAGGGTGGAGGGGATCTGAAAGCCAGAGGCAACCCCCTCTAAGTCACAGAAACAGCAAAGAATTGAAGGTGTAAACAGAGGACCAAGACACAGAGGACAGAAAGGGCTGAGTCCGAGTATGTTCTGCTACAGGCTAGCAGTTTCTAATCGTACTGAAATCATGGGGAGAAGAAGCTTCTGAGACATTCTAGTATACAGATGGCCGGTGGGAATTTAAAAGGCAGTACCCACTGAAACGGTCAGGGATCTTTTCTTCACGTGGTGTGCTGCTTTATTATCTCAGTGTAATACAAGGCTTTCAGTGGTTCACTTGTGACACTGGCTTACCCAATCTGATTTTTATTATGTACTCCTTATCTAAAAATTCTCCAACCATGGGCATTTTCAAAACTCTGTCTTAGGTTGAGAAGAAACTACTGGCTACCTGAGGAGAGAAGCAAAGGGTCTCCAGAGATTCTATCAGTTTCCTCCTCATGCTCTGCCCTGTGTACGGTGTAAAAACATCTGGAATTTAAGAGCCAGAAGGGACTTCATTTTTTTTTCCCAACAAAATGCCTCACTGAAGATGAGAAAACAGAGGCAGATACTGGGCTCTGGATGGGTATTTACTGAAGGGAAGAGTGAATGAAGTCGTTTCCAAGGCACCAGCAGAGCCTGAGCTAGAACCCTTGTCTGCGAGCTGCCTGGGGTCAGTCCCCTGGCCTCGTTATGGCTTCTGCTGCGTCCAAGGCATCTTTCAGCA
>NW_024424452.1:27344629-27492527 GCF_017311325.1 Ursus maritimus | reverse complement strand
GATCAGAGAAAACACTTGCCCCACATTTATAAATAAATGCGTAAGCACTCTGACAAAGCAATGGGTCCTGGAATACAGTCAGGTTAATCAGAATTCTTCTTTGTCTCTAAAGAGACATGCTCATTCAGTCACTCTGAGAAAGCACTAACTTTCTATGACAATCATGTGGAATCTGAAAACCATAACTTTGATATGTGCTTTAGCATTTCCTGCATAAGCAGGAATTCCCAGGAGCTGCTACCCTGTCAAAGAAGGCTGAAATGGAGTCTCACAGGCAGAAAACATGAGAAAGAAGAGACTGGCCACAGGGTTTTTCCCAACAGCTGAAAAATGCAAATTGTAAATAATCCGTAGACATGACTGACCAAAATCTCTTCGGGGCAAAATGGCTTTGAGGGCAAAGTGGCTTTGGGAAACCATTTTCTTTAATTAGAGAACATTCTTAATAAAATGAGAATGGTAATAGCACCTGTCTTTCAGGAAGGTTTCAAACTTCAGTGCTTACTTACGGGGACCAGATACCTACCAGGGAGCTTTTAAGTACTTTAGCATCCACTGTAAAGAAGGATTCTTCAAACACCACGCTAACCTGTATTTATTCAGATTTCATGCCACCCAACCAAATCTCCTTCTCAAGCAAATTTACGTCCAGTCCAGTTTCCCAGAATCTAAGGGCTAGCTTTGTCCAGTTATTGACTATGGGCTCCTTGAATATTCTGGACACTGACTCCATCACAGACAAGAAAAGAAGCAGTGCCACCATAACAATGCAAACACCCGAAGGAGCTAATGCCCATTTCTGTGAGCACAGCTAACAGCCCCGGGGAGAAGCTTGGCTGCTGTGACAGCGCTCCCAGGGTCTCAGAGTCCACTCGCTAGAGCTAAGAGAGGTGATGTGACGTTCAGAGCTGCAGCGGCCTTCCCCTCAACAGGGGCCCCCACAATCTGCACTGCACCTTCAATGAGGAAGGCCTGCATGTTTGCGTTTATACTTATGCCATTTTCCACCATATACTTCAGCCTCTTATTTTCTTCACAAGTATTAAGCGTTTCAAAAAAGAAAAGAAAAGGAAAGGAACAAAAGCAACACCGTATCAAGATTACAGCTTATGGAGAAGTAAAATAGACAAAAGATCACAAAGGATGGGAGGCAGGTAAATAGAAAGAGATTATTGTAAGAGTCCTAGGTTGTCCATGACGTAGTGTGATTTTTCACCTGAAGATCCACTGTGATACAGGAAAGAGGCACATTATCATTTCTAGAGCAGTGCTTGGACAACAGAAATATGTGAATCACAAATGACATTTAAAATTTTTTAAGAGCCAGGATAAAAAAAAAAAAGGCGAAAAGAAACCAGTGAAGTTAATTTTAATACTATTTTATTTAGCCCAATATATCCAAAATATTATCATTTCAACATGTCATCAATTCTTCAAAATCTGATGTGTATTTTAAATCGACAACACATCTCAGTCTGGACTAGCCATACTTGAAGTACTCAATAGCCACACGTGGCTGGTGGCTATGGTACTGCAGAGGGCTGTTCTATACCAGGGGTCAGCAAATTGTCCTGTAAAGGGACAGACAGTATCCAAATTGAGTTTTGTGGGTCACGCAGTCTCTGTCAACCTACCCAAATCTGCCAATGTAAGGCAAAGCAGCCAGAGGCAATACGTAAATTAACAAGCATGGCTGTGTTCCAATAAAACTTTATAAAAACACGTGGACCGGATTTGGCCTATGGGCTCTAGTTTGTCAACCACTACTCTGGAGCAACGACTGAAAAAAGAACACGAAGAGGTATAAGTGAAAAGGTCAACAGAGAAGATAAACAGATGCTAAAATATCAGCAAATACTAACTAATATACAATTCATCCAAAAAGCAACAGAAAAGAAAAAAGGGACAAAACCCAAGCAGGACAAATAGAAAACAAATACCAAGATGGGAGGCAGACCCACCTGTATCATTCATTAGATTAAATGTAAAAGAAAGGGGGTGGCAGGATGAATAAAATAGCAAGACCCAAGTATATGCTGTTTATAAGAAACACACTTTATAAAGACAAACAAGTTACCAGTAAAAGGCTGAACGAGAAAATACTATGCAAACACCAAAGATAAGAAACAAGAGCGCCAATATTAATTATAAGACAAAATAAACATCAAAAAAGATTATTACTAGATATCAAGAGGAACTGTCCATACTGATGAAAGGGGCAATTCATTAAGAAGGCATATAGCATTCCTTAATAGAAACATACCTATAAAAAGAGTTGCAAAATACATGAAACAAGAAATTGGTATCATTAGATGGAAAAACAGATTTACAACCACAGCTGGAAATTTCAACACCTCTCTCAGTAGGTGAAAGAAAAAGCAGACCCCCTCCCACTCCCAAAAAAATCAGTAAGGATATAGACTTGAGCACCACAAACCAACGTAACCTGCAATGACAACAATGAAATGTTACACCCATTCGAGTGCATGTGGAATGTTCACCAAACAGACCATATGCCGGGCCATAAAACCACTGTCAATAATTACCAAAGAAGTTCTAAATAACTTCTGGGTCAAAGAAGAAAGCACAAGAAAAATTAGAAAATACCTTCTAAAAGACAATTGTAAAAAGACAACCTATCAAAATCGGAGGGATGTGGCTAAGCAGTCTAAAGGAAAATTTACAGCTTTAAATGCTTTTATTAGAACAGAAGAAATATATAAAAATCAGTTGGTTAATAAGCTCCCATGTTAAGAAGCTAGCAAAGAATAACATTAAAATACAAAACAAGAAATAATAAGAACAAAGATATAAATAAATGAAAAAAAGGAAGACAGAAAAACCAATAAAAAGTTGGTTCTTTGAAAGAATTAATTCATAAACATCTAGCAAGGAAAAGAGTGAGTAAACACATATTACCAATATCAGGAATTTGTAAAGGGACATAATTACAGAGTTCTTTTTTTTTTTTTTAAGATTTTTATTCATTTATTTGACAGAGAGAGAGAGACAGCCAGCGAGAGAGGGAACACAAGCAGGAGGAGTGGGAGAGGAAGAAGCAGGCTCCCAGCGGAGGAGCCTGATCTGGGACTTGATCCCAGAACACCGGGATCATGCCCTGAGCCGAAGGCAGACGCTTAACAACTGCGCCACCCGGGAGCCCCTAAAGGGACATAATTATAGATCCTACAGATATAAAAATTATAAGGGAACATTTTGAGCTAATAATTTTATGCTAACAAATGTGACAATTTAAATGAAATGAAATATTCCTTGAAAAACATGAATTACTAGAAGTGATCCAAGAAGAAACAGAAAATCTACACAATCCTGTATCTATTACAGAAATTAAGTCCATAATCAAAAGCATTCCACAAAAAAACTTTAAGCCCAAATGTCTTCACTGGTAAACTCTACCAAAACTTTAAAAAACAAAACCAAAACCAAAACCACCCTAATACACACTGTTGGAAAATAACAAAAGAGGAACTTCTTAACTATTTTTATGAGGTCAGCATAAACCTGATAACCAAAACTTGACAAAGATTTAAAAAAAGAAAAAATTCCAATCCAGTATTTCTCATGAACAAAGATATAAAAATACTTAAAGAAACACTAACACATCAAGTCCAGCAGCATATAAGAAGGATAATAATACATCAGGACCAACTAAGATTTCTCTCAGGAATACAAATCTGATTAAGCATTCAAAAACCAACTGATGTCATTCAAAATACTAAAAAATAAAGGACAAAACCATACAACAACTTAAAAAGATAGAGAAAGAACGTATGAAAATATTCAACATCTATTCAAACTTTCAGCAAATTGGAAATGGAAGGGAACTTCCTAAACCCAAGAAAGGACTAAGCGGACAATCTAAGAGCCAGGCTTCCTGGGGAAACACTGGACTCCCCCTCTCTAGTACTGGAAACAAGACAAGCATATCCACCCTTCCACTTCTATTTGACAATATACCAGAGGTGCTAGTCAGTGCAATCAGGCAAGAAAAAGAAAAGACATAAAGACTGGAAAAGAAATAAAACTGTTGTTAATAGCATGCCAACAGGATTGGGTGCCTAAAAAACCCTGTGGAATATATTTTTTTTAAATCTCTCAGAATAAGTCAATTTTAAAAGGTTGTAGAACACAAAGTCAATAGACAACAATTAATATGTCTATATAGAAGCAGCAAACGATTGAAGATGCGATTTAAGAAACAGTTCCATTTACAATAGCATCATTAATATAAAATAGTTAAGAAGAAAATTAACATTAGACTTCTAAGACTTCTACAGTAAAAGCTACAAAACAGGCTGAATGAAGAAAGAGGTAAGAGGACTGTAAAATTTGTGTGGAATACAAAGGATCTAGAACAGCCAAAACAATCTGACAAAGAATAACAACGTTGGAGGGTTTATGCTACCTGATTTTAAGACTTACGATAAAGCCACAGAAATAAGAAAGTGTGGTATTGGCACAAGAACAGGCATAAAAATGATTGGAACAGAACAGTCTAGAAATAGACCTAGACATACATGGTCAATTTATTTTTGACAGAAATGCCAAGTCAATCCAATGAGGAAAGAGAAGTCTTTTTAACAAACGTTGCTAGAACAAGTGGATATTCATATTAAAAAAAAAACAACACCTAAATCGTGACTCCTATCTCATTCCATGTACAAAATTCATTTGAAATGGGTCATGATTTAAATGGAAAAACTAAAACTATAAATCTTCTGGAAGAAAAGCAGTGCAACCTTAGAGTAGGCAAAGATTTAACCATAAAAGAAAAAAAATCATAGACATGACTCCAACAAAATTAAAAATATCTGCTCATCAAAATCACTAACAAGATGAATATGCAACCAGACTTGAAAAACACATTTGCAGCACATACATCTCTCTGACAAAGGATGTGTCTCCAGAATACATAGAAGAAGTCCCACCGATCAAGAGTAAAAAGACAAAAACTGAATCAGAAACTAGGCAAGAGGCTTACATATCTACCTCAAAACCAAGATATCTGAATGGCCAACCAGCACACAGAAAGGTGGTCAACATCATTAGTCACCAGAGAAATGCAAAATCAGACCGCCATGCAACACCCATCTCGTACCCTCTAGAAAGGCTGAAATAAACGAGACCGACAGCACTACACGTTGGCAAGGGTGTAGTGCAGCTGTACAGTCCCACAATACTGGTGCTACGGTATAAAACGGTACATGCAGTTTGGAGAACCGTTCAGTTCTTCTCATAAAGCTTAACACACACACACCCTGAGAACCAACGATGCTACTCCTAGGTACTGACTCAAGAGGAATGCAAACATACAGCCACAAGAACTTTTTTATAGAAATGTTCATAGCAACCTGACATAGAATAGTCTCAAACCGGAGACAACCCAAACGTCCACCAAGAGCAGAAGAGGTAAATGCTGTATATTCGTAGAGTGGAATACTACCGGACAATGAAATAATGACCAACTCCTGATACACACAAAATCAAGGGGGAATTTCAAAAACATGTTAAGTGAGGGGAGCCTGGGTGGCTCTTGGTTTTGGCTCACGTCATGATCTCAGGGTGGTGAGATCAAGCCCCATGTCTGGCTCCACGCTCAGCATGGAGTCTGCTTGAGATTCTTTTCCCCTCCCTCGCCCTCTGCTCCTCCCCCCACTCAGGTGCACTCTCTAAAATAAATAAAAACTTAAAAAAAAGTTAAGTGAAAGAAGCCAAACACAATACAATATGATTCCCAATATGACTCCATTTTTTATAAATTCCAAGAATAATCAAAATTAATGCATAGTCACAGATATGAGAAATGGATGTTTAAGGCAGAGAGGCTTGGGGTTGCTTGGAAAGGGACACTAGGAAATTTTGTGAGAAGACAGAAGTGTTCTATGCCTTGCTTTGGGTGGTGGATACACTGCTGTATATAACTCTTAAAACTCTGAACTCACATTTCAGATCTGTTCCTTTTATTGTATATTAATTATGTCTCGATTATTTTTAAGTAGGCTTCAAACCCAGCATGGAGCCCAATGAGGGGCCCAAACCCACAACCCTAAGATCAAGACCTGAGCTGAGATCAAGAGTCAGAAGCTTAACTGACTGAGCCACACAGGCTCCCCTATATCTCAAATTTTTTAAATCTCTAAAAAGCCATTTAAAAAGCATAGAGGGTAATCCAAAATATTAACAGTGATAGCTTCTGGGTGATGGGATTATGGCTAATCTTTTCTTCTGTCAGTTCACACTTTTCTAATCTTTATCATTTTCTGTAATGAACTTTTCCCCCATTTTCTATACCCACATTTTGTCATTTCACAAAGATACAACACGTGACCAGTATGTATCTTCCGAAGGAGGGATTATGGATAATGAGGGGAAGTATGTCAAGTTCTCTTCCTACAGCAGGCATGTGGTTCAGTGTCTCCCAGGGATCCGAAATGAGGTCGAAAGCCCAGACAGGGGCATCACGGTGGACTGCAGGGAGGAGGAGAGTGTCAACTGGACCCAGATGAGTTCAGCTCTGAGCCTGGTTCCTTCACTGAACTGGTGGTTGGATCGCAGAGCCTCTGCTTCCACACCCCTGAAATGGGAATGACAGGTATCCTGTGTCCCTCAAGGGGGTTCTGCGAGTTTGTTAACCACAAGAGCTGCGGGTCTACACGGCACAGAAGGAACTCGGGTAGCAGTCACTTCTGATATTATGTGGAAAGTTACTTAAAAAAAAACTCTCAAAAGTCAGATTTAGGACTTAAAATCCTGTGAGAAGCAGGAAGAAAAGCTATTGCTCCAACAACTCTGCCCTTTTATTCAGCAGTCGAGAACTCTTACCTATTGGTGTGGTAGTAGTGGTTCTGCAGAGCATAGGATATGCACTGAGTGTTCAACCGCTTTCTCTCGACCTCCTGCCAAGTGTCTTCTGTCCACTTTCTCTTGCTCTGCTTCTCCTCGTGTTTTTTCCCCACGTAGTCGGCATAGGTCTGGATCCGATAGCTTTCTGCATATTTGCTGGTATTGACAGCTACAAGGAAAAGAAAAAATCTGTATAAAAAAAGTCTGGCCTAGCCCTAGAGATGTCACTTTTGCAAGGTGGCCTGAGGTCATCAAAGAAACCAGAGATGCGGGTCTGAGTTCTGACCCCAGCTCTGCCATCGACACAAATCTCAGTGTTCTCATCTGGAGAAAAGAGTCACTGTACCCCAATCTTCCTGATGGCCTGAGAGTGCTCTGTAAACTATAAAGAACCATAATGGTGGTAATTGAAAGGTATTTGCAGGTAACATTACTGCCTGAAAATTACTCATTTTCAGTGTAAGAAAATGGAAAAAAAAAAAAAGCCCCACTAAGGGAAAACTGTAAACCCTTACTTGTTAAAAATGAAAATGAAAGCAATATTGACAGCAGAGCTGACCACTGGGTCTGAAACTGAAGGTCTACCCCATGTCTGTGCCCAGGGTTTTGCCCAGTCATCGCACAGTTCCTCCCTCTGCAAGGGAGGAAGTGCCGAGGGGTGGCTGCCATGGGCCACACTGTGGGTCAGCAGCAGTGCGGGGGTGCAAAGCCAGGCCGCTCCGACCCTAAGGCCAGGGCCTTTCTTGTCACTCTGCACCTCACTTTGAATTCCGCAAATTCAAGAGATCCCCACCATACTTGAGACACGCCTCTTCTCCTTCCGTTTTTAAAGACTGCTAATTCTCTGTAATGTGCCTCTGGCTGGCAGGGGCACTTGAAAGCTGGAGCTTATTCCCACCCTGGTGCTAACATTTCACTAAGGCCAGGTCAGTTTCCTGATAGTCTTTGCTGCCTGCTTCTCGGAGGCCGGTGGACAGAATGCGCTGGGAGCGTGGGAGTGAGGATCCACGGGAGACCTGTGGGCAGGGGGCAGCCATTCGCTGGTTCGGGCTCCCGCAGTTGGAGCATATACTCTCCCAGCCCGCCATCACTACCACCAGTTACTACCCACTGGCAACGAGACAGTGAGAGGCTGGCCGTGCTGGCTGGGGGCCTTAGGAGCAGACTTGCTACCTGGGCAGCTGCAAAAGCACCATGATGTCTAAAACACAGAGTCCGTGTACCCACTCCTAGCAATGTTCTTGGTATGGAGTCATTCTCACTAGATAGCGTGTGAATGAATGCACGGCAGAATACAAGTGGTGACAAGCGCGCGGTCCCTCAGCACATCAGTGCCAGACAACAGACTCGAGTACATCAGGGACCTTAAGTCAGAGGGCAAGACAATCCTATGAGAGGAGAAGCTCCACATACCCAACACCTGACATTTTTCATCTTCGCTCCAAGTGGACCAGATTTGCCTCAAACTTCTAAGCACCACCGTGGTTTACAGAATGTCATGCCCTAAATGTGTAGCCATCTAAGGAGCAATACATAACAACCACCACCACGAAACAAGAAAAAAAAACCCCAATACTCTTTAAAAAACACAAATTTTCACTAAGAAGTTTGCGTAACTTTTCAAATATCCACTCTAGAGTTAAAGAGAAAAAAGGGGGCGGTGGGAGAACCCCAGAATATTACAGAACTTCCCTATTACACAAAGTCTCCCAACGAAGGAACATGAGTTACTGAAATGTGAGCTCAAAGCAGCGTGCTCTGACTCACTCCCAGGGAGACAAACAGAAAAAAGCATCCAGTTCGGGAGATGTGTGACTGACCAAAGTCACTCCTTAGCACAGAACCACAGAACCTGGGTCTTTTCTCAAAAATCTTACTTCCTGGGACAGCTACTTCTCTTGCTTTCAACAGTCCACATTTCTGACCTTCTCCACTCATTTAACCAGCCGACCATTTAAATATCCCACAAACACCAACCACCCGTGCTTCTGCCCGGCAACTGCTCACTGTCCCAGGGACAATGTTAGATATTCGGTAAAACAAGACAAGATTTCCACCCTCTTAAGCTTATCCCGTCACCCGCAAACTTCATGTAGGGGTGATTTCCCTATGAGCATATCACTTTCTTACTAATGCGGGTTAAACTATCAGTGAGATCCATAATGCGAACCCACAGATTCTACCATTACTATTTGGTCCTGATTGTTGGCAAAAGAGCATCTCCTGGATTTTCCTGTTTGAGAGCCATTCTTTATTCCAGCAGGTTTATTCTGTTGGCAGGCCCCAAAGGGATGACATCTGCAATAATCCCTCTCTCGAGTTTCACTTGGACTCCCAAGTAAAAGAGAAGGCCTGAGTCAATATTCCCCATGAAAGCAAAGGTGATGATAGGGTCATAAAGGAGCCAAGATGATCTATTTAACAGTATCCGGTTGTTTCCAATAATTGAGCTCACAGCCCCACAGACAAACGTTACAAACAACTCCCTAACCACGGTGGGGAATTTATCCCAGCACATGTGGAATTAGGATCACTTAAAAGGGGAAACAAATAACAACCCACTTTTCACCGCTGGCCTTCACATGGTAGTCATTTACCAGCATTCCTTCACGTCCCAGCAGCTCTGGAGCTCGGCCTTTAATCTGGAAGCCAAGCTCTGGCTCTAAGCCATCCCCCCTCGAATGGATGAATCAGCAAAATGAATTGGCTGTCAGCTGTGTCCTCCAGTGATTTCAGCTCGCCTGTCAGAAGCAGCATGTAGCAGGCTGCCTGGTAACACTAACCTTTTCCAAATTTGTCAGGGAAATGATTCAAGGCCATCTTTCGGTCGTGCCACTTGGTTAGAGCCTCTGGGGAAACGCACATGCCGACGGCCCTCCCGGCTTCCTGGTAGGTGAGCAAGGGCAGCTCCCCTCACGTGGGCTCACCTGCTCACAGTGGCCCCACACCAGGTCTGCTCATCTCCTGACACTCTGCACCCATTACAGCATTTCACCTCCACAAGGGCCCCGTGAGGAAGGGATGCTCTATTCACCGCAAAGATATAGAGACTGAGATCAGGGAAGCTAGGCTGCTTGCCGAAAGTCTTGTAGGTAAGCCACAAAGCCGGTTTGGAACTAAGACATAACTTTTTTTTCTTTTTTTTAATAATACTGCCACGTGTCCACCATATTTAGTTTTTATGTATTTATGTGTTTATCTAGACTGACAATTATCTTCTAAAATGTACCCCTTACTAGGTACCCCTTAAAGAATTACTTAAAATGTTTTAGATTTTTCTTCCTAAAAGTTAAGAACTTTCCATTACTGTCAGGCAAAGTCTCTCCAACTAAGCTGACAGAGATACATTAGGATTACGGACGAGATGACTTAAGATATAGATTCCTTCCTAAATTCATCTATAGATTTTACTGCAACTCCAATAAAAAGAACTTCTACATTTTAATAAGACACTGAAAAAATTAAAAATAAAATTAAAAAAATCTCAGTAGAAAACAGAGCAGGGTTAGTCAGGGACTGGGGGAGAAGATCAACTGTAAAGGGGGTGAGGGAATTATGCGGGTGACGGAACCATCCCATATCTTCACTGTGGTGGTGGTTACATGACTGTATGCATTTGCTGAAACAGAGCTGTACAACAAAGAGGGTAGCTTTACTGTACAGAAATTATACTCCAATTATTCTGTGGAACTGGAAACGTTAATTCCAAAAGTTAAACAGAAGAACGAATGGGCCAACAATGGCCCAGACCTTCCTGAAGAAGAGTAAGGAAGGGGGACGTGCCTGGTAGCTATAAAAGCTTACTGCAAACCCAGAGTAACTAAGATGGTGCGGCAATGGTACAGAGATCAGCAAACTGACCAGCAATATAGAAGAGCCTAGAAACAGAGTTACGCATCTGTGAAACTTTGATTTTTGACAGAGACAGCATGACAGAGAATGTGGAAAAGGAAAAGTTGGAAAAATTGTTTATCCATAGGAAAAAAATGAAATTGGACTCTTAGTCACACCATGCTGAAAAATCAACTCCAGATGGATGAAGAACTGAAATGTCAAAAGCAAACTTTGAAAACTTGAAAAGAAAATATAAGTGAATATCTCTCTGAGCTTGAAGGAGGAAAGAATTTATGAAGATACAAAACGTGTTAAGAATTCAGAAAAGGTCAATGAGTATGACTCCATTAAATTAAAATTTCTGTCCATCAGCAGACACTTCAGAGAGTGAAGACAGTCCACAAACTGGAAGAAGATATTTGTAATGCATGGAACTGGTGAAGGATTAGCACCAGAATCCATAAAAACGCCTACAAAACAAGAAGAAAACCCGCCACAAAAAAAATGGGCAAAGACGTGAAAAGTATGCACAGTCATTTCATAGCAAAGGAAGCATACAATGCCAATAATTATATAAAGAGCTGCTCGAGCTCAGGCAAAGACAAATTAGGAGAACAGTATCATTCTGTGTGTTTTGCTGGCAAAAAATTTAAAAGACCGCTAAGAGCAATGGCTGGGAAGATGTGGGGCAACGAGACTTCTATTGGTACAACCACTGTGGAAAACCACTGGCATTCTCACTTAACATTGATCTGACACACATCCTCTGACCCAGCAGTTCCACTCTTAGACATATATTGATACATGAGTATTATGAAGGAAATACAAGAACTTTTTTTAGAGAACACAATGTTTACACTATCCGAGAGAAAGAAGGAAAGAAGCAAGCCAGATCTCTACCAGCAGGTGAATGGAAAAACCGTGTTATATTCCCACCATGGAATATCGTCTCACAGTAAACATACATGAACTACAGTGACATAAAATAAAATGGATGGATCTTAAGAATATAATGGTGAATGAGAGATACAAGTCCCAGAAGTCTACTTGTAGTCTGACACTCTTTTTATTATGTTCTAAAACAAAAATAAACAAACAAGAGATCCATTATATCCAGGGAGTTGTGTGTGTGTGTGTGAGAGAGAGAGAGAAAGACAGAACAAAAAAGCAAAATGATTGACACAACTTTCAGGAGAGCAGGCACCCCTGGCAGGTGATCAGGACAATGGGAGAAGGAGGAGCAACAGATAGATGTAATTTATTAGCAGTAGTTCAGTTCTTTGGCTCAGTGGTGGTTTCACAGATGTTCATTACATCTTAAACAAACAAATTCTTTAAGTTTTCTGTTGTTTATCCTGTCCGAGTACTTAGGGCCATTTCCGGTACAGACAGTCTAAGTTGGAAGGTGTCTGAAAGACGAGGTAAGAGTCTCTCCAGGTTTAACATCCCCAGTGACACAGCGTTGCCCCTGAATGGTGTGTGTGGTGTGAGCGAGCGAGCACTGCATCTCGGACCTTCCTCGGGCCATCTGCAGGCTGAGATCAGTGGGGAGTGGTGGCTGCTGGGGCAGGGACGCACCCTCGGTCCTGCATGCGCTGTCTCCAAAGGCTACCCGCAGCCTACACGAAGTCTCAGTGTCTGATGCCAACATTCGTAGTAGTCCCATTGCTACAGGAAGGTGAAGCACTTACTGGATACTTACACTGCCAGCCATGGGGAATCCTTAAGCGGTATCCTGACTGTACAGGTAAAGACAATGAGGCTCAGAAGAAGGGACTAGTCCAGGTCCCAAAGGTGACGAATGTTTGGGCCAGGATCCAAAGCAAAGCCTACATTCTCTTCATGACACCACGTGCACTGGAAGGGTCCCAGATGGTGTCATTCCGAGATGACGCAGGCATATACATCTGTCTTCGAGAGAATCAGTCTGTCCGTCTCTCCACAATAGTTCTGTATACCCAGCAGAAGGAATCTCCATGCGATAACCTGATATGTTCACCCACCGGCAGAAGGGCCGTGGGTCGAGAGTGGCCTCTGCCAGCTCTGATGACACAGCCCCGCTCCCTGTGCATCAGCAGGTGCTTTCACACTCAATCCTGCCTCCTTCAGACCCTCTCGAAGATGCCTCTCCTTCCTCCTCCCACAGCCACAGCTCAGGGCCCTGCACCAACAGTCCTGTCACTGTGGGTTTTCACCCCACACCAGGAGGACGCCGAATGCTGTTTTGTGTTTGCTTGTTTATTTAAATATGAACATACTGAATGTGAGTTTTGTCATGTTCTGTGTTATTTTGATCAGGTTGGGTTGATAAAAGATTGACCACTTCTTCATTTCTACCACATAGAGAATGGCGGCTTTTACCTAGGATTCTAGTGAAAGCAAACTTTAAAATCTTTAAAGAAAGGCGTTCAAAACAAAACAAAACAAAACACACTCAACCCTGTCGGTCACTATGAACATTTTTCCGTGGTTGTGACTGCATGCCCCCGCAATCAATCGGAGACAGCAGGCAGAGCCTAAGGCGTGTGCGGGAATGGGGAGTCCGACAGAAGCCCGCTGTGATACGGTTGCCATCCTGTGTGTCCGAACAGCTCAGGGCCAGCCGGCCAGCCCAAAAGCAGCGCCCTCTGCTTTACCCTCCACCGTCCCCCCTTCCCCTCCTGAGCCGGTCCTTTCTTGAGGCTTGCTGAGAAAGCACCAACCCTCAAGGGTGACATCCAGGCCCTCAGAAGCAGCCCGGCTCAGCCTGGAGCCCGCCTCAATGCCGCCTTGCCCCCCGCATTTACCCTGGCCCAGCGCTCATCGAGGGCAGGGCCCATGTCCTAGCCACATTCGTAGCGCCAGGGTCCTACCTCGGTTCTTTGCACGAGGTTAATCTAAGATTATGGCAGGAAAGGGGGGTGCAGAAGCACAGCTTTTCTATCTATTGGCAACCTGTGTCTACCCGACAGAGAAAATTCAGAAATTCTTAAGAAGTCTGTGTTGAAGCCTGATCTGGTGCACGAGAGCCCTGGACTGCAAGTGAGGAGCTGGCGTTGACTCTAAAGACAGGCTCCCTGGGTCAGGGACAATCGGTACATGTCGCCACGCCTAAGCCTCACCGTGACGCTGGGAAAGAGAGGCACGAGCACCCCTGACGATGGAGCCTCGGGAAGTTGGCCAGCTTGCCTCAGTCACCCGGTGAGGACTCAGGACCCTGGCCCCCTGTTCTTCCTTTCATGCAATGGGCACTGCTCCAACAGAGGGTAATTTTTTAAAGATTTTTTTTTAATCAAATAAGCTCTACACCCAATGTGGGGCTTGAACCCACAACCCCAAGGTCAAGAGTCTCACGCTCACTGACTGAGTCAGCCAGGTGCCCGAGGCTAATTATTTTTTAAAAGCACCGAGGCTGAAAGAATGAAAACAAGGACACCCGAACGCACTCCCGGCCCATGAAGAGGACGGACAGACAGAAAGAACAAAGGAAGAGGCAGAAGGCATGTGACCCCATCATCTCTGCCTCCCCAAGGGCTCCCCCAGAGCGCCTGACACACAGGAGGTACTCAGTAAGGGAAGCTGGCCCAGGGGCCATACCATAGAGATGCCTCGCAGCTGGGAGGGCAGTGGTGGCAGCCCAGCGTGTTGACAAGACTGAGAGGAGGAAGCGCGTGTGACCCTGGTTCCATCACCTGCAGGCCACACCCAGCCAACGTGTTCCCTCCACATCACCTCCACAATGAAAGACAGATGGCCACTCGTTCCTCCTGTTGCTCCCACCCTCATTTCACCTCCCAGTTCTCTGATGAAGACCAAAGACGTGGCAAGGGAAACTCTCTCTACAAAGTGGATAAAGGCTAACATGTGTATATGACAATGTTTACTTAACCTACGTCAAGAAAGAGAGGCAACAAAGTCAAGTGGGAAAGCCACAGGTTCCGAGGCCACAGAGGCCTGGGTTCAAATCCTGCCCAAATCTTAACTCACTTCCCTCCGTGGCTTCATTTCTTTATCCATAAAATGGGCTTATCTACTTGCTTAATAAGGCTGCTAGGAGAAGTGGAGTGCGTGCATGCAAAGCTTTTAGCACAAGGCCCAGCACACAGTAGGTGCCTAATTAATGAGGCTACTGCTGTCAGATCACAAAACCTATAGCTCAGACAAAAAGAACTGTGCCTGGGCCAAGAAAAGGCGTTCTGCAGTTGACACAGAATCAGCGAGCTAGAACTCACCTCACCTTGGTGAGCCCGAAGCTGGGGCGGGGGTGGGGGGGGTGGCTCATATAACCTGAGTCTGCAAAAACTCATGGAATACTGCTGTCATGTAGAATGTGGATGCAATCTAACAAAACCTTTCCACGCAAAAGCACGGAGAAAAAATGGAAAATGCAGGGACCAGTAAGTCAACCGTACTTGACAAATATAAAATCAAGAAGTCTTTATGTATCATTTTTCAAAATTGTACTGAGGCCAAAGTTAAGTCAAATCGTTTTCACGAACTCCGCTGACAACACCATAGTCACCTTACAGACGTTCCTCTCAATCATTCATTCAACAAACACTGGGGCTCAGCAATGTAGCAGGGCACTGGGGTATGGCAGAAGAAACGGGACACTCTCTGCCCCAAGGAGGCCCACGGTCTAGACGAGAAATAGGAAGGGAACAGACTGGTAGCGAGCACCAGGTAGGCCAGAACCTAGGCATGCTGCTTTTAACATGAGAAGGGGCAGGAGGGAAGGAGAGGGAAGGACAAATCCCAACTAGCAAAAGGTAGACTGTGAGGGAGAGGCTGCTAGTGAGGTTCTAAGACACCCCCCCGCCCCCCCCAGGCCTATGTCAACCGCCTGAGTGTCGAATGAGTGACGTCACTAAAGAACACTGCTTCCATTAACCAGCCTGGCCATGCGTTTGTTCCCTTTTCATAGTTCCTGGCTGAAAAGCCGATGAGAAGTAAATAAAACTATCATTTACTGAGTACTTACTGTATGTAAGAACTATGCTAACTGCTTTACAAACAAAGGTACTTAGATCTCACTTGGTCGCTTATTCGTCCATCCATTCGTTTATGAATACAGACACTGATGTATTAAATTCTCATCTGTTCATTCATTCATCTATCCATTCACTGAGGAACAAACACACCATCTTCTAAGCCTTGGCAACTGGGGCTGGGAGGGTGGGTCAGAGACACAGGCCCTGTGTTCGCCGGGAGAGGGACAGCATACAGAGCGCTACACGTGTGCTGAGGTTGGAAAAGGAGAGGCGCTCCGGGGGCTCCATGGGGAGCTGGTCAAGCCCAGGATGCAGGGACCCGTTCCCTAAGGAAAAGACATGGGCTCTTTCCTGAGACGTGAAGGCTGGGAGAGTACTGGGGGTGGGGACTGTGTTCCGGGTATAAGGAACATGAAGTGACCAATCTCTGAGTGAGGAAGCACAGCCTTGACCAAGGAAGTAGGACCAACATGGCGGAGACTGAAAAGGGGGTGGAGGAGCCTATCGTGAAGCTAGAGCCAAGGGCACAGCACAGAAGGCCTGTGGCCACGCAGCATGCAGTGGAAGCCACCGCTGGGTGTTGAGTCAGGGGGAGGACATGATCTGACATGTTTTCCTGGAAGACCACTGTCCCTGAAGGGGAAAGACCACTGTCCCTGAAGGGGGAAGAACAGGCCAGAGTAAGAGAAGAAGTCCTAACAGAAGTCCAAGGAACGCCAACATTTAATCATCATACACATAGGGAAGAGCAGGCCTGAGGCGCCTGGGAAGCCACAGGCTGAGGAAGTGGGGGACTAACCTAGAAAGTATGGTGCTGTGGAATTCAAGGGGAAGGAACGGGCCGATATACTGAGTGACAGGCAAGAGGAGGGGAGAGCCTGGTGGCTTTATGGCACAGAAGTCACAGGGACCTTAGCGAGAGTAGGTCAGTGGTGTGACACCACCGCTAGATGACAGTGAGAGGGGACACGGCATGGGTGACGCATGCAGAGCATCTGACTTTGCAGAAGGACAGACAACCAGGAGCAAAGGCAAACTGGGATCTTGGGAGTTTTTGGAAAAGATGGGAGGGATTCAGCAGGTTTCCACACTGTTGGGAAGAAGTCAGTGGGTGGGCACAGGGTAAGGGGCAGTGCGAGGCCCCGGAGAGGAGACGGGGGCCCGGAGCACGTGGGTAGGATCCACTTCTGAGAGCAGAGGGCTGTCGGTGCAGAGCTTTATGAATCTGGGGGTAGGACGCTGCCCCTGGAAGTTGGCCGTGTCCTGGGCAGAGGGACTGGGTCTTCCTGAGAGCCCCAGGGTTGGAGACTGGGAGAAGAGGGGGAGGAGAACAGGCCATGGAGCCAGTTCCTGATGAGGACCCAGCCAGAGAGAGCGGCCTTCTGTGCAGTGCTCCCATGAGCACTGCTTCTCCTCAAAACAACCCCACAAGTTGGGCAGTAAATTCTATTTTTACAGGCCTCCGTGACTTTGATGCCATGCTTCTGACTATTTTAACCTACCCGGCAAGGCCATCAACAAAGCAGCTGCTCTAAACCTAAGCCAAACAAACACACAAAAGAAGGTCTCAAGGGCTGACAAAGCTCCTTAAAAGATGGTGTTGTGATGTACAGAAGTGAAGGAATTTTAGGCTGGAGTCAAGGAGAAGCAGATAGACTTCCAACAAAGTTTAGAAGTGCGAGTTACCTTGAAGAGGGGAGGGAAGGAGAGAGAAAGAGAGAGAGGGAATGCCCTCCTTCTTTTATTTAAGATAAAACGCACAACCGAACATAAGAATTGGGAAGCAATCCCATACTTACTAGTCCCCTGTGAACCCAACAGACCTAAGGAATTTACACCATTCTTCGTACTTTCAGGGAGAAAATCAAGATGGATGTCTCAACTACACAGGAATAATTTAAAGTAAAATCAAACATCTCCCAGATTCTACAAAAAAAAAAAAACAAAAACAAAAACAAAAAAAAACCCACCAGATCTGAAGTGGCAGATCCTAAACGTCAAGAACACTGAATAAATTTTACGGTAGGGAGACCAAACAGTCCGTGCCTCAGTTATGCTATTATACGATAGTACCTTTACGGTCTGCCCAGACAGATCACAAAGGAGCACGTGTGAAAAATACTCGTGGTTTATAGCACGGTTACGGTGCCTGAAGTGCAGTATTAGCTCTCACCCTAATATGCTACCCTATATTCTGTAGCATCTTAACATTTTCATGCTCTCTCAGCTCTAACTAATCCCATCTCCACAAAACAGCCCCATTGTGAATATGACAAAACGGAGCCCCAGACAAGTGCCTGGCCTGACGTCACAGTGCTAGACAGTGGGAATGGCCAGATGTGTGCCACCGCGGCCACAACGCCCCTGCGGGACAGCCTTTCAGGCTCCGATGGCAGCGCACCATGTGCGACAGGTTTTAAGCTGCAAGAGCATCACCAAACAACATCCACCTTTACTACACACAACCCACTCTGATGTCTTCTGTTCTGTTTCCTTCTACCTTCTTTTTTTTATGCTGGTGTCCACCAGCCTTGAGTGCCTGACCCACTAATGGGCCCTAACCCAAAGTCTGAAACACACCACGGCTCGCTGACACCCACCATTCAACATGGCATTCCTGCGCCACAATGCGCTTTGTGTTCTAAAAGGTTAATCAACAAAAGAACCTTTAGGACATAACCTATTCACCAACCAGAGCCTCCGTGTAACTGAACTGCTGGCTGGGGGGAGCGGCTGGGTCCACAGTCCGAGTGAAGTGGGTTCTTTAATCCGGACTAGTTCTCACCAATGACACTCGGGATGCCAGATACAGATACGCACCCAATAAAAATGTTCACCATGTGCACCAAGACAATACTTCTGGCGGCTCGTTGAGCTGTTTATGCAGCATTAAATCCGCCACAATATTAGTGCTATTGTGATAAAAGCATCAGTGTCCCAGCTTTTCTCGACTTCCCATTGCCACCGCTGCAAAAAGCCTGACAGAACAGCTACATTTTCCGATGTAGAGGTTTGAACAGTGAAAAGCTTAAAGTCTGTTTGTTTATAAGCCAACCAGATACGGGTGATGCCGTTCTGCAATCTTTACACTTTCATTAAATGTCTCTGCTGGATGTTTTGATGTGGCTTTCATTTGATAAAGGAATTTACTTACACCTCATGACTCAGCTTATTCATTAACCAAGTGAAACCAGGAGGGAAGGAGGGGACCTGGAGAGAGAAGAATGACAGACCCTTATCAGCCAGGCACCACTGAGCTATCTCACCTGCAAGGTGAATCATCCCCCCTGGGAGGGAGGGTGTCCACCACCAAAAGCAGCCTCTCCCAACCTGGTAAGGGTGTCACAGCAATTCCATGTAAACTCTGACTGCTCTGCTTCCCTCTAACTGTTCCCCCGCACGCCACCAGTCTGGCCCCGCTCGGCATTGTCAAGATGGCACCATGATGCTATCCTGTGACCCAGAACCCTCTCCCGAGCTCTGCCTTTCGTCCCCTCCACTTTCCAGCCCTGCAATGCACCTAAGGATGCGGAACATTCTGAAATCGACTAGCCTCTTCAGTGCCCCCAGGACACCCCACATAGGATCTGTCACCACCAGAAAGGTTCGAAAAAATGCCAACACGACCTCACTTAACATTGAGGCCAGCCACCTCCAGGCCTCCTGGCCCTGTGATTACCCTTTGTGGAGAGAGTATCCATTCCTAACAAAAGAAATCTGCTCTGCGGATATAGGCTACCTTGGGACAGTGAAACGCATTTGTTAGAACTGGCAACGTTTGACTTCAGAAAAAAAGTAGCCAAAAAGAATCACACACTTCTCCAAAGGAGAAGTCAATAATTAAATTTAAGTCTCATTTTCCACATCAGTTTGACTCTTTACCTTGCTGAGATGTCCCCAACTACTAATTTATTTCATTGGTGGGTCCCATCTGTAGGCTACACAATAAAACTCCAAGGATTACCAAACAACCCAAAAGGGCAGCATGAAACTGGAGGAGGGTTATTTTGATTTTTAAAGTCCCATCCCATCTTGGCATTTAACAGTCATGCTACACCGGCATCACTTTTGTCCCTTTCTGTTACCCAATCACTTCGCTTAAGGACTTCACAATTTTAGGGAGACTACTCACCTCTTTATTTTCTACATAAGTTTGTTTCCCTGTTACGGGAGGCTGCCGCCGCCAAGGCTCCTGGGCAGAACAGTCGGCAGGTCTGACAAGGGCACAGGAAGCTGTCAAAAGCTGCTGAAGCCAACTCAGTGACATGTCTCTCGAATCAAGCAAATCTATCTATACACAGGAGAGCAAGCGGGAGAAGGAAAGAAAAAGAGAGGAGGAGAGGGACAGAAGGGGGGGGAGAGCGTGCAGCCAGGGAGAGCCACTTTCCCCATCTGGTAAGTGCTTTCGGAAGGTGGCGTCTCCCCAAATCCAGAGAAGTAACAAGTTCTTCACTGCTCCTGAACACTTAAAAGAACCTGTGAGATTTTCCGCTAGCAGGAGAAAAAGGAAGGTGTTTTTCTTAAGTGATATTGGCACTGCTAAGCTTTCCTGCCTCGAGTTGTTAATATCTCTTAAGTTGTTCTAAATATTCATTTTGTTTTCTACATTCTGAGGAGAAAGTAATGTAGATTTTTTTTTTGTCCGTTTGGACACCCAATGCAAAAGCCAACTGGTTAGATAATGGAATCAGGTCTTACATTTAAAAACATTTACATGAATAAAAAGAAAAGAAAAAAGAAATTTACAAAATAACTACCTACTTAAATAATAAAACCGTTTACATGAAAAAATTAATAGAATGGCAGGTGTCATGACCTTACTACACTTTAAAGTATTTTGGAATGTTCTGTACTGTTTTATCTTAAAATTCCCAATGACCCAAGGGTTCTCCTGGAATGTCAAAATACTTGACCCAAATTAGGAAATTGAAAAACAACTTCTGAAAGTCATACATCGGTATAGAACACGGAATGCTTGATGATACAACATTCATGGATTTTAAAAAGTACTCTAGGAGCACCTGGGTGGTGCAGTCCGTTAAGCATCCAATTCTTGGTTTCTGCTCGGATTGCGATCTCAGGATTGTGAGATCGTGAGATCTAGCCCCCTGTTGGGCTCGCTCAGCATGCAGTCTGCTTGAGAGTCTTTCTCCCCTCCCTCTCCTTCCCCTCTGCTCCTCCCCCTGTTCGTGCATGGGCTCTCTCTAAAATTTAAAAAAAAAACAAAAACAAAAGCAAAAAAAAAAACTTTCTAAAATAAATAAATGAAAAGTACTCCACATTTACTTTTCCCTAAAAAAACGCCACCATCCTTTAAATGATAACTCTGAAGTCCCACCGCTCATGGCTCTAGCACAAGCCGTCTCGATTTAAAGCATGTAAACTCAAGAATGTTTGCGCAGTGACTGAATTCACTCACCCTGCCTTGACACAGCACCGCATTACGATTTTAATGAAGAAAAACAGGAGTGTGTGATAGTAACCTCCCTGGGACTCAGGTGCAAAGCTCCACAGAGCACATTTTTCCCAGCAAGCTCACAGATAGTGCCCCGTGCCAGGCCGGGGCAGCAGTCAGAGGCCTTCGGCCACAGAAGAAGAACAAGCCAGGCTTGCTTCTAAGGCTACAAATGGATTTGTCAAACCAACCCCACAGCAAGGAGCTGCATGACTCCAGACCGGTGCTACACAGCACACTCAGGGCAACATTCCACAGGCCTGAATCACAGATGAAGTAATACTGACTACTATGGGGGAAAAAAAAGACCATGTTTTCAGTAACTAATTCCCCCTCAGGACTTGACTGGGGAGTCGAACTGTCCAGCTTCTACTTTTAAGTGATACACAGAAGAGACAGCGACTTTATAATGCAGACAGAGGCGTGAAAACTAAAGAAGTCGGCCTGCAGAGCCAAGTGAATCTCCCACTCCCCCCCGAGCCACCGGTCAGCCAAGAGCCGAGAGAGGGCTTCTTGGTGAAGTAGGTAGACAACAATCCCCCGCCGACTCACACGCTACATTTTATGAAAGCAGTGGCAGTGAGAATCCTCAAAGGGCTGGCTGGAACGCTGGCTACATCGTGTGCCCTCCCAGCTCACAGCTGGCCGCCTCCCCGTGCACACACTCGCCCCACAAACCCGCTCCCCGGGGAACGTGTGAGGAGCGGCTACCTGAATGCAGCCTGAGAGTCACAGACAAGGAGCAAAACGCACACCCATCAGGGCATGTTCTTTCTCCAGCTCAAGCCAGAGGGCAGCCGGCATTCATCGCTGCCGCCCAAGACACTTAAAAGATTTTAATGCAACTGCATGAGCCGAGTGGCCCAGTGGGATGAGGCTGCATTCTGCGGTGGGACAGTTATCACCGCACTGAGGGACTACCACTTCACCCCTGCAGACCACTGTCTTCTTAGCTTTGAGCCGAGGTGCTTTCCACACCCGCTGCAGGGCAAGCAACCAGCACTGGGGAGCTGCAACAGCGTGCATGTGTGTGGGAAAACTAAAGGTGAAAATTGAGTTAGTCCAAATTACCCTTGAAAATACCCCCTGGAGGGGCCACCCTGGCACCTCTTGTGGCAGTGCTTCCCGCCAGGGCTGGAACACACTGCGTTCCTTCTCTCGCACACCAGAGGCAGAAGGCAGCTTGCACGGGAGGCCCAGGCCACTGAACCCACGTGCGTGTGCGCCCACGGCTTCCAGTCGGCGGGAGGCTCCCCACAGGCAGAACATGAGGACTGACAGTCACGTGGCCAAAGCAGACCCGTATCTCCCATTTCATCTCCGACTCACTCGGATGCACATTTTCACTGACTGGAGTGACAAGCAAAACCAGTCTTGCTACCGAAGGAGTAACGCCTCCAAATGAGCACATGTGAATCCACTCAAGCTTAAAAATGGCATGACGCAACTGTGGCTGGAACCCAGGGACTGTAAGACCCACGCCTTGAGCCTGTCCTCCGATCACACCCAGGCCAGTTCTCGGGAGACAAGGAGCGTGCTTCAGTCATCTTGTATCACCAGTGACATTTCTCCAGGAGACAATATCTAACACGGCTATTGCCCGCAATCGCGACAGGCCACTGAATAACCAGGGCTGAACTTCCTAGAGCATGGATTTTACTGGAGGTCAGAGAGGAAAAGTTAAATAATTAATCTGATAATTTAAAACATTTTAATATTAAAATAAAAGAGATGTATTATACAGTGGAATTTTTAAAATTTGTGAGAATGGTTTAAATAAAACATGAGAGGGCAGAGAAATTTCAACTCCCTCCTCTCTCTCTCCTTCCATCTGCCCCTAAGGCCCTTGGGCGTTCCTATCTGCTCTACTTTGGTGTTAAGGGTAGTTAGTGGAAGTGTAGAAATTTAAGACTAATGTTCTCCCGCAGAGGCCCTTAGTAATAAATATTAGCTGAATGAATGACCAATTCTCTTTTTTGGGAGAGTGAGAATATCAGAGGGAGGAAGAAACCCCCACTTTGTCTTCTTGGCAGCAAGGAGGTGAATGTAATGTACACACAGAGTAGTTTACACAAGACAATTTGTACTCTAGATTCATAAACGACATTCACGGAGCTGTAAGGAGTTCTCTGTAGTTAGAAGCAGTCCTGGAAGAGCTGACTGGTACAAGAAAAGGGTAATGCAGTATCTATTTCTCCAGCAAAGGTGCCAGAAATGGATGTATTGTGGACAAGCAAGGAAAGGCAGGGGCAGCCCATGCTCTGAGGGTGTGCTCTCACAGTTCAAATAAATCTGTCCAAAAGGGGTTCTAACCCACCTATGTGTGGATGTGATGGGAAGGTAGGAATCCTGTCCGCAAGCTCACACCCTGGCCCTCACTGACTTGACAAGGATTTCTGGGCCCGGGTGAAGGTCCCCTAGCACCAGTCAGCTCATCGAGACTGGTCTGGACCCAGGCCTGGGGGAGCTGTGGGCAGCAGGGGCCATGTGCACCCGAGCACCAGTCAGCACTTGCTCTCTGTGACTACGTCCCACGCGGTACACACTGCTGCTGCTACCCTTACGGTCGAGAGAGGGGAAACTGAAACCTGTTGACCAACTTGCCCAAAGTCTGGTAGCTCATATAAGGAGAGGAACTGCATTCCAACCCAAGGCATTCAGTCATTCTACCAACCAAGGAGAATGATGTCAATGAAGCTGCAGCACCCTGGCCATCTACTCTCACTTTTCTCGGAAGCAGGGAACACGGGGCCATGGTGCCAGTTCTTTCTGTGTGCCTTCCTCAGCAGACAGTCCACAGACTGTCAGTGAATGTTCTGTCTACATGAGAAGGGGATTAGAGACACTCCTATCCTTTGACCAACCAATTTCTCTTTTAGGAAACCAGTCTATGAAAACAATCTGAAACGAGGACTGATTTTTTTTTTTTTTTACACGAAGAGGTTTGGAGATCAAAATGTACATACATACATTTGAAAAACCACAGGGGCACCTGGCTGGCTCATTTGGTAGAGCATGAGACTCTTGATCTCAGGGTGTTAGGTTAGAGCCCCACACGGAGTACAGAGATTACTTAAAAATAAAATCTTAAAAAAACCCCACAAAACCATAAACAAACCTCCTAAATGTTCCACAGCAGGGTAATAGCTAAGTAATACGCTATTCATATTCACTAAAAATTATGCTTTTCAAGGGGATAATAACCAAACAATAATCAGTAAATCCTCTGGCTAGTTATTTGGACAAAAGTAACTTGAATACCCAGCTCTCAAGTTACAACTGATGCACTCATACAAATATGTGCTGACCACCCACTATAGGTGGGGTACTACTTTAGGCACTGAAAATATATTTATTTATTTTTATTTTTTTTTTTTTAAGATTTTATTTATTTATTTGACAGAGATAGAGACAGCCAGCTAGAGAGGGAACACAAGCAGGGGGAGTGGGAGAGGAAGAAGCAGGCTCATAGAGGAGGAGCCTGATGTGGGGCTCGATCCCATAACGCCGGGATCACGCCCTGAGCCGAAGGCAGACACTTAACCGCTGTGCCACCCAGGCGCCCCTGAAAATATATTTAGAATAAAAACCTCTGCTGTGTTGGACGGGGGTTCTATGGGTATGTTCACTTTGAGATAATTCACTGAGATGTACATTTACGTCACACACACTTTCCTATATGTATGTTAAACCTCAACTTTAAAATAAAAAAAAAAAAATCCTGACTCCATGAAGTTTACATAGCAGTGGAAGAACACAGACGCTAAACCAAAAACTGTAAATACACCGTGTCTGCATAGCGCTATGGAGAAAAAGCCAATAAAAATACAGAATACCCAGGTAAAGCTGAATTTCAAGTAAGCGACAGACCATTTTTTAGTATTAGTACATTCCATATAGTATTTGGGACACATTTACACAAAATCTGGCAACCCTATTTACCAACGAGTGTCATTTGAGCAAAACTCATTCCTAATGGAGTAAAACATTTCATGCTTCTAAGTAAGATGCCAAAGGTAGAAACTATAAGAGAATAAACTGATAGCTGTTACTATGGAAAAATGTAAAGCTCTGGTGCAGCAAAACAGACCTATATGAAGAAGTACACAACAAACGGGAAAATATTTGCAAAAACAGAACCCAGAACTACTCTCTTTAGGTGTCCACTTCTGCGAAATGAAGAGGGGAAATCACACATGTGTTTCAGAGTTGTTATGAAGATTTTAGAATAGCATCTAGTACCTAATAACTCAGGGCTCACTAAATACTGAAAATAAATAATACTCGTAATACAAGTATACTTACAAATCAGTACGAAAAGCACACAGTTACAAAATAAGAACGAATTAAGCTTTTCAAAGTAACTCTAGTGCCGCTTTGACAACGCGTACACTGAATGAGTGACATCCTAGCACCATACGACCCACAGAGCACTTATTAATCACAAAGGGGGAGAGCGACAGTGGAGAGAGCGGAGGTCACCGTTTAACTAGCTCATCTAACAAGACATCAGTAACAGCGGAACAAACTGACGTCACATGCCTCTCAACGTGATGTGCTGAGAACACATCACCTATGCAGTACTCCCTGCCGAAAGCACTTCCTCTGAATCTTATCATGGGACAGACAAAGGCCACACGGAAGGACCCTGCAAAACACCAACAGGCCTGAGCTCTGCAAAAATTGTCCACATTATGAAAAACAAAAGCAGGCTGGGGGACGGTTCTAGATTAAAAAACACTGAAGAGCTATGGTGACGAAACACATGATTTTTACTGGATCTTGGATCAAAAACTAAAAATAAAAAACTGTAAGAGTCATTAACTAGGACATTCGGGGAAATTTAACTATGGCCCAAACATGAGATCATAAATATCCTACAATAGAGAAAAAAAAAATATATATATATATACACACACACATTGATATATGTACATGTTATGAATGTGTGTGTAACGTGTGTGTAATGTGTGTGTGTGCATGTCTGTGCACATGCAGTGTAAGGGGGAGATAAAGCAGATATGACAAAGTTGTTATCTATAGGTTTGAAATTTTTCAAAATAAAATGTTGGAGAAAACGACAAAAACAAACCAAAATAAAATTCATGAAGTCCATTTGTAAAGAAAAAAGAAAGAAAGAAAGAAAACACAACTTCCCTCAGTATTCAAAGAACTGCTGATAACATCTTTTAAAAAAACTAACTAGCACTGTATGGATTATAAACTGACATAAGATTTGCACAGGGCAATCTGACAATATGAGAAATTCTGATTTTTAAACTTTTTTTAAAACCAAAAATCATGAGGTTCCTGGGTGGTTCAGTCAGTTAAGCATCTGACTCTTGATCTCAGCTCAGGTTTTGATCTCAGGGTCATGAGTTCAAGCCCCATGTTGGGCTCCATGCTGGGCGTGGAGCCTACTGAAAAAAAAAAAAAAAAAAACAACCCAAGGAAAAAAACTCCAAATTATGTCATAGACAGGCCAAGTGAAATTCCAGAGACTTATAATTCTGCATTTCAAGTCCCTTCTTCACACAACATTTTTGTGCCCAAAGAGGTCTGAGAGTGTTAATTAGCATGATAACTGAAATATAACCTAAAAATTCTTTAACAATAATGCTGGGTAAATTATATTGACCTGATGACTTATGTAGCCAGTTTTCACAGAGGTGAAATAACTTGAAAAAAACTTCTCATGACTATTAATGAAAAAAAGCAAAACCTCAAGTTCTGTCTATAGTAGGATTATACCAGCACAAGATAAAGAGGCAAAATACAGGAAAGAAAATATACCAGAAGGTCATCATGATTATTTCTAGGTGATTTTTTTTTTATTCTGTTGGTGTGTTGTATGTTTCTCCTCAATTTTCTACAATGAGCATGTATTCATTTTATTTTTTTAAAGTATTTTTAAAAATAAAAAGATAAAAAAATTGGCGCTCTTAGAGCTGAAACAGTGAAATTTTTGAAGTTACCCAGTCAGATGATCTGAAAGCTCAGTGCAGGGAACACAGGCTCATATTCCTACAGTGCTGTCCTCTGTAATAACGAGGAGAGCCCTATTTAAAAAGAAAACTTGTTAACTGACGATGGTATAGCAAAGTTTCTGAAAATTCTAGAGGAAAGTTATGAGTTATGAATAAGTTTACACATATCATTACTAATACGCTGAAATGCTATACTCAAAAGGACTGATTTAATGCCAGCCAAGACCAAAATAAATGCAGTCCTGAGATTTTATTTAATTAATGTGGTGTTTGGCTATAGCTCGACCTCAAAAGTCCTCATCGAGGCACAACCAAAATTCCACGATTCATCTCATTTATGACTACTGGGTTAAGAGAGCACAGAGTGAATGGAAATCCCTCTATCATTTCTGACCGTATGCACATCTACATCCCAAGCTGACAATTTCTAACTTCTGGGAGAATTTAAAAATTACTCTTGGAAGTAAACTGTTCTGAGAATAATAAAATTATTTGGAGAATCCAGGAGGTAAAAGTTCCAAAGAATAAGCTAAATTACAAATAAGTAAAAATCATTCTGAAATAATTACATAAAATTTGTAATAAAAAAAACCACTTAGTGGACTCAGCCTCCTGAGCCTGACCTCTTGAGAAAGCCATCTCCACTGAGAAGGAAACCTCTCCTAGCAGGCTCTAAGCTGCCAAAGAAAAGAAGTAAACAATGTGTCAACCCCTTTGTTTGACCTCACGGATCAGCCCCTGATGTGGGATCCAAACAAGGACACCACCACAGAGATGGGCTCCGACTTCCAGCCTGCATATGCTGGGAATGTCCCCATTAAGTTGACCATGTTGCTTCCCCACAGAAAGAATGAACAGTATGCACCAAAGACTTATTGAATCGGGGGTGGAGAGAAGGGGGAAAAAAGGCTTTATTCAAAAAAATGTGATTTACTGCATTATTTAGTAACTTTTTCCTGGGCTAGAAGAGATTCTTTTGAAATGTCACAAATGGTAAAGCAATAATGTAACCACCAATTCACTTTCATGGGAACGAATATTTGGGGGATGAAAATTTTAAACCCTTAACCCCACCCATCGCATCAGAACTATCAAATGGATATCAAATTATAAGCTCCAATCATTATTGTTATGATTTAAAATTCACAGATATGAACCTCTAATACTTGGTCAAATATCACCAATATCTAAGAGCATTTTTTAGTTTATAATATTAACTACAACATTTAAGGTAAAATATATTAAAACGAATTACAGAAATTTTTATAACTAGAGCAAACAAAAAAGCCTACGGAAGCTAGTGTTTCAAGCAGAAACCCATTTCACATGAAAAAGTGCCTTTTCTAACCCTTGGGGTGTATACATATTTTTCTATTCTTGAAGGAATAAAGACTCTGGCAGTGAATTTCGTTAGTAAGGAAGAATATGGTTAAGTGTCCTTGTTACTTCTGACCCCTAAGAAATGGGTTTCACTACTCTCCAGAGTGGAGATCGACAACTTTCATGCTAACTTTCCTAAATTTTCTTTCAGTGGAAAGGTCTAAGTCCTCATCCAGAGCCAATAAATGAATAAAAACATCCCAACAAAACAAAGACAAGAAAAACTGGTGGAAACATTTCTATTCAGAAAAGACTCCCAGAACTCCAGCGATTACTAATTTAACCTACCCAGTGTTGCTGCGGGACATCTCAAGCATCTTTGAGGCCTAAGACTCTTCCCCAGAGAAGAGAAGAAACAGCAGAGGGTTGGGAATATGTTCATCAGTGAAGAAAAGAAAAGGTCAGGGCCATTTCCAAACTGTGGGGGTACTAATGGGTTTCACCAAACAAATTTCAACAAAAACTGCAGGAAAACAGAAATTCTCCCAAAACTATAAAATGCCACCAAGCATAACTCTTAATACATATACAATAGCCAATTTAACTAGTTCTGTGTGTTTCTATCATTTTTACAAATTCTAGAAGAAAATGAAGTCTGGGAAAACTATCTACTTAGGGATGATTAAGTTCCTGTGTAGAACCACAAATGATGCAGGGACTTTTAGAAATTCACTTTTTAAAAGCACAAGAACAAAGATTAATCTGTATGATGTGAAGAAGGGGAAAAAAAGATGATCAAGGCAAGGAGAAATTGCTTGGTTAAAATGACAAAGAAGGAAACCCAAACCTACGGTTGGACTTAGTTTCTTAATCTATCATTCTGCTTTTCCAAAGACCACAGGAGGTCACTGCATTTTAAGCCTTGGGTCTCCACGGACAACCGCAGAGGGGCAGGGGCGCAGGGCAGCACACCACGCAGTTACCACCCCTCCGCGACATGGTGTTTTGACTTAGCTATGCAGACAATGCTTATCGTCTAGCCGAGCTTGCTTGTCTGTTATGAGAAACCAGGAAGGAGGAAAGACAAGAAAAGAAAAGAAATCTATACATAGAGCAGAAAAGGTAGAAAAGAACTGAACCACAAAAGAAAAAAAAAATCTATTCATCAATTTCAAAAGTTCTGAACGCCACCCAATCAGGAGGTTGCGCAATAAAGGTAGTTTTTGGATCACTGCCCATTTCAAATTTCAGATTGTAAATTCTTACTCTTTTTTAAATCTCCAATCTACGTAAGTATTTCCTTTATATTGTACAATGGTCTTCCCTTAAATTAAAAAAAAATTAAAAATTCACTGCAGCTCAGATCCTAAAGCACAGAGCCTGCTTATCTCCATGAGTTAACACAGGGTAATAAGTCCAAGGTCCTGTTATCTTTTAAAGGTCAAGGATGAGACCAGACACGGCCTACACCCCTAACACCCTGCTCGGAAATGAATGCTGTTGTTCACAAAGGAGGGGGGAAAGAGAGTCTAGACATATTAACACAAATATATTCCCATTGCTGAGAAAATCCCAAGCCACATCCTATTTGATGGCTCATTAAAAAAACAAAAAATAGAATTTCTTGGGACGCGATCAAGCAGCAGATGAATTACAACATTAGTCAGAGAGGGTGGCTGATAAACACATCACACATAACATGAGCTTGAATCAACACACTGAAATCAAGACAAAAATGAGATCAAAATCTCTCGGCTCTTCTCCACCTCTGAAGTTACTACATTAAACAGATTCAAGTTGAGATCCATGGACCCAAAGGGTTAAATGCATCGAAAAAGTAATTCCGAAAAACCTTCAGGGTCTAAAAATAAGTGATTTTTTTTTTCCTTTTGGAGCACATAAATTTAAAGCCCATTAACTGTGGACAAAACCCAGAAGACAAATAATTTTGTCTTCCTTTCTGTAGGTAAGAGCTACCATTTAGTTGGGCCAGGCCTGTGCTGAGTGGGCACTAGTCATCACCTCACTCATCCTCACCGACCCTCTAAGGCCAAGGACATAGCAGCTACTGGGAATGGGGCATCCCTGATGTGCTACAGGTGGGTGAGCAAAGTAAGATTTCAGCTTCATTTCACACGGGAGGAAACCCAGGCTCAGAGAGTCTGGATAAGTAATGGGCCGACATCCCACAGCTGGTGAGAGCCAGGCCCCAGAAGTCGCAGGGAGGCCTCTGCCAAACCAGGAAGGCCTGTCCACCCTGCCTTATTGCCTTGGATATTTTTTTTACTCACACATTTCTTTTATATATTTATTTTTTAATATTTTGTTTGCTTATTTTAGAGAAAGAGAGCATGCATAATTGCACAAGGAATAGAGGGCATGGAAGAGCATGGGGAAAGAATCTCCAGCAGACTCTGTGCTGAGCTTAGAGCCCGACGCAGGGCTCAATCTCACGACCCTGAGATCGCAACCTGACCTGAAACCAAGAGTCAGAAGCTCTACTCACTGAGCCACCCAGACACCCCTTTATCCATATGTTTCTATAAAACCTGACTTTTCCAAGTGAGACTAGCAATAAAAGTAGCCATCTAGTACATTTTAAAGGTTTCTTTCTTTTTTTAATCTTACGACTAAAATAAATGCTTCTCTTCCAGGAGCACTTAAAAAATATTTTCCAAACTTCAGCAAATAAAGTATACTATTAAGAACAAGAACATCGCAACACTGTAACCTCGCCAGCACACAATACAAATATGAACCATGTACTGTACATATATTCATTTTATCTGAGGTCTCTCAAAATCCCTATGAGGGAACCATTCGTAGGCCATGAAGAATGGATTCTGTCATTAATCATTATAATTCCATGCTGGATGTCCTATAAAATCCTGTATTCACTATACATCTTGTGATAGATCGTACTGTCTAAATTACAACACAACGTACGTGGCTGTGACTGATATATGCTTGAGGTAGTTCAGGAAGAGCAAAACCTAGAGCTTGGCCCAAAGGCGCTGCTTGGTGTGGCCCTACCCAGGTGCCCGTTCACCTCTCTCCTACTCCCTCCCAACGCTCCAGCTTCACTGGCCTTCGTCCAATTCCTTGAGCTGAACTTGTCAGCCTTGCTCCCTCTGGCCTTTGAAAGCCTTTGAAAAAGGTGCTCCATCTTTCTAGAACACCCTCATCACAGTCACAGAGCTCAGACTCAACTGTTCCTTCACTTTTTAGCGCAAAATTCTATTTCTCAGAAAAGCCCACAGTGACTGCCCTAGACGAAGCTCTTGTCTCCTGCTCTGCTCTCTCATATAGCACTTTCCACACTTGGACTAATTTAATTTCTCTCTCCCACTAGACCAAAAAAACTCCAAGAGAGTGGGGCAACTGTGGCTCACCACTGTATCCTCAGCACCTAGGTCAGTGCCCAGCATATATGCACTCATTCAGAAAATCTCCACATGCCTAGTGTGTCAGGTGCTGTTCTAGGCTCCAGGGATCTTTCACCGACCTTAGATTCTATTAGGGGAAAGAGACATGGGGGAAGGGGTAAAGACAAAATGAAAAACCAAACAGTTCACAGTGCTTTGGAGAACAATAAGGCAAGGCAGGCAGTATGGGTGGAAGAGTTACTTTTAAATGGAGTGAGGCAGGGCAAAGCATCATGAAGAATTTTGAGCCATGATTTACAGGAGGTGAGGTGAAAGTGTGCATCACCAAACATCTAGAGAAAAACCCAAGTGGAGGAAGGAGCCAGTGGAAAGGTCTGAAGCAGACGTGTGCCTGGAATAAGGAGACATACAGTGAGCATTCAATAATCGTGTTCTGCATAAATGAAAGGGCACAAAAGAGCTATGTTCAGTTGGGGCGCCTGGATGGCTCAGTCGGTTCAGCGTGTGCCTTAGGCTCAGGTCATGATCTCAGGGTCCTGCGATCGAGCCCTGAGTTGGGCTCCCTGCTCAGCTGGGAAGCCTGCTTCTCCCTCTGCCTGCCGCTCCCCCTCCTTGTGCTCTCTCTCGCTTGCTATCTCTCTCTGTCAAATAAATAAATAATTTTTTTAAAAAGCTACATTAAGTCAAACTGTTAATTATCCCAGCTGCCGAGGTGAAGCAAAGTCTTCATCACAGAACTCTTCTGTTGGTAATAATATGCCATGTGGTCCACAGAACGAACATTTTTACAGAAGGCCCAAATCAACACTTACCTGCTCTTCACTGTCCCCTCAAACCCACGTCATTGTGTTAGTCAAATTCTAAAACACATACAAGCTCCTGACTCGCACTGTTCAGACATCAGCATTTCATACGGAACTTGAATCCACGTACTTGCAGATGCTTGCTTCCTTTGTGAACCATGTTCGCAGTACGAACAGGAAGTGGCTGTAGCTCACCTCGGGTAGCTGATGCTAAGCTACGCTTCACTGCCGTTAGATCGCTGGCACTGACAACCGAGCTCGAATACGTGTACGACAACATATTTTATTGCCAATTTAACGTTTCTTCAGGGGTTTTAATAGTAAAAAGAAAAAGAAAGTACAGCCAAAATGAGTAACAGAAGAGGATTGTGTTCAAATCCCATGGGAAGTTATTATAAAGAAGCAGCAGAAAAATTATCCCTATAGCCGGTGAAAGCATGCCAGAAAGACAGGCCTGCAAAAGACATGAAAACTGTACCTAATGTTTTGAAAGGAACTGAAAGAGTTTAAGAGCACAATAGAATATATAAGGATGAAAATCACAAGCAGAAAAACTCAGAAAGGAGGTGACAGTACTCAAAAGAACAGAACTCAGGAAAGAATTAGATTTAAAAGAAACGCTTTCATAAATGAAGGCTAAATCAGAATACAAAAATGAGTAAATGCACTACGTCTCAGGAGGAGAGAAGATGAAAAGGAGGAAAAATTTTAAACCAAAAAGAAACGCAGAGATTAAAAATGATATGGAAGAAAAGTGACACAGAAGACAGGTTAAAAAAAAAAAAAAAGAAAAGACCCAAACGGGTTCAAGTTCACACAGACAAAAACAAAAGCAATGGAACAGAACAATGCTCAAAATTATAATTCAAGGGGGGTGCCTGGGTGGCACAGTGGTTAAGCGTCTGCCTTCGGCTCAGGGCGTGATCCCAGCGTTATGGGATCGAGCCCCACATCAGGCTCCTCCGCTATGAGCCTGCTTCTTTCTCTCCTACTCCCACTGCTTGTGTTCCCTCTCTCGCTGGCTGTCTCTATCTCTGTCAAATAAATAAATAAAATCTTTAAAAAAAAAAATTATAATTCAAGGGGTGCCTGGGTGGTGCAGCCATTAAGCATCTGCTCAGGTCATGATCCCAGGGTCCTCGGATTGAGCCCCACATCGGGCTCCCTGCTCGGTGGGAAACCTGCTTCTCCCTCTCACACTCCCCTTGCTTGTGTTCCCTCTCTCACTGTCTCTCTCTGTCAAATAAATAAATAAAATCTTTTAAAAAAATTATAATTCAAGACAACTTTGCTGAAGTAACCAAAAAAAAAAAGATTCGATATTTACTGCACATTGAAAGAACACACCACACGCCTGGGAACACAGATCTCAAACAACTAGACTGAAAACATTCTAATAAAACTAGTGGACATTAAAGAAAAAAAATCTCTTGGGCACCCAGTCAAAAAGAGTAAGTCATTTAGAAGAGAAAAAAAAAAAAAAAATCAGGTTGCCCTAACAGTCTGAGAGAAGTACTTCAAGCCAGAAGTAAATGGAATACCTATATATAAAATACTCAAGGAAAGAATATTTGAACCAATGCTCTTTTATATAAAAATACGTATCTAACTAAAGTGGCTTTCAAGTATAAAAGCTATAGACAAAGCAACACGGAAGAATTCGCAAGCATTCTTCCCACGACTTCCTAAAAACCATACTAGAGAACGAACTCCAGACAACCAAACTGAGGCAGCATCGTTCTAAGTACCGAGAGTGGGCACTACATGGATGGCTGCCTGTACAACTAAGCCTGACTGATGGTTATGGTGGACAGAGTACTGTGCATAATGGCTGTTTGCTCTCACAATGCAGATACGACACAGTCACTAAAAAAAGAAAAGGTGAACAAGGGAGGGCATGAGAGCAGAAAAAGAGGGTTGCCTTCCTTACACCTGGCATTGGTGACTAAAAGGGGATTTCTTCAAATCAGATGCAGGGGACAGTGAAGGTAGGAAAAACAAAAGATGAGTAGCTAATTTCAATACTGCTCACAATAGGAAACCAACAGACAATGACTAAAAATAGGCCAGATAAAAACATGACATAGTGCTAGTGTGGCAGATTGTAAAATGGCCAAAAATGCTGTCTTCCTTTTATGCATACCCTTTGCCATGTGGCTTTCCTGCTCTTTCCACCAAGAGTGCATTTACTTCTCCCCTTGAATCCAAAATTGTCATGTGACCTGCTTTGGCTAAAAGTGTATTAACAAGCATAGTGCACACAAAGGGAAATAACAGATGATAAAACAAGGAGGTGGCTAAGGAATTACATAGTGGCATAAGAATATGGTAGCCCTTAGAACAAAAACACTAAGTTGCTCTAAACACACACACACACACACACAGAAAACAACAAACAAAACCTAAAAACATACTAATTAAAGGAGAGAGAATAAATAAAACAGACCATATAGAGAAAGGCTATCCCTATAAAAGATTTGTGCACATACATGTATAATATAAAATAATGACAGAACTGAGGAGGCTTTAAAAATAGCTATCAGATTGTACATCCTTCAAAGGAGATACTCTAAGCTCAAAAGAAATGCGAAAAAATACTAAACTGTCATACTGTTGCTGACTGCATTGGTTTGGTTATTCGGAGACTGCTGGGTATGTATTATGGGAAAATGCAAATGAATAATTACATGGTATTCTATTTCTACCATTACCAGTATTACTGAGAACCAGGATTCTTGGTATGGGAAAAAGAAGATGTATATGTAAGACAGAAAGAGATTAAATGAAAAACTTGTAGTCCTAATGTTGAATAAGAAATATCAGTTTGAACTCAGGATGTATTTTTTTTTAAGATTTTATTTATTTGTTTGACAGAGAGAGAGAGAGAGAGCACAAGCAGGGAGGAGCAGCAGGCAGAGAGGGAGAAAGGAGCAGGCTCCCTGATGAGCAATGAACCCGATGCAGGGCTCGATCCCAGGACCCTAGGATCATGACCTGAGCCAAAGGCAGCCACTTAACTGACTGAGCCACCCTGGCACCCCACTCATGATGTATTTTTATCTGAAAGAGGGAAAGCAACAAAGAAAATATAAATTTTCTTAGCTCTGCCTATTAAAGGCTCAGAAACAATGATCAACCCAGTACTGTGAGCACTCTAGCACCCAGACTGTGGTCTTGAAACAGTATTTTCATGAAAAGTAACCACAGATCCTTGGAGAAGTGTTGGTTCCAGGTCTGGGGCAGAAAATGTCCAAGATGAACCTTGGATCATCTTATCATATCACAGGACAAGTCAAAAGGACTCAGCCAGCCTACAGAGGTTCTCCCATACAAAGCTGGGACCACTGGATCATCAGTAAGGGTCAAAACCGCAACTGGCTGCATCACATTGAAGATATTTACATGCTATACATCCATGAGTTCATAATGATACTAAAACAAAATGACTAACTTACTGGTCACCATTGAGAATGCTAGTAAATCGACTCACTTTTTCAACAAGCAATAAAGGAAAGGAAAGAATCAAATATCTATTCTGCTTTTCCTACGCTAATTGCAAGTCGCAGAGTTTCTCTTTATAGATGCATTACAACAAATACAGGAAAAGGAATGCTAGAATTACAATAGTGCCATATAGCAACCACTAATGAAATACTGGATCTAGGTTAAGGAAGAGGACAGGAGAATACATACAACAACACAAGGGGATACCATCAGTGAAATCAGGACTGCAGGAACCTGCAGACAAATGACCCAGTTTTTTCAACAAATGAGAGGAAGAGTCTGTGAGAGAGACCTATAGATTAAGAGACATGACAGATATTTCAACAATCACCATGTGTGGCCCTTATGTGGATCTTGACTCAAACAGAAAAAGCAAAAGTCATGATATTTGTAAGATAATTGGAAATTTTAACAGTAACTGAATATTCAATGATATTAAGATATTAAGAACTTCATTTTTAAGAGCAATAATAATATCGTGGCTATGTTTAAAAGAAGAGTCTGTCTTGGAGAAATACACAATGGAATATTTTTTTTACCAGTGAGTATGATATGGTATCTAGAACATGCTTCAAAGTAAGACAAAAACAGAGAGAGTGGGTGTTGGTAGAAATGAAACAGGATTGGCCATGGTAGTTGTTGAAGAGGGAGGGGGTGAGTATTCATTATGATATTGTTCTGTATTTTTTTTTTTTTTTTGGTTTTATTTATTTGACAGAGACAGGGAGACAGAGAGAGAGAGCAGCAGGAGAGGGAGGAGCAGCTCCCTGCTGAGCAGAGAGCTTGTTGAGGGACTCCATCCCAAGACCCTGGGATCATGACCTGAGCCGAAGGCAGACGCTTAACCAACTGAGCCACCCGGGTGTGCCATATTGTTCTGGGTAATCTTCAAAAGTTTTCTGCAATAAAAAATTCACCCAAACAGACAACCAGACCACAGGAGCCTCTGCCCTCCCCTCTGCAGGCCCCTCAGACAGTCTGTAAGAATCTTCTACGCCCCAAGACTCACCATCGTACTGGCCTCTCCAGTAACTATGCTGCAATGCATAACCTGTTTTCCAGTCTAGTTCCCCAAAGAGCTTAATTAACTAAGGTAAAAGATTTGTCAGAATGTCATTTTCGCTTTTTAGCTCTCCCAAGAGCTGTTAGAACAACATACTTTGGCAAACCAAAGCATTCCCTTTTCTTTTTCATATGAAAAAGGAAAATAGAACACTTGATGTGCATTAGACTAAGTTCCTCTGTTTTGTTTTTTCTAGAATAATCCAGGCGAGGCCTAAGCATCAGCTACACCCCGACCAGAATTTGGCTCCCCTGGAACATTAGCACTTGCGGGCATTAGGAGTTCAAGTAATAAATGGAGTCAACACATGACCCAAATCAAGCTTTTGCAGCTGTTTTTGGAGAGCAAACGAGGGTCGCCAACAAATTCAGTGGTCTGCAGGTCCCATCCCCCGTCGATCCTCCAGCATGGCAAACATCCGACATGTGGTAAAATCTGGACAGAGTCACACATCAGTAAATGAGCACATGGAACCACTGAACGTCCGAGCACACCAACAGAGAAATACTGCTGTTTTCCATTCGGAACTCCTGTTAAATATTACACAGGGGTGAAGGCAAAGGTAAAAGTCGTTCAGCAGGTGAGAGCGAGAAAAGCCCAACACCAACATTATAAGAAGATCTGAAGTCCCAGACATCGCTTACACTCCAGGAAGAAACAAAGAGAACTCGGGTGCCGTCAAGGCAGATGGAGCTAATGCACGACGCAGAGTCCCCTCCCGCCTGAAATATACAGGAGTGTCAGAGAAAGGAAACTAGCACCCCCCCCCCCAATGTATAGCTGAGCTCAAAAGAAAGAAAAGGAAATCCTTAGGTGTCAGAAATCAGAGAACTTAAAGCCAGGGGTGAAGAAGAGAAGCAGCAGAGGTGGTGTTGGGGGGATGAGACCTGGGGCGTGGCCCCAACACCCAGAAGCCACACCCAGATCCAGATGTGGGTTCGTGGGTTCGGGCGTGTGCAGGGCAGGAAGCTACACCGAGGGGTCTGCATCGGGCTGGGCACACAGAAGAGCTGCCTTCTCACAGAGAAGTGTGACGTGGGAGAGTGAGGTTCTTGTCTCACGAAGTCAAAGAACAATCTCGGGGACAAAGGAGAGTGAGTAAAGCTGTAGAGTTTTATTAAGCGAGGATCCACAAAAGAAAAGCTCTCAGGAGTGAGAAGGGTCTCGACAGGGTTGCCAACGTGGGCCTCCACTGACAGTCTTTTATTTAGAACTGACCAGGGAGCTTGTGGCCTTATCACTCTTGTAATGTCTTGGTTTGAGTAAGGACTAGTGATAACATCTTTAATGGCTCACTTCTTTAGGGTCTGGTTATTCTTCGTTGGTCACAGGTGACTGTCATTAAAAAGACACTCCCCCACCCACCCCACACCCACCCCCTTCCCACACCTAGGGCAGGGTGGTCTGGTGTGTTCCCTTATCTCTGGTTTCCTTACATCTCCGCATTTTTGGGATTTCTGTGAGCCTGATCCCGTAGTCCCCTACCTATCTCTCCCTACCTGGCCCTGCCTGTTCCTTACTCAAGAGGACAAAGGAACTCACCAAAGGGCCCAGAGAAAGTGGCAACCGAGTCTGTCCCTGCCGAAGACCACGGCTGGGGAGACAGGAGTCCATAAGAGAAACTGTACCAAGCCTGCTCCACAAGCGGGTGTTAAGAAAAAGAAACAAGCATGGTAAATAGTAAAGATAAATTGACCAAATTCACCATTTAAAAGACAAACATTCTCAGACTGAAGAGATGCAAATTTCATCTGTCATTCACAAAAGACACATCTAGAGCAACTCAGAAAGGTTGAAAGTATAAGAGGATGGACAAAGATACTTGTCCATTTGGCAAATACCAGCTAAAAAAGCAAAAACTTGGTAGAAACAAGTTATTTCAGACAAAACTGAGTTCTGGGCAAAAACCAAAACAACAAATCACTAATTAGAACAACAGCATTCAACTACCCAAAGCAAAAACTGACAGAATTACAAGGAAAAAAACCAACAATGTCGAAACCACCGTAGGAGTTAAAAAAAAAAAAATTCCAACTATACATTTATAGTCAAGCAAACAAAAAGAATTAGTAAATAAAGATTAGAACTATGTATTTAACAAGCTGGATCTCCTGGACATATGGAACCCTATACTTCCCAATCAGAAAATTACACTTTTCTTTCCAAACACACTTGGAATTTTTATAAAAATGAATCAGGTTATAAAGCAAGACTCAGCTAAATACCACAGACTATCTTAACCCCCTTCTCTGACATGATGTGAACAGAGTCAGCAACTCCGTGGTGAGGACTGGGGTACAAATTAGAATAATCTTCACTTTCTGCCCCGTTTCTCTGAGTACAGAGAAGCCTATCTTCCAGCTAAATTGTATACATATATGAGGTAACCGCTACAGGGAAGGCTATACACTCACACCGAACAGGGGAGAATCATTATGACACAGTATCCAAGACAGAGCAGCTAACCACAGGAGGGAAACAAACTCTGCCCCGCCCCAGGGTCTCCTGGGAGTGATGTGGGATTAAGGACACAAAGGACTAAATCACGCAGGGGAGCCCAGAAACAACTTAAGTAGCTGGTTCTAACCTGTGAGTTTTATTTAAATTCTCTTTTTTTCTCAGCCTAAGACACAGAAAACATTTCAGGAGGTATTGTTTCCCCAAGGCCATTACCTAGTTAAGAATTCTTCGTTTTGTTTTGTTTTTCCTTATCAGTAAGTGCTCAAAGAAGAGCTGAGGCCTGAAGGCAAACCGGTATATTATCATAGCTGAGGTCCATCACTGGCAGTTTAGATAATCAAGATTCATTACCAGGTACACCCTCCTGTCCAAACATGAATTATGAAAAAAGATCTTTACTCCTAGGGGCAGCTGTTCACTGCCGCTGTTAAATTGCAGCATTAAGAGGATTCGATTTATCAAGATAAGAAGCCAAAGATCAAGCTCTAACATAATCACTTCTCAAAACGCTAGCAAGCAAGGCAGGGGAAAAGTTCCCTTTATTCAAATTAGAAATCCAATGAAAATTTAGAGGAAAGTCTTTAAATTCACTTAAAATACTTTACTGAAAACATTTTATCTCCACTTATATGTAATTTCCCAAACATTATTCCCTTAAAATGTCTCTGAAGCAATATTAAAACTGATTATCAACTGGTTGTAAAAATTTCTCCAAGCAATGAACATCAACAAAATATAGCCATCGGTGACATTCAGATCCTGGCCTGTGGTTCTGATGTGTATCTTTCCTCGTTCGGATCCATTAAATCTTTCTATTACGAGATACCGTGGTTGTATTTTATATACGTAATATGAATCCCCCCATTAAATACAGCCCAACGCGGTGTATGTAATGGCAAGGAAGAAAGATCTAATTTCATGAGAAAGGACAAAAAGGATTTAAACAATGATAGATTTTAAGACAGTCTATGATAGATATTTTCCAGAACAAATACTAATAATTTTTTTTCAAAACCAACACATGGGGGTCTTGAAATATTTCCTTCTTTCTACTTGTCTGAAGTTATCCAGAAGATTTACAGATTATCTCCTCACGGAATTCCAGTTTGAAGACCTCTGAAGAAAGCATCCAGATTAAGTTCCTATGCCACTCTTACTACAGATGAGGAAGGAAATGCACCAATGGATAAAGGCTGCTCTCTGCCAAGAAATGAAACAGATGACGCCCTCCCCTCTGGAAGATAAGGATGTGTCTGGAAAACGCAGGAAGACTGGCTTGAAGTTGGCCAAGTCCTGTCAGTGTTAGTACTTAATACTGATAACGGTCCCATCAATGCTGCGGTCACAAAAGGGGCATCCCCCCCCCCACCCAAGACAGCAAGACAGGGCACCCAGTCATTCTAGATGGAGGTAGGGTGCTCATAACACCCCATTCAAATGAAAGTCGCTGCGGCCATGTCTGTGGAACAGACTTCCACATGCATGAGTGAGGGAGGTGGCGAGCCTGCTGTGCGATCAGCAGGGTAGGGGACGGTCCAGATCAGCGTGTCCAGCACACCCGAAGCTGCCCCTCCTCCTTATCACCCACCTGTTAAGGGGTCCTGCAGGCCAAAGGACAGGTCAGAGCTGCACAGAGAATCCAAGGATGTGATTAGCTCAACAGGCTTAAAAACAACACTTTTCTTAAATGTAAGCTCCACTAGGGAAAGACTTCCATGCGTTCCATGTACACAGGTAAGAAGAAAACTGCAAAATGGGACACTCCGTGTTCTCACTTTGATTTCAACCAGATTTGCTGTATGTCCCTTTCCCAACTGCCCGCCAAAAGAACGAAAAGAATCTTTCACTACTTTTTATTCTTCTCCCATCTCAGCCCTTTCCTTTCTCAAGGGCCAACACGCCAGTTAAAATGAGGCTGAAATGAAGAGGCTAGCCAGGTAAACCACACATCCCTGGTTTTCCCAAGCCCACCACGCAATGGAAAAAGTTAAGGTAGAAGTTGATGACCAGAAGGTTGATATCAAGAAAAAGAAATAGGGGCATCTGGGTGGCTCAGTCGGTTAAGCGTCTGCCTTCAGCTCAGGTCATGATCCCAGGGTCCTGGGATCGAGCCCCATATCGGGCTCTCTGCTCAGTGGGGAGCCTGCTTCTCCCTCTCCCTCTGCCTGCTGCTCCCCCTACTTGCTCTCTCTCGCTGTCAAATAAATAAATAAAATCTTAAAAAAAAAAAAAAAGAAAGAAAGACAACACCACCTTCGATTAAAGTCAAATTCAAGGCACAGAATTAAAAGCACAAATGTTTAATATACAACCGAATGTACCTAATCTTGATCCTTTGGCTAGACAACTATAATTTTTTAAAAATGATCGAAGTCATAATAAATTGAGGATACAGCTCCATGTTCTCATCTCATCAAAGAAAGACCCTATGTCTCCATTCACCTACCTGTCTATGAACACTGCCAGCTAGTGTGCGAGCCACCTGCTAGGCTGCGTCTCTAGGACAGCCCAGTGTTCCCGTCAGGCAAGAGCCAGACCGTTCTCTAGAAGCTCTGCAACAGGTACCTGTCCTTGAAAAACAAATAAAAAGTAGGCAGCCCAGAAATCCTTCTCCCTAAGGGCTCTGGGCCGAAGCCCCTGAAGGAACAAGCCAGGCAGAAAGGAACAGACAGTACAGTCTCTGAACCCCGGCCCCTGCGGAAAACCAGGGTTAGAGACGTGAGCCCCATTTTCGTAAACCAATCAACATGCGCTCTGGCTTTATGTGTGCTTCTGTTTCAAGATACCTTATTTAATAAACGTTGTTGATTCATTACTATTGAACTTGCCAACAACAGCACTATAACTCGTGCCTGGACGAAGCGTATCTGACACCCATGTGTTCTCCAGAAGGCACAGCAGTCTTCTCGTGCTCAGGAACACTAGGCAGCATTTGGGCACTGTGCCGGGGGGGCTGTTGCAAAAAGCACAGAACTACGGAAAACGTGGCACCACACGGGCTGTGAAAGGGCACTTGTTTACAGCCTGAGAGCTGCAACGTGACGGCAGAGCGTCGCCTTCTTCCACTTCAACTGGGGAACGTGTGCGTTGGGCGACTCGGATTTTTCAGCCTTCTGCGCATGTCCGTGAATGACCACAGAAGCTCCGTGAGTGCTGATTTTGAGGTTACAAAAAAATTTTAACGAGTAGGTAAATGCACAAACACAGAATCTGTGCAGAATGAGGACTGACTGTACTTTTAAGACCATTCCCAAACCAGCTTCCCAAACCAAGTCTGAGAATAGATCCATAGACCTACCTTAGAGCAATCTTACAGACTTCTCTGTGTCTGCAGAACCCAGAATCTTCCCATTACTGATGACCCTTCTCAAGAGCTAAGCCCCCTAACAGAAAGTTGCCCCCATAGGTGATGAAGTGGACCCACCGAGAAGGCTCCGAGGGGGACCCCTAACTGCAAGGATAAGAGGTGCATTAGAGGGGCGCCTGGGTGGCGCAGTCGTTAAGCGTCTGCCTTTGGCTCAGGGCGTGATCCCAGCGTACTGGGATCGAGCCCCACATCAGGCTCCTCCGCTGGGAGCCTGCTTCTTCCTCTCCCACTCCCGCTGCTTGTGTTCCCTCTCTCGCTGGCTGTCTATGTCAAAAAAAAAAAAAGAGGTGCATCAGAACGGCAACCCAGCTGTCGGGAGCCATGGGAAAGAAAAGGGCAGACAACTGAAAACCACTGCGGCAACAGTTTTGGTCTTTTGTTCAAGAGGTATGGGCAGGGGATTTCAACTGAAAGTCACTTACAGCAACAAGGATGGCCTCACCTGACGGCCGTGTCATTCCGCCGGCTGAGCAAACAAATACCAAGAGCTTTTGCACGCAGTCTCCATAATGCTGCAATGCATACTTTTAGTAAAATCAACCATGCGATATCATTTAAATGTCTGAACTGCAGAAAGGGGGGACACAGGGGAAGAAGTGAACACCTACCTAGCAGCTAGTGCCAGGCACTGTGCTGAGAACATTACCTTTCTACCTCCATCAGTTTTTCCCAGTCCTAAGCAGCAGCTTTTCCCATCGGCATCTTACAGCTGAAGGCTCAGAGAGGTTAAGTCAGGCACCCAAGATCACACAGCTTTACTCCAAGCCCGTCATACCATCTGGGTTTCTTTCAAGTGGTTAAAATAAATTGAGAGATGGCTCAGGTCTTTCAACTTGGTTGAGTTGTCAATTAAGCACCGAACTGTGCACAATATTTCTTATAAACTTAATTCATGAGTTTTCCTCTAGGTACTCAGATCTTTTCCAAAAAGAGAACAGGAAGAAATGTTTTCTGTCTATGGAAATGTCTCTCATCTCTATTCATAAGTCTTCAAACCAAATCATGGAAGACTGCACACAGATCAAACACACATTGGAGGAGATAATGGTGAGGACGTGACCTCCAGCTGACCCATGAGCTGGCTCTGGGCAACCAGAAGATTCTCACCCCCTTCCCTGTCCTTCCCTGCCTACTGTTCCCGTGGTGGGAGCCGTTCCAAGGACACAACCTTGAGACAGTGAGGTGGTGTGGAGACCATCTGGACAGTACATGTGACTGAATCCCGTCAAGGCCTCTATATAAACTGAATATTCTGGCCAGCAGCTGCAGAGGTCTACCAAGCTTGCGGTGCCTGAGACAAGCCTGGCTGGTAAGCAAGCTCCCTTGCTTCATTAAACCTGCTGCCTACCCGTCTGGAGTGGTCGGCCTCGTTCTTCAGTCTTTCCTTGTCCTCTGTGAGTATGGGGGCCAGTGCAGGAACCAATACAGCACCAAAAAGATGTTTTCGTCCTGACTCCAGCACTGTCACTTTACCCCAAGTGCAAAGGTGGCCCTGAGCAAGCACCTTAACCAAGGCCCCAGTGTCGGGTTTCCCCAGCCCCAGATTCTGAAGCTTTGATCCCACGAATGTTCCATGTTGCCTATCTGGTGACACGTGGCATGAGGGGTACACTGTGAACACCGCAGGCTAAATCTGCCCACATTACTTAGCATGAATAAGCATTTAGATGGCAAGTCTGACTTGATGAGGGAACGGTAGCTCGGCTGCCAGCACGACAGCACCATCTTCTGGTTGGTGAGACGTTGATCAAGACACAGAAAGTCGCGTCCGGAGTTAAAAGGCACTTGACCTGTCTGGTAACTAACCCAGAAGGGTGGCAAACGAGAAAATTTAGTTTTCACAAAATCTGAACAATGTCAGTGGTAAGTAAACACCCTCAGAGACCAATCCCAGAACATAAAAAATGTTAACCAGAGGTCACTCCGCTTTTGGACACAATATAGCCACAGCCGGCCTCTCCGCTCTCCCATCCTGCAGAACCTGTCATACCCTGTCAGAGAAATTCCTTATCACAGCACCAAAGTCACACCCATACCCCACAGAGTGTGCAAAAGAGGCCTCACATGGCTCACACACCACCGATGGGGCCAGCAATCGCAACCAAAGCCCTCTGAATCTGACCCTTTCCAACCACAACTCCCACAGGTAGGGGATGACAGGTGGGAAGCAGCAACCTCTTACAGGTCCTAACAAGCTGAGGGAAAGATGGGAGAGCTAATGATAACTCAGCATCACCTGTATGTTCCCCCAAAGTACAGGAGTCCTTAGCAGATGCTACTGGAGATGGGGCTTGGGCCTGAGGTAAACGGGGCTTCCTACTATGGCTGCTGCCTGCGCGTAAGGAACCCAGAGCAGGAGACCCCATCAGTGAAGAGACGGATGGCTGCAAGGAGCCTCTACGCTCTCAACTATTTCCTAGTCTCTGCTGCCAGAAGGGACCCCAAAAGCTGGTTTCCAGACCTGCCTTCTTCACCGCAGTGGCCTTATCCCCTGGTCAAAAAGGCCCTTGGGGTGTCAGTTTCTTCCTGACTTTATTCATGACATCTGTCTTCCTTCCACAAGGAGGCCTAAGCAAAGGGGAAGGAGAGCAGGGTGACATGTCCAACCATAATACCCCTTCTTGGTGAAGAGCACGAAGTCTCCTCCTGGCCAGTGGAGATGGAAAGGAATGAGCACTGCTCCCAGGTGCCGCCCACATGAATCCCTGGCCCCAAACTGCTCTAGAGACAGGAAGCACCCGGGGATCAAGATCTTTGTCAGAGCTGCCCTCACTTCCTCTCCTAGCACCTGCCCCAGTGTTCAGCATACAGGGAAGTCGCCTAAATCATGTGAGTTCAAACCTTTGTGACCACAGCCTGCCATAGTATGTTTTTATCACAACCTGGGGCACATCATACATTTGCATGTACAGATTTATACTGAGAAAGGTTACATCAAAAAAAGCAAGCTTACCTTTAGTGCATGGGACTCAACTCGCAAAGTTTCTAATTCCTTCCTTTTATAAAAATGCTGGTCACACTCACTAAAATGATTTCACAACCCACCGAGAGAGAGTGAACTACCCTCTGACAAACACTGTCACCAACATCCACTTTGATTCCTACCTCTGGTGCTTGCACACCCCTCCCTCTTCTTGGCCCTCTCTCAAGGACCTACCCAGGCCTCTCCTCCAAGCCTCCCCAGCTCTTGCCCAGCACCTTCCCAGATATCAAGATGTAAAATTATGACCACAGCTATTCCCCACCAGCCTAGTCTACTGAGTGACGCAAAGCAAGTGGGACAAGATTTGGCTCAGTCACCTCCCGTCCCCTGAATGCAAAAACACCTGCCATCTGCATTCCTTCCAATCCCATCATTTACCCCCTACCTTGACTCGCTCCAGCACTGTCTGTGTAAACAACATTTAACTGTTTATCAAAAGATGGATCCGTCAAGCAGAATTTCTTTTTTTATAATCTTGTTTGTCAAGGGATAATTTTCATGAACTCTAAATTAGGAACTGAAGTGCACTGTCACCGATTCTTGGAAGCCAACGGCCCATTTATTACTCTGTGTAGCATTTATAGATGTGGCAGGTTCCCAGATAAATTCAATTTGGCCTCAGTCTCTTAGAGAAGGCTATGAACTAGAGTAAATGCAAAACCAACCTTCTAGACTTTTAAAAATAAATAGAACTTGCTCGAATGTGTCCATCTATTTTTGACTCAGTGGTATAACGCCACCATACACCTATGGAAGAGTGCCACGGGGCTGGGGGGAGCAAACTGAGACAACAATCCGGCTTTCCAAAGGCAGCTCCTTGTTTGGTCAACAATCTTGGCACTCAACACCTGGAAATTCTTTCAGAAGCCCCAGACTTCTAAAAGAAAATCAGTTAAATGTAATATTTTATTTTTAAACTTGATTTAATTAAAAAAAAAAAACCAAACCAACATTACAGCAAGAATTCATACAAAGTATGAAATTCAAACCCCTATTTTTAACACACAAATTCAGTGTTTCTACCTTCTAACCAAACCCCCCACCCCCACCCCAGCCATTCCACCACACGGACCCCCTGCTCCAGTCCTACCAAAGGATGTACTGGTCCCGCTCTTCGCTAAAGCCTTCTCAGCCTTCCTCTACCAGGCGACCTCCTGCGATCAGCACAGGCATCACCTGCTCCAGGAAGCCTTCCCGGCTGACCCTTCTCTGCATCTCCATGCTACTCTGGGTGGGTTCTCCGTCCCTTGTCACAGCACTGAGCGTACGCTGATGCACCCGCTGTCTAGATACCTGCCTGCATCATTAGACCATGAATTCCTTGAGCGCAGAAACTATTATTTCATCTCTCTTCCCCATCTAAATTTAGTCCTGTTTCTTCAGCAGTAGACAAATATTTATGCAAAGATTAACACTGCAGATTTCAAAAGAGAACCAACTTGTTAAAAACCTTGCAAAATCCCTTCATAATTATTCTATTCTCCACTGTTACTATAAATAACACTGAACACAAAAGGTACCTAGCAATGTACAGTGATAATAAGGCTTACACACCATCTGAAACACAATTACAAAAATGCACACCTAAATGTGACCCTGCTCATGCTTCAAAGTGATACAAACTTATTTCGGGAATTAACAATTACTAAAATCAGGGGCGCCTGGGTGGCACAGCGGTTAAGCATCTGCCTTCGGCTCAGGGCATGATCTCGGCGTTATGGGTTCGAGCCCCACATCAGGCTCCTCCGCTATGAGCCTGCTTCTTCCTCTCCCACTCTCCCTGCTTGTGTTCCCTCTCTCGCTGGCTGTCTCTATCTCTGTCAAATAAATAAATAAAAAAATCTTAAAAAAAAAACAATTACTAAAATCAGTAGGTGTCCCATACGTAGCTCATATTTCTTTTTGCTGTATAATATGCTGTCATGATTTATTTCCCTTGTATTACCTCTATAATAACAATATAGGATTTGTGTGGTTTAGAAAAAAATCCCAGTTTCAAAGTTTATTTTAATGTGTTGTCTTTTCTATGTTCCTTTTCCCAATGCTAGAGCAGTTTGCTCCCTGGCCTTTGATGCAAATGGAAAACAAATCAGTTTCCCACATTTCTCCAATTAACATACAGAAAGGACAAAGGGCATTCCTACTAGTTAGTGTGATTTGTTTTAAATTATTCTAAGCAATGTTTGCTTTTTATAATCCTACAACATGAAAAACACCAAATAATGCCTAGATATACTGATGTGGGGTGTAGAAGTTAAGGCAAAACCATGGTCTGAAGTGCTAGGGTCACCACCACCATCAATTATAAGTTACCCAACACTCCAGTGGTCTAGCATTTTCTGGCATTTTTCCTAAACATAACGAAGTGAAATTCATCCTGTTACTAAAGTAATATTTGGGCTTCTTTCCAGGACAAAAAAGAAAAGACAGGTTGTAAAAATACCCAACGGTGTAAATATTATCAAGAAATAGCATGTTTTGAATCTGTTTCATATTCACCCTTTCAGGAGATTTAAACCAAGAAGCTGAAGGAGGAAAATCCAGAGAAACTAACTCCGTAACTTGCATGATTAGAAAAAAGATAGCACAAAGTAACGACAGTCAGCCGTATGAAGGAACAACTCTGCCAGCCATCAAAGAGTTTCAAAAGCAAGATGTTTCCCTGTGCTGTGCTCCTGCACATAAAAAAGGCAAGTAATAATGTTTTCGTCATAAAGTTAAATATTTTAACACCCAAATAATACCGGTCACTCTAAAAAAGTCAAAAAATGAAAAAGAAAAAAAAAAAAACCCAATAAAATAAAACTACCCGTAATCCCACCACCCCAAGAGATTCACTGGTAACATTTTTAGTAACAAAATATTTTTAATTAGCCACTTAAATGCCCCTAAATCATTTCATTTATACTATTTCAAATTTGCTAAAACCAGATTTATTTCATTTTTAAAAACTGTCAGGTTGTAAAACATGGAATCATAGATGAGAAAACAATGCAAACATGTAAAGACAGACACAGCTAACCTACTTAATCAGCCAGTTCACTATTTCCGATGACAAAAACACCACCAAATGGCCCTGGAAGCCTCAGGAATAAGAATCAGAGACACATTTGCACTGAGTCCTCAAAGTTAGTCTGTCAGGGCCCTGAAAGCAATCAGGCAGATCGATCTCAGTTTTAAGTCTCCTACTGCCACCCACATTCCAAAAATTTACCAAGAGCGAACTACGACCCTGGTACGAAACCAGGCGCAATGGTCCTTGCTTTCTGAAGTATTCCGCATACCCTAAATAGTATGCACAATAAAAATATCCAACAATCAAACGTAGGATTTGATTGCATTCGAGGATATGCAAGATTATCGGAGTGCGTAGGGAGACACATTATATTCCTGGTCATACAGATTCAGTATGTCCAAATAAAGATGTTGATTACAATTAATTTATTAAAATGTCAGTGAAAAATCCCAGGGGGCTTTTTGAATGACCCTAACAAAATAATTCTAGAGCTCACTCAGAAGAATAAATAAAAGCTTATTTTGGAACAGGAGTCAAGAGTCCTAAAATTGCTTAAATTAAATGTCCACAAAGAGAACTGTTAAGTTAAAAGAACAAACTGTAAAACAACATGCAAAATACACATTATCTTAGATGAAATATACACTTAAATACCACAATGGAAAGGTAAACCTCAAATACTACTGCATTTATCTTCGTTAATAAAGAGAAGGGCACGGGGCAATTTTTTTTAGTTTTCTGGTAGTTTAAAATTTTTCTATTAACAAAAAAAAATCATCACTGTTTAATAAGAAAAAAATGAGTTGTTTTTAGATTTTTTTTTCAAGATCATTTGATTTTGCTTCTTCAGAATTTATTTTTAAAATGAAAGCTACAAAGACTAAGGGACAACGATGCTCGTTAAAGAATGAATTTAGGGCGCCTGGGTGGCTCAGTCAGTTAAGCGTCTGCCTTGGGCTCAGGTTGATCCCCCGGGGGGTGCTGCTCAGCTGGGGGCCTGTTTCTCCCTCTTCCTCCACCCCCCCCCCCGCTTGTGCTCTCTTGCTCTCTCTCTGTCAAATAAATAAAATCTTTAAAGAACATTAAAAAAAATAATGTAAAATAGTAAACATGTCATCCAAAACGGATATAGCTAAACACGTTGTGTGAAATGTAATGCATCCATTAAAAGAAAACTCTCCCAGAAAACCGTGTGACAGCACGAGAAATGCTCATGACCTAACATTAACTAAAAAAGCAGATCCAAAAATGCATCTGAAGTCAGATCCCAATTGATATTAAACAGTTATGAAAATACTCATCTCTACAAAGTAAAACAACAAAAAAAGAAATACGCATCAAAATACTACTAGTATTGATGTGTAAGTTGTGAGACCGTGATTGAACTGTTTTGTTCTTCATATTTTCAAATATTTTTCACGTTTTCAACAATGAATTTGATTTACTTCTAAAACTGGGGGTGGGAGAACACAACAAACGCAGTTTGCTATGAATGATATTATAATTAAATATGACAGATCTACGGAATATTCTGATAGCGCAACATAAAGCCAACATTCTTAGATCCAGACAACATGGCCCTAGAACACAAACATCAAACTCAACGCTCTGGACCAGAAACAAATTAACAGAACATGAAGAGTCAGCCTCCAGAGCACAAACTCGGCATTTCTTTCTCCTGGCTAGGTTCTCACTGCCACAGAACTCATTTTGTCACTGCTGTTTTAATGGTGGTAATTATATTAAGAACTTGGGAAGCCTCATCTGGAAGTCAGGAGGCTTTCTGCCCCATTCTCATATCAGCTAATGCCCTAAAGAATACTCATTAGGGGGAATCCAAGTTATTGTTACTCTCAAATACATCTGCCTGATACAGAATTCATAGGACAGATGTGTAAGACTGCTAATTTTCGAGATTAAACACATGGGGGAATTAGGAAAACAAGGTGGCTCTTAATATTGTTAAAATTTTCCACAGTGCTTTTTGCGGATTAAGTGATTTAGAGGAGTGTGGGGAAAAAAAAGTCAGCTGCTTTAAGTTTTCATCAGAAGATACATACACAAAACACAGACATTCACACGTCTCATTAATAATGATTTTCCTTTATCAACAAGCCACTACTATAAAAACCTTGCATGTATAAGAACAAATATATTGTTTCCAGGATGCAGCACTTACAGCATGAAAATCATGTATCATTTAAACACACAAGTTATCAGCACCTTCCTCTAAACCAAGCTTATTTAATAGAACCCTTACAAGCTGTGTCACAGTTGAACTCATTTATCTATTGCTATATTTATAATTCAAGATAAGTGTTGTAAACGAACACTATGCAAGGTTTAAGATTAGGAAAATTAACATGAAAGGAAAAACATACATTTTTTTGGTTCTTTCTTGAGTGTTTTGTACATTTCCTCTTTGACAAGAATAAATATACAGTAATACACCAGCCAAATATGAAAAAGACCACAAATAGAAACAAAGATATCAAATACTCTGTCTGGATTTTGCCTATTGGTATGCATGCCTACCCAAAAGGAACTGAACTGAAGTCAATTTTAATTGGTTAAAAGAGGTAAGTCACATGTGTTTTTTTTTTTAATGCATTAACATGATATTTTCTTAAAATGTTATTTAACAAACAGAAAGAGGTAGTTTGAGCATGGTATAATATGGCAGGAAGCGTTGCATGGAAAGCAGATACTGTAAGAGCAACAATTGAAAAGCACAGGTAAAGGTGTTCTGCCTCTGGGATTGGAGGGATAAGCTAACCAATCAACTTTTCTGTTGATGACTACTATAAGCTCTGGGGGAAAAATGCAAAAAACCAAGTATCTGAGGGCTCTGGAACATGAATAGAAACAGGTAGATTTTGCAAAGGAGTCAAAAACTGGAGGAAGCAAGCTGGCACAAAGTGAATTTCCTGGGGTCTTTTTGGGTGACCATGCCCGAAGGGGAAATTGCAGTGACGGGGCATGGGGAAATTAAAACTCTAAGCAAAAAATCCCATGTCTTCCTGGTAGGAGGAACCAGAAGCATGAGGCAACCAGTGGCAATAGAGTGGGAAATGAATCCTAGGACCAAAGAAACCAGAAAATGGGAACCCCGAATTTGGTGTATAGACTCAGCCCATGTGTCTGGCTGACCCTTTACTTAACTGTGCATGTGGCAGACTGAAAACAGTCTGAGCTCAGATGTGAGCCACCTCCCACCACAGACAAGCAACAGTTTGCAGGCTGAGCTTAAATAAGTTAAATGCTTGCTAAAACTAAAACGAAAACATCAACATTCTTCTGGGGGAATATAAGTGATTACAGAGTGTCCACAAAAGAACATTCACAATGTCCAGGAAACAATCCCACGTAATTTGACACATGAAGAGCCAAGAAAATATGACCCATTCTCAAGGGAAAAGTGATCAACAGGTCCCAGCACCTAGGTGACGCAGATGTTGGAATTATTAGACAAAGACTTTAAACAAACGGTTCTCATTATGTTCACTGAGGTAAAAATAACATAGGCTCAACGTAAAAGAAAGACAGGAAATCTCAATAGAGAAATAGGAAAGATAAAAAATAAACTGAATGGAAATAACAGAAGTGAAAAATACAATACATGAAATAAAAAATTCACTGGACGGGCTTAATAGCAGAATAATGATGACTGAAGGAAAAGCCAGTGAGCTGGTAGATGAATAGAGATTATCCAATGTGAAGAAGAGAAAAGAAAGTAGACAAATATGAACAGTGCCTCAGGAACCACTGAAATATCAAAGTCTCCTACAGGGGCGCCTGGGTGGCTCAGTCAGTACAGCAGGCAGCTCTTGATCTCAGGGTTGTGAGTCTGAGCCCCATGTTGGGTGTAAAGATCACTTAAAAAAAAAATAATAAAATCTTTTAAAAATTTTTAAATTTACAGATTCAAGACGCTCCATCAACCCCAACAGGACAATTACAAAGAAAGCCATGCCTAACTATGTCATAGTTGAACAGCTGAAAACCAAGGATCCAATGACAAAAAGAAAATCTTGAATACCTATATTTCTATATGGCAACAATGAGGCAAACTATTGTAGGCTTCTCATCAGAAACCAGGGAGACCAGAAGATAGAGGAACAACATCTTTAAAATGCTAAGAGAGAAATCCAGAATTCTATATAGCCAGCTAAAATATCCTACATGGATGAAGGCAAAATAAAGACATTTTCAGATAAAGGACAACTAAGACAATCAGCTGCCACCACCCCAGTACTGTAAGAAATACCGATGGAAGTTCTGTAGGCTGAAGTGAGATACTCAAAAGAAACTTGGATCTTTAGGAATGGTGAAGACACATAAAATGGTAAATATCAGGGTGAAGAGAAAATAATTTAGCCTCTTAATTTCTTAAAACACATGACTGTTTAAAACAAAATTATAATCCACATATGTAGGATTTATAATGTATACACACACACACACACACACACACACACACATATGCCAACTAGAGCATGAAAACCAAACGGGGATTGGAATAAATGGACTTATACACATATAAGATTTCCACACTATATGTGAAGTGGTATAATACGAACCTAAGTAGACTGTGAAGAGTTATGGATGGATGTTAAAATTTCTAAAGCAACCACTAAAAAATAATGCAAAGAGATGGCATTAAAAAGGCAAGGGAGAAATTAAAATGGAATTCTTCAAAAATTTCAAATAATCCAAAAGAGGACAGGAGAGGGAGAAACAAAGGAACAAAAACAGAGGGAACAAAGAACAAGTTTTAAAATGACAAAAGCATGTAAATAATTACACTTATATATACACAGATAAGCTGACAGTACATGGAAAGAAAAGGATAGGCAAACATAAAAAACACAAAAAGGATGGGGTGCCTGGGTATCTAACTTAATGATAATGGAATTACAACATGTAATTTGTGGGATGCACCTACAGCAGTGCTTAGAGAATAATTTGTGGCTTTAAATGTTTGTATTAGAAACAAAAAAAGGTCAAAATTAATGAGTAGGAAAGAGTCTTGGCTACATCCAGAACACTAGCTGGCTGGGAGGGCTGGCACACCCCCACAGGACACGAGAAGGTACAGCTAGCTGTTAAGTAAGAAATGGAGAAGACTTGCAAACTGCTTGACTGCTGAGTGTCTTCCCCAACCCAGCTGGCCAAGGCTGGAAGCCTCACTGGTTTTCAAGGTGTTTAAGCACACACGGGACCAATCGCTGGCTGACCATGAAGCTATGCTATACTGACCCAGGGGCCATCTCTAGAAGGCCAGGTGTAAAAATTTTAGAAGATTTTTTTTTTAAGTAGGCTCCATGCTGGGCAGCCCTAGAAAAAATTTTAAAAATCAATCACATATGGTTCTACCTCAAGAAGTGGGAAAAAGAAAGGCAAAGTAAACCCAAAGCAAATAAAAGGAAGGAAAGGGGGCACCTGGCAGGCTGAGTTGGAGGAGTGTGTACCCCTTCATTTTGAGGTCGTGAGTTTGAGCCCCATGTTGGGTACAGAGATTAGTTAAATAAACTTAAAACAAAAAAAGGGGGTGCCTGGGTGGTGCAGTTAAGCAGCCGACTCTTGGTTTTGGCTCAGGTCAGGATCTCAGGGTTGTGAGATCAAGCCTTGCATCGGGCTCCACGCTCAGCGCAGAGTTTGGGATTCTCTCTCCTTCTCCCTCTGCCCCTCCTGCTTGTGCTCATGTGCACGTGCACGCCCTCTCTCTCTCTCTCCCCCTAAAATAAATAACTAAACCTTTAAAAAAAAAAAAAAGAAAGGAAGAAAAAAGGCAGAAAACCAGTAAACAGACAAAAACAAACAATACAGAAAATGAACTAAGCCAACAGTTGATCCGTTGAAAAGACCATCAAAATCAGTAACTCCCAGGGGTGCCTAGGTGGCTCAGTCGGTTAAGCGTCTGCCTTCGGCTCAGGTCATGATCCCAGGGTCCTGGGATGGAGCCCTGTGGTGGGCTCCCTGCTCAGGGGGGAGTCTGCTTCTGCCCCTCACCCCACTTCGTGCTTGTGTGCTCGCTCTCTCTCAAATAAATAAATAAAATCTTAAAATATCAGCAACCCCCACCTTGTGTGATCAAGGAAAAATGAGAACACAAATCACCAATATCACATGTGAAGCAAGCGGTTATCACTACAAATTCCACAGACATAAAAAGGAAAACTAAAAGCACAGATAAAGTTTAAAGCTATAAGCACCTTTTAGCAGAACAGTGCTGAACAATCGCCTTGAGTCATATCTACAACTCCAACATTCATCTGTTCAGCACAAATAAAACCTATGCTTCTAAAAGTACAATTTAATATAAACACAACCATACCCTAGACGGAAGTGAAGCAAGTTTCTCCCTCCATCCCCACACACTGTCCTGAACAAGCTGGTCAGGCGGCATTATCAGGAATTTCTACAACTACCTGAATTTGTGCTGCCGTTACAAAATAATTGTCAGGTTTCTACCTCTTCTTAAGTGCCTTTATCAATTTTTGCTTTTAAAACTTTCTGGTAGTGTGCTGCAATTTCCAGCTTTCAAAATAAATGAAAAGGTTATTTTTCTCAAGCTATTCATATGAAAATTTCTAATGCATTTAGGACATTCAGAAACACTCCATGTCTAAACATTGAGAGTATAACTAGAAGGTTCCCTGACTTTTAAAATATTGCTGGGCCCCTCCCCCATTAATAAAACTACATTAGGAATATAAAAATCTTAAACAGGAATGAGCAATGCAGATGTCACCCTTAAAGGTGATTTCTTGGGTGCCTGGGTGGCTTCAGTCAGTTAAGCGTCTGCCTTCAGCTCAGGTCGTGATACCGGGGATCCTGGGATTGAGTCCAGAGTCAGACTCCCTGTTCAGTGGGGAGTCTGCTTCTCCCTCTCCCTCTGGCCCTCTCCCCTGCTCGTTCTCACTCTCTCTCTAATAAATAAATAAAATCTTTAAAAAAAAAAAAAAGGTAATTTCTTACTCTGCTACTTTGAGGAAAATTCTCCAACAGAGAGACTAGGTGATGTTCTCCATGGTCACGTACTATCTTACCTCAAGAGCTACAAGGGAACGATGCTGAATGTATGGTTGGTATGGGCTATCCCCACCTGAACACCCCAAAGCCACAGGAAGCCTCGCCTCATCTCTTGCAAACAAACAAAAAAATCAGCAATCAAACCAAATGGCACTTGGTAGAAGGGTTTTTTTTAATTAAATTTTTTATTTAAATTCAATTTAATTAACATAAACTGTACTATCAGTTTCAGAGAAGGGTTTTAATGGTTAGTATAACAAGGTTCCCTAGAAAAGAGAATTTTCCTATTCAAGATATTGAAAATGGCTTTTTAAAAATCTTGATTAGAAAAAGACAGGTGTCAGGTAAGAAGCAACTTCTTAAATGTAAATCAAAAATTAGTTTGTAACAGCACCAAAGAAGCCATTACAAGCTGCTATATAAATAGGCATTTAATGATTTTTTCCAGTGTTACATTATTGATCTAACAGGCCCTCTGTTTCCACGGAAATGAATAAGTAATTTGTTTAAGATAACATTAATAGGGTTTGTAGCACTTTAGATATGTTGGGTCTCTCTCGTCCTTAGAATTACCGCTATAAAAAACAGACTTTACACTGTCTTTCAGTGAAACATCTGCATAATTTTAGAAATCACGGCAAAAGACCAGAGACATCAGATATATTCACCGCATGCAAGAAGGCATTTCTAAGTCATAATACCTTGAATATCACTTACTCAGCTCAATAAACACTGAACATCCTCACTAATGTCAGACGCTACTCGGAGCACTGAACACACAATGGTGAACAAGAGGTCTGGTCCCTGCTCTCAAAGAGATTACAGTCTACCAGGGAAGACAGTCAAACACGTTGTGTCGGTAAAGGATGCCAGGCCGGCACAGAAAACAGGACCCAATTCCCTGCACAGGGAACGGGGGAAAGCAGCCAGAGAAGCCAAGCTCTAAAGGAAGAGGATGAAAGAATCAAAGGCAGGCTTGTGGCCAAGAGAAGTAGGGTCACAGGCATAGCACGTGCAAGTGGTTAGGGAATTATGCAAAGACTTGTCTTTTGGGGGCGCCTGGCTGGCTCAGTCGGTTAATGGTTAACGTCTGCCTTCGGTCCTGGGATTGGGCTCCCTGCTCAGCAGGGAGCCTGCTTCTCCCACTCCCTCTGCTCCTCAACCCCCTTTCCCCCCACCTTTCCCCCACCCTCCACCAGGGCATGCTCTCGCTTGCTCGCTCTCAAAAAAAAAAAAAGAAGTGGTGTCTCTTGTGTAAGAGACGACAGTGGAAACTTAGACTTTACCAGTAAAGCTGCACATATTGAGAGACAACAGTCATCTACTTCATCTAGGAGGAAAAAGGTAAAAAGGTCACGATTGCATCTTGGCCTCTTCCCCGTGTTACCCACTCGAACACACACTGAGTCGCTCAAGGCACGGTGCGCTCCAGGCACTAGAGAAGGAGTCAGTGGGCAGTAAGACGGACTCAATGTTGCCTCCAGGGAAGCCATACACGCGGGCAATCCAGCGGCAGCGCTTCTGTGGCAACGGGGTCCTGCACTGCAGCTCCCGGATTTCAGGTATCAGGGAGTGAAGTACTGAGCTGGAAAGCTACCGTGTGAGGAATCTTCCGATCATAAGCGAGGGAGCAATCAGCCCTGGACAGCAAATGTGGTTTAGCAGCAACATGAAGAAAAGTGTTGACACCCAAACACATGAACAAGGAATTATGCTTGCATCTGTGAGCAGACACCAGCTAGCATCTTAGAGATTTCCAAGACCTTTTACACACTCTCATTTCTACTGTTCACAGCAAGGGAGGCCAAGCAGATATTTTAATAATTCCTTAGCATTTGTCAAGCCTATGGAGTGCCAAGTTCCCTGCTGGGCACTTAACGTCCGTGATCTCATTTCACAAAGTAACCATCACCGCCTCCACCTCTCAGATGAGGAGCCTGTGGCTTAGCGCGTTTACATAACCTGCCCAAAGACACATGGCTGACAGGCTGTGGAAGCAAGGTTAGTCCCCAGGGCCGTCTGGCTTCAAAGCCCGTGCATCTCCTTCCAATCCACTGCAGAATTTCAATGTCACCCAAGTGCAACCAGCAAGAAGGCCGATGGGTGACTCTGAGCAGAGGAGGTGGGACTGGATCTCCAGCAGGGAGTTCTAGTTCTGTGTCCTTGTGGCCACAGGGCCTCTCGCTATGCTCTCAGTCTCGGAGTCCCTTCCCCTTCCCTGAAGTTATCTTTAGCTCTCTAATAATCAGTCCCTTTGGGTGCCATCACAATGGTCTTTCCAAGGATTGTGGGGGAGGGGATTGGAGAAATAAGTAAATACCGAAACATTTAACAAGGGACATCATTCATGCCCTGTATCCAACACCGATTCTTGGTGTCACGTGCTCCCAAAGTACATCTCACACTGAAATCCACTATTAAATAACCATCATAGAAGTTCAAAGCTACACCAAACTTTATGTATATAATCTCATGTAACCCTAACAATAACCCCAGTAAGTCCATACTATCATCCTCAGTTTACAGAGATAAGCAGAAGCTTCTCAGGGTTAAATAACCTGCCCAAGGTCACACAGCAACAGGTAGTGAAGCAGCATGATTCCAGAGCCTAAGCTTTTCACTACAACATAGCCTATATTCCTGCAATGGTCACAGAATTAAGAAGAAACACCAAAGTACTCTGATCTGAACATGTATATATATGGAAGTTTTCATATATAATTACTATATAGTTACATTCTCAGAATTACATAGTTTTAGTATGTGGCACCTTGTTAAACAAAAAGAAAAAAATTAAGGGGCTTCTGCGTGGCTCAGTCGGTTAAGCATCTGCCTTCGGCTCAGGTCATGATTTCAGAGTTCTGGGATCTAGCCCCGGGGAGGGGGGGATCCGGCTCCCTGCTCTGCGGGGAGTCTGCTTCTCCCTCTCCGTGTGCCCCTCCCCCTCATTTATGCTGTCTGGCTCTCTCTCAAATAAATGAATAAAATCTTTTCAAAAATTAGACATATCACTTCACAATGTTTTCCCTCTTACATTATTAAGCACCAGAGAAACTTGAAACCTATTTGAATAAGTAGCTGAACAACACATATTTTATTCAATAACTTTTCATCCTAAGGAAATAGAACGTTTTGAGATGGTTAATAACAAAATTATTTAGAGTCCAGTAAGAGATGTGGTGCTCCATCTTTCTACCACCCTATTTTAAAAGCAAATAAAATACCTTTCAGTTTGTTTATTTGTAAAACAAGTATTCAATATACGTTTAATGAATGAACAGATCAAACTTATAAAATGGAAAAAGTACATAGACGAACAAATGGTGGATACAGGTATCACTTTCAGTGCTCCCCATTCCTCTCAATTTGCTACTTCTAATTCTCAAAGCAAATCTGCAACTCGTTTTAGAAAAAGTGCAACAGGAAGGGAAGAGAAAGGAGGTAAGTGAAGAAATATATTACACAGTATGTCTAATGAATTAATAAATCGGTTTTTTTCCTCACCTACACATGGTACTAATTATCTCCTTTATTTTAGAGACCACTCTAAACAAACCAGGCAGCAATGCTTCTGAATCAGCTGAGTGAACCCACAGTATAAGGAAGGCAAGCTCCCACTTTAATTAATATACAAAACAAATGTCCAAAGCACTTACCAATCTGTACTTGTTCGGGCTGGCTGAGAGAAACAAACGCTGATGTGTCATCAATCCAGGATATCTGAATGTTACCTGCAATGTTGACATAAAAGTAAAGGCAACATTTGACCACTTCAATCACTACCAGACTTCATTTGCATATCCGATGTATTTCAGAATATGTGTTAATTTAAACAGATGAGATGCTGGTTTAAAATTTGATCAAAATCTCAGCACCACAGAGAGCTAAACCTTAAATCTACCACAGAAGTTATTTCAGTGAACACATCAAGAAAAGAGACAAGCAAGGAGGGGGGGGAAAAGCAGCTTTAAAATGTGTTTTAAAAACAAAAGAAAGATCCTTCTGGATTTAATCCTGGGGCACTTCATCTTTCAGCCCAATCTCCTGCCAAAGCCGGCAATTTCTTTCCTATCAAGATCACAACAGGGGCACCTGGGTGGCTCAGTCAATTAAGCGTCCAACTCTTGATTTCGGCTCAGGTCCTGATCTCATGGGTCGTGAGAATGAGCCCCACGCCAAGCCCCACATTGGGCTCTGCACTCAGCGGGAGTCTGCTTGGACATTCTCTCCCTCTGCCCCTTCGCCTGTGTGTACGGTCACATTCTCTCTCAAATAAATAAATAAATCTTTTAAAAACACATTTTCCTAAATTTTTAGAGAACAAACTTTGAAAATTAATAATAGGAAACATAAAATGAATCAATGTACCAAAAAGTACGAAAAATTCAACAACGATGTCAAGGCCAGGTGAGGAAAACAGGTAGTACAAGAGGGACTAAGGAAAAGACGGTATCAGAGACAGAAAACCAAGAGAGACTAATCGAGAAAAGCCACTCAGAGGGGCAGAAAGCAGTCTAGTAAAACAGAACAATTTTCACATGAAGAGACAAATCCTCAAGAAAGGCTACCTAGCTGCAGACAGAACAGAACACGGGAGAGCACTAGGGGGAAGGAAGGAGAGAGGTGGCAGGGCAGAAGCTGCAGAAAACCGAAGGGAAAGCAGAGGCCTAATTATTTGGCCACCGCTCTTCTTGAAAAAACACAGAAGACTGGAAATATTAAAAATGGGTAAACATGGGGCGCCTGGGTGGCACAGTGGTTGAGCGTCTGCCTTCGGCTCAGGGCATGATCCTGGCGTGATAGGATCGAGCCCCACATCAGGCTCCTCCGCTATGAGCCTGCTTCTTCCTCTCCCACTCCCCCTGCTTGTGTTCCCTCTCTCGCTGGCTGTCTCTATCTCTGTCAAATAAATAAATAAAATCTTTAAAAAAAAAAAATGGGTAAACATGACTGGAATTTAGTAATGAAAAAATGTTCTAATTCTTACCAAAATTTTCAAAGGCAACGAATGCTTGCAAACTGCTGTGTCTCACTGTCATAGGACAATAACTCACCCCCTGCTACACAGCAAGGTGCCACAATGACTTTCTCGATTACAAAGTCAGTTCTCCACCTTGTGTGCTTTAGATAAATAACAGTGAACTTGCCCCAAGTAGTTACTATGTGCCATGGACTATTCTAAATGCCTTCCATGAATCAGCTCACTTAATCCTCGTGAAATGCTTACGTAGTAAGGGGTATCACCATCATCATCGTCATCGTCTCCAATGAGGACACTAAGATACAGAGAGGCTACTTGTCCGATATCACACAACTGATTGTTTTTAACTAAAGTGAAAACAAAATTCTACTCAGAGCATTCTACTTAATTTAGCCAATTAAAGCGTGACTACATAGAGGTAAGAATACCACAAGACGAGAAAAAACAACAACATCAAAAGCTCTCAAAAGAAATAAGCGTGAAATTCAACTGCATTTCTAGATCTGTATTTAAATTAAAAAGCAGGGCTAGAATTTCAGAAGTTGTTGAGACCATCTGCAAAGACTAGGATAACTTTCCTAAAACATACCTGCTTTCACTTTCACTTACTTCACTTCACTTACTTTCACTTACTTTTTTCACTTACTTTTATTCACTGTAAAGCATTTTACTTATAAAAGCTAATAAATATATGCTTATATTAGAAAAAACAGAAAACTTGGGGCACCTGGGTGGTTCAGTTGGTTAAACTCTTGATTTTGGCTCAGATCATGATCTCAGGGTCATGACATCGAGCTCCTCATCAGGCTCGGAGCCAGACATGGAGTCTCCTTAATATTCTCTCCCTCTCCCTCTCCCTCTGACCCTCTCGTCCTCCTCCTCTCTCTTTCTCTCTCCCTCCCTAAAAATTAAAAATAAAAATACAAAATACAAAAAAGCATAAAGAGGAAGAAAAAAAAACCTATCTAAAACTGTGATAATAGCATGAGGTTTCCTTTCAGTCTGATTTCTATACAAAGTATTTTTTTAAAAATGTTAGTTATATAAGAACCTTACTTTGTATCTGCTTTTTACACTAAATGTTAAAACACAAACACTTTATCATCTGTTAATAAACTCTTCAAATATTTTTTTAAATGGCTACATGCTAGCCAGTTGCAGAGGTACGCAAACATTTACTAAACAGTCTTATTACTGGCCATTTAGGTTTATGCTGCCTTTACTTTATCCAAGAATTTCCAAAGAGAACAGCTCGAATATTTCATTTGGTAAAATAAACAGGCATTGCTGAAGACTTACAGTCAGAATGGTCTTTATAAACCATAATCCGAAGACGGTTCATTTCAACCTATCACCTGACCTGATAAAAAGGAATTAGAAGAACTGCCCTACCACACACGTACTCATCTCTTGGTCCTCTCAAACATCTGTGTTCATCTGCTTGGACTAGTCCATGTCAAGCGGTGACCGCCTGCCCTTATGAAACAGACCTTCTCTCTGAATTTAATCTTAAAAATGATTTATCCTCAGCCTAGATTTATTCTTCATGGTTCGCAGTAAGGGCAGTCATCGTAATAATACCCTGCTTTCCGTGGATTAATAATAGCACTGTATTGTGGGGTGCTAGTGAAAGTTCCTCAGTTCATGTTAGTACAAAGACACCAATACAGCAAACCCTAAAAAATTCCATGAGTGAGATTAAACCCTTGCATAGTAACATTCTTGCATGTCCAAGCCGAGGCTGTCATTCTTTATACCTACAACCACCTGGACAGATCAAAAACATAGCAAAATCCTAAAACTACAAATGGACTTATGATTTACTTACCAAAGGCACTAAAAAGCTGGTAAAGGTCGCTGGTTTTCCATTCTTTGGGGAAGGTCACATGGAGAACATGATCGCGTTTCGGCTGCACTATGGGACAAATTTTCGATGAAAAGTTGACAGCTGAAGAGTGAATGATACGCCGGTAGTTCTTCAATGAAACTCACCCCCCAGCTAACTTGAGGAATTGCTGGGAATGACTCATGATTACCAAACAACTCCTAAACGTAGTTTCAGGAATGGCAGCCCTCTGCTATCTCAGCCTCAGCTCGGGCTCTGATACTTTCTAGAACCCACAATGGTTTGAACCTTGACAATTCTATGCAGACCATCTTTGCTCATGAAGCTCCCATGAAAATTATTTCACGGGAATTAAAAAAAAAAAAGCCTGCTTTATTCAAGACATTTCACTAAGTGTTTAACTTTCTCCTATTAATCTAGTTGTCCGCATGTTTACTTAGCACACCATTCAAATCCAACGGACTGAGTTTAAGTAGAAGCAGTCCTGAGTCCCAGTCTCATGTTCTAATCTCCGACCCGCCACTTAACGGCACCTCTGAGCAAGAGACCAAACTGCTCTAGCCACTCGTGGCTATAAAGTGGGAATGCTGAATATTTAGCTTGCAGAACTGTTGCGAGAATAGTGCATCAAAACAGAAGTCTAATCAGGCGTGCAACACACATGTGCTCACGTATCACCGCAATGACTGTTATCATCAGGTGGAGCTCGCCCATGTCTATATCCCTGTGGCATGAATTAAGGCAAATAAACCAAGGCTAGAAAGAGAGCAATGGAAAAGAAGAGTGGGACAGCGAAGGGGAGAAAGTAGAGAATAATCCAAAGCAGCAGCAAACACCTCCCAAACAGACAGGCCTTCCAAGGTTTTCAATGAAAAAGAGGAAAAAAAGAAAACAAAAAACCCTACCCAACTTAAGTATATACATACTCAAATAACTGGAAAATAGAGAACTTATGGTTACTGACATAGCTAGCCATCTCAAAATGTATTATGCGTATTTATAGGAAATTATGAATTTAGAGTTCTGAGTGAAAATGAAATAATGAAGAGAAGATATATATTCTTTTAAACTTCAACTCATCCATAAACTGGAAAATGTAAGTAAAGAGATGAGTTAATCAAGACCCAAGGGTACCATTAACTTAAGCATACTATTCATATCAACCACAAAATCACTGCCTGTTTTTAAGTGAATGAAGCTCTTTCTTCAGTAATACTTTTCCTGTTATCCCTTCCAGACCACACACTTCAATGTGCAGATGCAATGAGAAAATAAAAATTCACTTACAGTCTGGTCCTTCCAAGTTTAGATAGGGTATATCCATGACTCTCATAAGAAATAACCTACAAAAAGAAAAGAAAAGCAGGTAATGGGCTCATTTCTATTAAAAACCCGATACAGGCATCTATTAAATTCTTTACTAGATGCTTCTTATTTATATTACCTCATTTCTGAAACCATTTTAAAAAGCTCTTACGATTCGCCTCAAAGATTTTTTTCTCGAAGACTAAATATTTATCATAAATAGGAAAAAAAACCCAAAAGCCAATCTTGGGTATCCCCCAAACCTACAAAAGTTCCTGGCACTCAACAGTTACTCAATAAATATTAGCTAAATGAAGGAAATTAGTAATCAAAGAGTCAAAAGAAAGCCCTCTGCAGGTCTGCTCATTAGTCAAGGGAGACTGACAGAAAACCGTTACTGAATGCTAACCATTTAAATGACTTCTAAACTGTTCCTACAAATTATAAAGGGAGCCCCTATGATTGGTGTTTTGTGAGCTGAGAATGACAGCACAGATATCTTTTTTTTCTTTTTTTTTACTGAAATGGAAAGTCACTGGATAAATATCAATTTTATTGGGTGAATTACACAGTCTGAAATATGTAACCATCTCAGAAGCTCATGCTATTACTGTCGTTTAAAACATATTAAAAGCACAAAGCAAAACAATGCTTGGTAAAGAAAGCTATTACACTGATATAAAACATATAAAAAGCAGTCATTTTATGTATACCTTCCAAAGGAAAGGATACAAAGGCTCTTAAAAAGGAATACTTGTAAATTACAACGCTCTGTAATGCCATTCAATTTTTTTTTAATTTGCAAGATTATGGACAAAATATTAGGCATTCTGTTGTGTGTAAGATGATTTTAATAAGTTTTACTTAGATGACAATACATAGTACGTTTCTGGTAGAGATTGCATTATACAGCAAATTAAAATGGCAATCCAAGAGCCCAACAAGCAATTAGTTTGGCTTCACTGACCCACAATTAAGGCACATTATTACCAGGCATTCACAAGCCAAGCAGGGCATGATCTAGTTTACAAATGGAACCATCAGCGTAAATAACACTGTTCGGTTAATGCCAGAAAAAACGAAGTCATGGTACTCTGTGGTTTAAGAACTTGTTGCCTGGCCTACAATTTAATAAACCAAATCCTATGGCTAAGAAACCAATTTTATTTTTACTTCACTAATTTAGGCTCAAGCATACTATTCTGTTTCTGGGATCCATTCTACCCAATTCAATCAATAATACCGGTGATGATGGAAGATACTCAGACATACAGAGCACCAAGCACAAAGGAGTTTCTCAGAGATGGCAGCTATGACTACTATTGCCAACCAGAACCTATGAGGTTATTCCTGGGTGAGACGGCTCAGTATTTTTATGCTTCATAAAATTTTCAATTTTCCATTTAGTAAATTTAGAGATAGTCCCCAAATTCTAAAAACCAAATAAGTTTTTTAAAAAACTTAATTTACAAGTTAATGGAACATATCAAGCACCATAAAAATAATTTAAATTCACCCTAATTTCAACAGAGGAATAAAAGCTGAATCGACATGTTCGTTGCTACATTGTCAAATACGCCTAAAATCAAAATCGACCTTAAGGATCAACAAGATGCAGATGGAGGGGGTCAGTAAATTATAGTTCATCATTTCAAAAGAGCATTAAACTGGGGCGCCTGGGTGGCTCAGTGGTTAAGCATCTGCCTTTGACTCAGGGTGTGATCCCAGAGTCCTGGGATCAAGCCCCGCATTAGGCTCCCTGCTCCGTTGGGAGCCTGCTTCTTCCTCTCCCACTCCCCCTGCTTGTGTTCCCTCTCTCACTGGCTGTCTCTCTGTCAGATAAATAATAAATAAAATCTTTAAAAAAAAAAAAGAGCATTAAATAATCCAAGTAACTATGAAAACTTCAAAACATTTTAGGATTTTTTTTCTACTTCTGTAAAAGTGACTTTGGAATCTTTTTTTTTTTTAAGTTTTTATTTAAATTCCAGTTGGTTAACATACAATGTTGTATTAGTTTTGGGTGTACAATATAGTGATTCAGCACTTCCATACGTCACCCAGCGCTCATGACAAATGCTCTCCTTCCCCATCATGTTTCACCCATTCCCTCCCCTCTAGGAGCCATCAGTGTGTTCTCTAGAGTTAAGAGTGTGTTTCTTAGTTTGCCTCTCTCTTTTTCTCCCCTAAGCTCATTTGTTTGTTTCTTAAATTCCACATATGGGTGAAATCATATGGTATTTGTCTTTCTCTAACTGATTTCACTTAGCATAATACTCTCTAGCTCCATCGTGGGAATGTAAACAGGTGCAGCCACTCTGGAAAACAGTATGGAGGTTTCCCAAAAAGTTAAAATAGAACTGCCCTATATCCAGCAATGGCACTACTAGATACTTACCCAAAAAATACAAAAATACTACTTTGAAGGGATACGTGCACCTTGACGTTTATAGCAACATTATCTACAACAGCTAAGTTATGGAAAGAACCCAAATGCCCATCAGCTGATGAATGGCTAAAGAAGAGGTGGTGTATATACACAATGGAATATTATTCAGCCATAAAAAAAGAATGAAATCTTGCATTTGCAACGATGCAGATGGAGCTAGTGTGTATTATGCTAAGCGAAATATGCCAGTCAGAGAAAGACAAAAACCATATGATTTAACTTATATGTGGAATTTAAGAAACAAAAAAAATGAGCAAAGAAAAATAAGAGAGAGAGACACAAACCAAGAAACAGACTCTAAACTATAGAGAACAAACTAATGGTTGGGGGCGGGAAGATGGGGGAAATAGGCGATGGGGATTAAGGAGCACACTTGTGATGAGCCCTGGGTGATACATGAAAGAGATGAATCACCTACTGTGCACCCAAAACTAATATTATACTATATGTTAACTGGAATTTAAATAAAAACTTTTTTAAAAGTCCCAAATTTTATACTATGATTGGAGCTTTGTAAACTATTTCTCATTAAACTAAGAAATAAAAAGGCCCCTCCACCTCCATTAAAAAAAAAAAAAAAGCCAAAGATTTTGGGAAACTGGGCTTTGTTTTTTAAAATTCCTTTTACTATTATTTTTTAAACTCGAAAAAGAAAACAGGGACACCTGGGTGGCTCAACTGGTTGAGCGTCCAACTCTTGGTTTCAGCTCAGGTCGTGATGTCAGGGTAGTGAGACTGAGCCCAGAGTCGGGCTCCACACTCAGCACCGGGTCTGCTTAAGATCCTCTCTCTGCTTCTGCCCCTCGCCCCGCTCATGCTTGCTCGCTCCCTCTCTCCCTCAAATAAATAAATAAAATCTTGAAAGAAAGAAAGAAAGAAAGAAAGAAAGAAAGAAAGAAAGAAAGAAAGAAAGAAAGGAAGGAAGGAAGGAAGGAAGAGCCACCAGAACTGAGAGGCCCAGGGGAAACAAACTTTTCTAGAGACACACGACTAAAAATGCCAGTTAAATTAATCTTGTATGTCCTGTGCATTATCTTACCGGGGAAAGGAATAGAAGGTAAAATCACATGTCTGAGTCTGCAATTGCTTGGTTTCTTTTTTAAAACACTGTTTTATTTCTAAAATCATGGGACCTCACGAACAAACTGAAAAAACCTATTGTCCTATAAACAGCAACAAAAATTACACTTTAAAAAGGAGACCTCCCCAGTTGATCTCACCATGTAAGGGTCTGGAAACTTTTTTTTTTTTTTTTTTTTTTTTTTTAAAGATTTTATTTATTTATTCGACAGAGAGAGACAGCCAGCGAGAGAGGGAACACAAGCAGGGGGAGTGGGAGAGGAAGAAGCAGGCTCATAGCGGAAGAGCCTGATGTGGGACTCGATCCCGGAACGCCAGGATCACGCCCTGAGCTGAAGGCAGACGATTAACCGCTGTGCCACCCAGGCGCCCCCTGGAAACTTTTTTTGAAGGGTATCTTTTGTCACCCAACATACAGACTGTTTGTTCTCTAATATTTCATCTGAATTTCACCCCTGACTAAATAAGTAAAAATCTGTTCTTAGCTAAAAGACTCAATAGATTTTTTTTTTAAAGTTAGTTAATTCCACACTATCTTGTTTGCTTGCTCAACACTTTCACTAAATAGAAACCCCTTTCAAATAAATTATTAATAGCACTTCTCACTCTTCCCCAATGCCTCCATGTCTGGGGCTTTAGAGAGAAATGAATAGCCCCGAGCTCTGGAGGAACACGCAAACCAACTCTGTGTGTGACTTGGCAGCGTGCACCTCTGGAGAAAGCCATGCCACTGGGATACCGACCCTCAAACTGTAGCTGAGCGTCGCTGGAACTGAACCAAAGTCAACTCCCCAGTGGCCTCCCACCCCCGTACGCCAGGCTGTCTGCAAGCCGCAGCTCTGGTCACATCCCTGCCCCTTTGAAGTAAAATTACAACATTTCGTTATGTGCATGCCTCATACAAACTGGCTGTCAAAAGGCCGACACCTCCCTGAGATGATCTGACAAAAGACTTCACATACGGATGGTCTGCCTGACAGTGTGCATTCTCACACAGGAGGGAATGCACTGGGCAAGCAGCAATGCTGATGAACACATGCGAGGGTGCTCCTTCCCTGGGAGCTGTACTGAAGCACGCTCTTGCAGAGGCCGTCCTCCGCAGATAGCAAAGATGCTTGCACCAACACTTGCACAAAACGGTATTTCTATTTTAGTAAAGATTCAAGATGGCTGTGATTCAGTAAAGACGTGACAGGGTGGGAGTCTTGCCACATTCCTGCAAGCCTTCCTTTTTTTTTTTTTTTCCAAGATTTTATTTATTTATTTGACAGAGAGAGAGAGAGACAGCCAACGAGAGAGGGAACACAAGCAGGGGGAGTGGGAGAGGAAGAAGCAGGCTCCCAGTGGAACAGGGAGCCCGATGCGGGGCCCCATCCCAGGACCCCAGGATCACGCCCTGAGCCGAAGGCAGACGCTTAACGACTGAGCCAACCAGGCACCCCATGACTGAGACACCCAGGCATCCCTCCTGCAAGCCTTCTTGATGAAGAATTAGTTCAGCACTTATTGGCTAAAAGGGGTGACACTAACTCTGCCAAAGATTAAAATTAAAACTCCTATTTGGTACAATCGCCAATTTCACACACCAGGATTCTCTCCTAAGAAACCGGAAACTCAAGTTCACATTCTAGATGCCTCGAAACAAAGTTTACCCTTTTTGGCATCTATCAGATTTCTAGTTTCTATAATTATATGACTGATGATGCTGTTAATCTTCGTTACCTAACATGTCTGGAAAGATCCAACGGTAAGGCACAGCAAACTCTTGCTCATCAGACTAGGTAACGTCAGGTCAGCCTCTTGAACAGGATACCCAGCGTTAAGCTGTGCACCATGCGTTTATCTCCGAAGAGTCTCCCATACGCTATGTGGCACTCACAAAATGCCATCCTCCAACGTCATTTTCAGACCTGGGCAGTAGGACACTGTGACCACTGAAGAATTCCATTCCAGATATAAAACTTCTTAGGAGCCCAGACTCTTGAGCTCTTATCAAAATTTGGTTCCCCAGATCAGCAACATCAGTACCACCTGGAAACCTGTTAGAAATGCAAATTCCCAGGCCCTACCTGAGACCTGCTGACTCAGAAACCCTGGGGACTGAGAATCAGAGTTAACAGAACAGGAAAAGAGTATGTTCTGTGTTGTGCTGCCATTAATAATGATTCATTAATCAACCAGCATAATAATGACCAAGATGTTGAGCCAACTTCCCCAAAAAGCATTAGTCTTATAGATTTGTTTACATTAAATGAGTCTGGCTTAGAAAAACACAACTATCAAAACCAATACCAAGGACTACCTCAAAATCCAGGATGCAATAACTTAAGTCTTCTACCGCTCCCTGAAACCAGGAGCTCAACTGTGGCAAGCAGCTAGCTTCTCCGCAAGAGATCAACCGGGGGAAATCACTGCTGACCACTATTGTTCTCATTTTTAAGAAGAGAGAGAAAAAAGATTACTAATACCACTCTCTCGCCAACTCATTGCAAAAGTCCTCGACCTGGTTCTGTGAATTGGCTTCAAATGATCACCTCTAGCATCACACGTTAAACTTTAGCACTAATGCAGCACCAAAGACCGGCAAACACTTGCGTGAGTAACACACACGACACACTGAATCAGACACCTCTCACCTTATCAAAATTCTCTGACCTTACCAACAACTTTCAGACACTGATTCTGGCAAACCACAAAGCACACGAGGCTGCTCTAAGAACTACAGTAAGATCAAAGGTCATTCTTTGATGACACAACAGCTTGCCTTGGACTGTGGCTTATCTGAACCATTCCCCAGTTGTCCAGCAAATAAAAAGGGATTGCACAACGATGCCAGTGTTAACCCATTTTATGCAGCCAAGCTCAAAAAACAGGGCAAAAGTGACATTCAAAAAGCACACAGGAAGTCCCAAAGGTGACTCAGGAACACTATTCACAAGAGGCTCAAATCTCTGGGAACTGAAAAGATCATTATAGTTCTTTAAAACTCTGCATTACCACATCTATGTACAAAATCAATGATTCTACTCAGAAATGAAAGAAAATATTTAATTCTGCTCCCACAGCAGCACGCCTTCCAGTGCTATGTCCGAAGGCAGAGAAAGAAAGCGAATCAGAGTGGTGTGTCAATGGCCACTTTTAAGAAGCAACTAGCAAAGAACGGTCATGCCCATTGCAGTGCAGGGAAGTGCTTACTGATGAGAGGTCCAACCACAAAGGTTAAGTTATAAGTGGACTACACTATAGCCACCTGACAAACCACTGAACACCATCCACATGATGCTGGCCACTAGTTTTAACATCTTTTGAAAATTCATTACTGCATTTTTTTGTTACAAAATTATAGAACTAGTATAATTTCAAACAGTAAACGAATTATACTGATCTTAATTAGTAAATGAAATAGACACAGAAAACACACTGCCAGGACATTCATTAAAAATGAAGGGATTTGGGGGGTGGGACTGGTGGAATTACGAGTGGCCATTTTGTGTTTCAATCAGAAAAAAGTGTATAGATTTTTAAGTACGAAGTTCCTGATTAAAATAACAATATTTATCATTATATGTTCAGCTTATTTGAGCCTCTGGTGTCTGCAGGACAGGCAGGTAAGTACTGGCCTCATCAGACCAGGAATGAGAAAGCAGGTTTTTCCAAGTTCAGTGGCTTACCTTTGGCCAGCAAGGGAACAGAGACAGGACGCAGACCCAAAGCTTCTCACTATGAGCTCTACACTAATGGCCGCCCCCTTCCACTGGGTGCACCTCTCACATTTGGCTTTTAACCTGAGCTGTTTCCAAAACCTTATGTGGAATGGTGAGGCTGGAGTGCCAGCAGGAGCATCCAGGGACAAGTCAGGGCTTCAGTCCTCAATCATTACCCAAGCCCCTAGTGGGTGTAAGTGAAGCAAGAGCTTGAGATACAAGCTTCCAGAAACATTTTTGGGGGGGCGAAATGCTCTAAGGGCTGATTAAATTATAGCAGAGTCCAGACATGTGACATGAGGCTGCCGTTTGAGCAAGAGCTTTGGGTAGGCTGAAATTTCAAGGCAATGGGAAAGCCTAGCTGTCAGAGATGAAAAGGACAGCCTTCCCACCTTTGCAGTGCAGAAGGAGCTGCTACCTTGGGGTGCCTGGGCATCGGGCTTCCCAGTTACACCTGCCCCACACACTCTGATTGCCCTCAGGAAAACCAGTGAATAGGCACATCCCAGGTTGGGAGAGATCTAGAGGTGCCTGAATACAAGAGTGTATCTTAGGTGATGTCAGATCTGGACACAGACAGCCAGGCCTGAATGATCTGGAAGGATTTCTAATGTCATGGCATGTCTGTGTAAAGAACAACAGTGCTTATCTGGTCTCTTTGCCTGGTAAAAAGGAAAACCTGAAGCCACCAGACTCTTCATTCTTCCTCCTAGAAATGAACTATTTCCTTCAACGAGCAAAAATTTGCATTTGTTCATCTGCCTTCTTCTAGATGACACTTCTATTCCTAAAAAGCTTTATCTCAAAAAAAAAAAAAAAAAAGAGAGAGAGAGAGAGAGAAAGAGATTTCCAAGTAAAACTGCATTCCTCTCACACCACTGAAGACTGGGATACAGAGACATGGAGTAAAATCTCATCTCAACACAATTTGAGCAGTGAATTAATTTGAGGCTCACCCCACGTCCCAAGCCTTCCAAAGGAAAACTGAAACCTTTAACGACTGCCAGACCTACTGTACTTGCAAATGGTCTTGGTATTTCCTTCAGGGCACAGCAGTAAAAGCGCTTCATAAGAACCTTGTATGCAAGGGCTCATCATTATACATATTTATGCGCTATAAAAAACTAATTTTATCATCCAGGGTAGGAAGCATGCAGACATCTCTCACAAAACAAGCTCATTTATTTTGCTCACTAAAGCGCTTGTATAAAATACGAAGGCAACCACTGGCTGGAGGGGACTGACTGTGGCACTGGTTATTTTAATGTCACTCGGGAGGGGGGCACACAGTTTTCAATGTAGTCACTTGATGTTTTGACAAATAGAGCATTACCCGACATCTGTCCTGAAGCTAACCCATGGCCTTTCTTAAACAGATACAACACTAGAAACAAGGAGGGGAGGAAAAGGGGGGGGGGAGAAAGAAAGAAAACCAGCAGCTCATTTGAACAATCCCCATCAAATGAACCATATCAAATTACATCAAATAAAAATGTTAAACTAAGCATTACACAAAGCCAACGTCTGCACGGCCTGTGAAACAGCAGACTATAAAATGTCAGGGGAAACCAGTCCCACACAATCCGGTGGTCAGAGTCAACATCTTTTATGACCATTTGCTCAGGCCAAACACCGAGAGAAAAGGAAATCTTTCAAAGATACTAGCATCGTCTCTTCAGAAAACGTGTAACCCACCACAGAACTGTTTCTTTAGAAACTGTGTGCTGGGTGGGGGAGAAACCATTCCTGGTCAAGGACAGACCTGGGTTATCCCTGACTCTGCCATTTCTGAGATCCTCGGCAGACAGCCTTAGCTTTAAAATGGGGACATTATCAGGGCACCTGCTTGGTAGAGCACAAGACTCTTAACCTTGAGGTTATGAGTTTGAGTCCCACATTGGGTATAGAGATTACTTAGAAATAAGATCTTCAAATGGGGACATTATTATTTACCTCTGAGGGTTGCTGGTACCAACTACAGTAAATGCAGGGAAATGATGTAGGCAACTCACTGAAAAGCAGAAGGTGTTCAGTAGGGAAGATTTTGGTGTATGGTGGTACCAACCCGGTACTATGGCCAGTACCAGATTTTCGGTATCACGGTACACTGGTGACCCTGAAATCCTATGAATGAAATGTTAAATAGTCTTGGAAATAACTATCGCCTGGTTTTTCCAAGCCAGAGCCAAAGCAAGGCAAGGAACACCTAAGAATGCTGACTTTACTACTAACAGCCTATAGTGGACTGAACAGTGGCCTCCAAAAAACTATGTGCACATTCTAATCCCCGGAACCTGTCAATGCTGCCTTACTTGGAAAAAGGATCTTAGCAGGTGTAATTAATAATGAAGTTAAGGCTCTTGAGAACATTATCCTGGACTACCCAAGGGGGCCCTAAATGCCAGCCCAAGTGTCCTTATACGAGAGAGAGAGGCAGAGGGAGGACACACACACACAGAGGAGGCCGCAGTGCGACCACAGAGGCAGAGATCGGAGAGAGGTGGCCAGAAGCCAAGGACTGCCAGCGGTCACCATATGGCAAGAGGCAAGAAACATACTCTTCCCTGCACCTCTGGAGGAAATGCAGCCCTGCCGACACCCTGATTTCAAACTTGTGGCCTCCAGAACTGTGAGGGGACGAACTCCTGTTGGTTAAGCCACCAAACCTGCAGTGATACGTTACAGCAGCCAGTGGAAAACTAATACAATACCCTACTGTGGAGAAAGCGAGCTATTTAAATATATATCCAGGGGTGGACTGATTTTTTTTTTTCACCTCTACAAATTACTTGTTCATCGTCAGGATAAACAAGTCATGAAGCCAGGGGGAAATCTACCTTAACGTAATCAGAGCCAAAACGAGGCTGGAAGGGCCCAGCAGGTGCACAGCCTCTGGAGCGCCCCTGGGGCTAGCGAGCCAAGAAGAGGTGCGCACGGTCTGTGCCCTTGAAGATCTCTTTAAAAAGCAGCCTTGTGAAAAAGCCCTAGATGTGGCTCGCCTGATACGTGTCTGGCTATCAAGACTGCAAGGTAGAAATCAGATAAGCAATACCAACTTGAGGCAAGCACCTCTTCCCTGAAGAAGTTATGAACACAGGACCGGTTCCCAGTCTTAAGAAGCCAGACAAAAGGCCTGAGAATCATTCCAAGTGCCCTGGACTCATCCGTCTTTTGCCTTTCTGAAAACCAGTGTACTACAGAAATTTCAGGGTAACCAAACCATGTCAATTCTTCTAGATTCCTTCTATCCTAGTAACTTGGAGAACCAAAAGTGAAGTGAACATGACTCGGGCTAAAATAAAGGGTTTTGGTTAAGATATATAAGGATGAAATACATCCTGGGTACTGGGGAAAATATATTCTACAAACCAGGGAGAAACCGGCTCTCATCCTTCTGGAATCTGGGAGGCTGCTCTAAACATTTGCAATGCTGTGATTTTACTCCTCACAGCGCTGGACTCCAAAATTTGCACAATCTGAAGAACGTTGAAAATGGACTCCATTTTTTACAGCAGGCATACTTCTTGGTGCTCTGTGATTAAAAAGTAATGTCCACAAGAGCACCACAGTCCACTTCTAATCAGTTCAGATTGAATGGTAGATGATCTCCCTAGCCCTGGTGCAAAATCCATCTTGGGTAAAAGCGAAGGGGCAGAGGACCATCACTCCTTCATTCAAGGACCGCAAATACAAAATTAAAGGATACCACTACCACGTTGTTGGTAAAGCCAGCCAACTGGCCACGGAAGTTCCCACAATGACCACCACTACTGTCTGTCTCCATCCTGCCTCACTGAGCCCTCGGTTCTGGGATCCCCAGGGGCTCCCGTGGCCAGAGGCACACACACGGCACAACTGCTCCTGGGGGCAGACGAGTGGAGGAGACTGTGCCCTTCCCTCCGCTGTCTTACCAGCATCTAAGGCTCAAGACACATGAGTGTGACCGGCACGCGGGCAGAGAGTCTCTTCTTCCCCTTCACCACCCAACCTTGAAGCAAGAGCTTTTTCATTAAGATAAAAAGGCAGAGTTTTCTTAAGGGGAATCCAGGTTGCTGTTCTCTGTAAAAAGGACTGTATTGGCATCCTGCACTCTGCCGCTTTCCTGCTCAGAACACAGAGACTGTCACCCGAGAAAACCCAGCTAAGAACACACAGCCCGCTTTGTTCATCTACCACTGCCCCCAATACCAGGAAAAACGAGAATCATGTTACTTTCTTGGAAGTTCACTGTGGTGAAAGCCACAGCAACAACTACACTCCACAACATGCCACACCCCATGCTGAGCAACCTTATCGAAGCTTCTCTGCAACCTGAGGTCAAGCCTCCCTGGGGGCCATTTATGATCTCCATTTCACAGATGTGGCAACCCGGCTTCAGAAAGGATGAAGGTCCCACCCAAGGGCCACAACGGCCCAGGCTGAGGCCTCCGCTCTACCCATCATGCTTCTGCAGCCCTGCAAACAAGCACACCCCGGCCAAGGTCCTGGCACAGCTTCACAACCACACATCTCAAGGCTTATATGCCTTCTAAGAAGTGATCTATCTAAACCTCAGACGGTGAACTAATAGAAAAGAAAAATGCTCTGGGTGTTTGTAAAGTATCAGTTGTTCTCCTAGATTAAGATCTCATGGAAGCAGTGAGTTGCTCAAAAAGGGACAGCTCACAGAAGGACAAATGTACAGAGACCGAAAAGTAGATCAGAGGTTCCCAGGAGCTGAGGGGAGGCAGGAGCAAGTAGTTATTGCTTCATGGTTACAGAGTTGCTGCTTGGGGTGAGCAAGAAGTTCTGAGAACAGAGAATGATGATGTTGGCACAATACTGTGAGTATCAGTAGTGCCACTGAATTGTAGACTTAAAAATGTTTAAGTGGTGCGTGGGTGGCTCAGTTGGTTAAGCGTCTGACTCTTGATTTCAGCTCCGGTCGTGATCTCAGGGTCATGAGATTAAGCCCTGCGTCGGGCTCTGTGCTGGGCATGGAGCCTGCTTAAGACTCTCTCTCTCAAATAAATAAACATCTTTTTTAAAAAGTGTTTAAAATGGCAAATTGTATGTTACACATATTTTATGATAATTTTTCAAAAGTAATAATGCCATGCCAAAAACCATTGAACTATACACTTTAAATGTGTGAATTATTTGGTATGGGAATTTATATCCCAAAAAAGCAGTTAAATGAATAAGAAGAAACAGCTTCCAACAAGTTACTACGTAAATGCCATTTCTTTTCTCTTCTTTCAGTAAAAATCCACACCTGGAAGTACAAGACTGAGAAACAACCACGTGCCTCCAAGGGCAAAACCAACAAGCAAACGCATGTAAATCTTCTCCCTGGACACCATTTAGTTACAAGAAGCCTTTCTTCCTGCCCCTCCCGTTTCTGATCCAGGCTCATGATTGAATAGGAAGCACCACCTTCAGGGTGTATACAGTACAAAAGGTATGATTAGGGTGCCTGGGTGGCTCAGTCCTAAGCATCCAACACTTGGCTTCAGCTCAGGTCATGATCTCAGGGTCATGAGATCAAGCCCCATGTCGGCTCAGCGCAGAGTCGGCTTGGGATTCTCTCTCTCCTTCTCCCTGTGCCCCTCCTTCCCCACCCCTAAAAATAAATAAATAAAATCTTAAAAAAAAAAAAAAAAAGGAATGATTATAGGGTGTCTTCTAGGAAAGCAGAACAGCCTTCCGTGTGCTCCTGGCATCCGGTCAGGGATGTACATTGTCAAAGTCTAAATGTCCCCGCGACAGTGGCAGCAGTGCCAGGCTGACCGAGAGCTACCATGTGCCAGGCACTGTGGATTTTACATACATGCTCACATCAGTTGGGTATGAACATTCTCCGTTTACAGATGAGGAAGCTGAGACACAGGGTAAGTAACTTGTCCAAAATGGCACAGGTATTAAGAAGTGGGGCTGCGATTCAAACCCAGACACCTGACCGCAGAGACCACAATTACACTATGCTACATGATATCCCAAAGTGAAGCAGTTCTACTGGAGAAGCTAATCAGTGATTTAAAAATTTTAAATGCAAATGGAACCAGTTCCATGGATGGTTGTGGCCATCGCCAGCCACAGCACAAACTGTGTTGTAACTCTCGTTTATGTTGGTACATCAGAAGTCTCACGGTGGGGAAAATCACTGTAACGTGACAGCGGACTTACTTTATACGTGACCTGAACAGTCAGTAAGCATCACCCAGGATGCTAAAAACCGACACTGGGAATCAGAACAGGTTAGTCCTCCTATTATTCCAGCACCTTCTGTATAAGGGAGGGACCAGCAGGACAGGAGAAGAATACCACTCTCAAGAGACAAGCAGGGTCTGCACTTCCACACACATGGGCCCAGGGACAACTCGCCAGCAACCTGGTACTCCACGCCGCTCGGCATGAATGGAGCACTCGTCAATGCAGCAAATGAGCTTTGCTTTCCCCATTATCACTGCAAGGGCCAGGAAGCCAGGAGGTATTTTGTTTTCCTATACTCTCTCTGGTGTCACATAGGACACACATACACACATACATATATCACTATAAGGGAAAACAACCTGCTGCCAGCACATGACGGCTTTCCATGGAGAAAAAGGAAAAAACACGGATGCTTTATTTCAGGGATCGTAATGATCCCTCCCCTCTATGCTAACCATGGTTACGTGTACCTCCACGATCTTCTGTAAACGGCTGTATTCGAATGAAACACCAAACTTTAATAAATGCTCCAAGGCACGGCAGTTGTTCTATTACGTCCTGATTAGACGCACTTCATCAGCACCTGATTTCTCACTAGCAAACACTAAGAGGCGGGTACAAGCAAAAGTGAACACTTTACATGTGCTCCAATTTGAGATCCACATGGTAACAAATTTTCTTCTTGATCATGAAAGTAGAAACACAAAATACATTCCACTACCACATCTACTTTTCGAACCCGCCAGCATGTTAACTTCTCTTCCATTTCAAGAAAGGGAAATAATAAATACTGGGAAACGTCCTTTAGCATCTCATGGGATATTTATAACTTCAATGGGAGGCGAATAATTTTATCTCCATTTTATGGAAGTGGAAACAATTTGTCCAAGAGTGTATCACTTCTTCTTATGGCTCGTCTCCTCACCTCCAGCGTAAAGACAACATCCAGCAATGTCCATCCCAGGAAGGCCTAGATTTCTACAGGAATCCTGTTCCTATACAGGACACTTGCACCAAGACCAAGACAGTCATCCTCTATGGCGAACGTCAGGCAACTATTCCTTTTTAATTCCCTTACTTACAAAGATTAGCCAAAATAAGAGACTTGCTCATTTCCTTCCTCTTTCTAAGAAATAAGGTAAATAGAAAATACCCTTCCCAAAAACCTTCAGAAAAGGTTATCTATGAGAGAGTTCAACATGTCTTGCCAACACAGATGACTATTAATAAAACATAAGGCAAAAGCCTGATTTTGTGCTTTTCTGTGGTACATAAAAAGTGAAAGCAGAGAGTATTTTTAGCTCTCTCCAGCCTAAAAGGATTTGACCGGAGGATCCTCTCTAAGTCTGGTTTTCCATGCATTGATCAAAACTGACCAAGGTTATAAAAAGAAGGTAAATCACTTCCTGCCCAGAGAGCCTACAACATAAACGAAGGGCACATTCCACACAGCCAGTCATCAGCAGTGGTCTGATCCGGATTTCCATCGCTCAACTCCCTTACGACTCTCCTGATTCCAACAAAGGGAGGAGAAATGTAGGAGGTACCCAGGCCATGAAAGAGACAAAATGCAAAATCCTCACAGGACATTCTTCTAGGCAAATATGGCTCAGAAAGCACCTCATACTCCATGCGGTCTTTGCAGATCAAACACCAGCTGTCTCGGGGATTTCTCAATAGCTCTCAATAAAACTTCCCAAAAAGGTATAACTAATGCAGCCAAATGCTAATTCAGAACAATGCAGAAATAGGTGGAGTTTATTTCCCCCTCAAGGTTTACTTTCTAAACATAAATCTGGTGAGAGAGGAACAAAAAGTTATTTGCATATGTAGGCAGTTTGATTTCCACCCAAATTTATGTTAGGACTATGCATATTTGGTTAAGCTCATACTGAGAAAAGCCTGGTGCCAAACAAACTCTCAGAGAAATTTACAGATTTTTCTAAAATCAACCACTTGAGATAATGTTGCTGGCCCTTTCTGAATGTTTCTCCACAAGGGTAATCTTGAAAAAAAATGACAAAATCAAGGTTAATGTCATAAATCAAACCTGCATGGAAGTAAGAATGGGGTCAGTATTAACACAGAAAGAGATGTCGAAAAGAGCAAGCGCTTTTCCCACTTTCTAAATGGGCTGAGAAGGGATGACCACATTTCATAATGTATAGAAATACCAAATCACTATGTCGTACACCTGAAACTAGTGATATTGCATATCAATTATTTTTCAAAGAAAAAAGAAGGGATGCCTGTACTTGACCAAGCTATTCCAATATAGAATAAAAATAGTTCTTATTTTGCATTTCAAATCCTGCTGGACTTTTTTCCTTCAGAGATGAAGAAAATATTCTTCCTTTACAGATGGAAGGAAAAATGGAGCAAAAAATCAAGAATTTTCAGGGCGATATCACAGGAGAATTCCTGAATCCTCAACTATTTTTGGTATGCATCTAGGCTTCAGGAAAAAAAAAAAAATGAATGAACATTCCCAATCTAAAATGAAACTATGTGTCTACTGTCTAGTTCTTCTGAATAGTCTTGAACATTATTAGCAATAATAAACTGATCTATGAATACATAAGGTCTTTGTTAAGCTTCTTAATTGAAGCTAATTTTGATTGCTCTTCATGTTGGTCACACGGGTTAATGATAAACTAAGATGCAGCCTATTATCAACCCAATTTGTATCCATCACCTGATTTTATAAGCAGTTGATTCTAGCGGAGAAGCAGGCTTGTTGTTTTAAATATTTAAAAATCAGGGGCACCTGGCTCCCTCAGTCGGAAGAACATATGACTCTTAATCTCAGAGTCGAGAGTTCAAGCCCACGTTGGGTGTGGAGCCTGGTTAAAAATTAAAAAAAAAAATTTTAAATATTTAAAAATAAGTAAACATGTCCTAGTTGAAAAAAAACTGTTGAACAATGGACTTAACATCCCACACATAAAAATGCAAGGAGTGGCCATGATCCAAACAAAATTTAGGGTCACGTGCACACTCCACGGGCTATGACATAAGCTGCCCCTTCCAAAGATTTACAAAGATAAACACTGCCCCCAAAATAACAGTGAAGAGCTAAGAAAATCCTGTTTTACCAATAAGGAAATGGACAGACAGCAAGGATTCAACTGTTAGCTTCTAGAATTAACTTTCCACACAAAAAAAAAAAAGAAAGAAAAAATTCAACTTTGTATCTTTGTCATGATGCACACTGAGTAATATATAGAATTATTGAATTACTACATTGTACACTTGAAACTAATAGGATGCTGTATGTTAATGATACTAGAATTAAAATTAAAAACTTAATAAAAAACTGAACTTAATTTTCAATATAGACTACATTGTTCTCCATCCCTATCTGAAAGATGTTTTGAAAGTCAAACACATTTACCTCTGAACTTCCACAGAAAAGAACAAAGATTTAAAAAAAAAATAAGAAGCCAGAGTGTGATAAAACATACTAACTCAGACTACACAAATTCCAAACCTGTAGGAGTCCAGATGTTTGGAATTAACATCTGTCTCTGCAGCATGTCACCTAAGTACAAGCACTGTGATACTAGTATTTACATAGACATCCAAAGGAGACAGTGTTCTTACTCAGCAAAGCACTGATAGGGTTGTAAAGTGCTGCATATAATGTAAGGAAATGATGTAACCAAGCCAACGCTGAAACGGTTCTTTCTCCCGGCAGTAATGACCCATGTGGGCTGCCTTGCTCTGGCTGGCTCCCCCAGAATCTCCTAGAACCAATCCTGTCAAGAGAGCTGAGGTAAAGAAGGTTTAGGGCCCTGGCACAGAGCCTAACTGTGGCCAGCGTGAGGATCACATCTATAACTTTTGTCTCAACCGTGCCAAGAAAGCACAAACCACACTTTGAAGTAATCATCTTGAGAGTCTTTGAAAATGCTCTGAACTTAGACATCTCCCTAAATCACACAGATTTCTTGCAACAATGAGTACATGAGCAAGCTTTTACTTCATCAGATCCATTCAGATGAAAGCTTGGGATAAAACGACAATCAAAACTTCTCCATAGATTATCTTTAAAAGCCATTTGTGTAGCCAACATCTTCTTAAAAAGAGTATTATTCAATGAGATAATAATGCAAGTATAAATAATAACCTCACGTGTGAAGTATGTTAGCAGTGTTAGGTCCAATGACGTACACACACACACACACACACACACACACACACACACACACACAGTCTCCCTTGCAGGTAATTTAAATGCCAAAACCACCAGTTCTTTGTCTTGGAAAAGATGCACTATCCTTGGCAGTGTTTTCTTTTCTTTCTTTCGTTCTAGCCAATATATTTAATAAATTATTTCCCAGAAGGTCAATATCTGTTTTCGAAAAACATCTGACTCACTTGAGATGAGAAACACTTTATGTAAAAAGGCACTACAGCTCCCAATCATCCCTACCTGACATCCCAGCTACTGGGCTCTTGCACAGTTAGAAAATGTGGGCACTGGGACCCTGATCACTTACTTGTTAAAAAAAGGTTCAATGAGTTTTGATCTGGCAGACACATGAATTTTTGGAGGGCTAAGAAAAGAACCTAATGAAGAAAAGAAGCAGAGTATTACATACAGTCAAGGAGACAAAGCCTGAAAGTTCAGACAACAAACTATTAAATCAACAGCACCATTCAGAAGGGCAAGAGGCATGTAAGGGCCAAGGACCACACCAGGTAAGGGTCAACCAGTCCCCCTGTGCACCCTCCACACCCCACCCCACCCCACTCCCCTCCAACGCTGACCTCCAACCCTCCCACTTCTACCTGGGTGAGTGGGGCCCAGGGAAATGGTAGACAGGCAAGATCCACCCCAGACCACAGTGTGTTTGGTAGAAACAGGTATGGTGAATACCTAGGTAGTTCGCCATGGAGATGAAGCACAGCCCTGTGATATAAGCATCATAGCCCGCCTCGTGGAGCTGTTCAGTAGCTGTGTCGTAACTTGGAAAACCTTCTGCACTTTCTAAAGAGAAAAAAGAAAAAAAGAGTTTTCCCAAGGATATCACAAATTGTGAAGACGGGCAGGCACACTGCCCTACCAAATCCAAATTGCCCTGGCATGTGCCACAGAAATATCCTAGACAAGCAGGAAAAGGCTATCTACTTCTCAACTCTCCACACAAGACCTCACTGTGAGATAAAAGGGTCCCTGAAAATGAGGGCTTGGGTCTAGACTAGAGAAATGGCTCACTGACATTATCAAAGACCCAGCCAAGGCCTCCTCGCTGCACATGGCGGGTGCTATTTACAATCACGCATAACTTGCCCTATGACAATAACCCCTCTTCTGGCCGCTTTCTGAAATCCCAAGGAGCTTCTTCCCTGATGACATGGGGACATAACCAGTATTTCAGTCGTGACTAATGATAACCTGGATTTGTGCGTCCCACTGTCTGAGTCTAAATCTGTGTTCCACCATTTATCTGCTATGTGATCTTGGGCAAGTCACTTCCCCTCTGGGCCTCCACTTCGGCAGAACGGAGATGAAAACGAAACCTCCCTCAGGATGCTTTTAGGAGGATCAAATGAGCTAACGCCAATGAAGCTCTCACAGGCTGCCGGGTACATGGTCAATGCTCAGTCATTGGTACCCATCCATACCCCAGGCAACCCTCCCAAAAGGCAAACTCTCTTCAGTATCGGCAGCTCAATTCAACATTGCCCTCTGCTGTTCCCAGCTAATGGATCTAAAGATGAAGGCACAACTAACTCCAAAAATAGATCAGAGCTTGGCTGTCATGCTGCCCATGGAACATGGGGCCACTTCACAGGAGAGAGCATTTTACAACATGATTTTTACATCACACTGACACACACACATGCTGAAGACAATGTCTGGGAAGAGTGACCGGCTTTAGAGTAAATTCTCTGCCAGATACCAGAATATTACATGGAAAGAATGGGATAAAACTATAACTCATAGGGGTGCTTGGTTTCAGCTTAGGTCATGATCTCAGGATTGTGAGATCAAGCCCCACCTCCGGCTCTGTGCTCAGCACGGAGTCTGCTTGAGAGTCTCTCTTTCTCTCCCTCTGCCCCTCCTGCTCATGCACTCTTTCTAAAATAAATAAATAGATCTTTAAAAAAAAAAAAACCCATAACTCATAAATATTTCCTAAAGCCATTCTGGAAATGAATATCAAAAACACTGTAACAGAACCAAAAGCATGAACAAAAATTAACAACGAAAAGACTGTAACTATTCTTATGTCAATATAAGGCTGTTTAAGCAAGAATTTTTTAACCTCCGTATTAAATATTAGACTTTAAGCTTTAAAAAAGTCTTTTAACATGATAGCCAAGTAAGTAATATCCTCTACTCTACCACCAGCTGAAATACATATTTCCAAAATCAATTATTTTCATCATACAGTTATAGAAAAAGTCTAGGTTTTCTTCCCTCACCCTCACTCCTTTTCTTAATTCCTTTTTTGGACTATTACCCAGAAAGGGAAGCAAATAGCTGTAATCTTGGCTGCTTTAGTACCTTCCATTGTCAATTTCTGAACCATTAGTCCAATTATCAATGTCTTCAGAAGTTTGCAGGCTGCAGCTAATGGAATGCTAATTACAGTGTCAGCAGCAAAATGAGGTGTACAGGAACCAAGGAAGTAACATGTGGCAGGTTCACCAAACACCTGGGTAGGGGCCATGACCAGACATGGAAACACATCTCTGGCCCGAGAAACACTCCTCCCTACTTCTGGTTTCCCCCACTGCTGCTGTCCCACAGCCAGGCCACCTCTGATGGGAGGCAGGGCTGGAAACTCTCCTTCCTCATCTGGAAACCCACGTCTTGGGCTTTTCTGAGACAAAAAGTATATTTTCATTCAATCTCCGGCTTAATCACCAACTTTTTGTCTCTGCTTAAACAACACACCATAGGGGCGCCTGGGTGGCTCAGCCCTTAAGCATCTGCCTTTGGCTCAGGGCGTGATCCCGGCGTTATGGGATCAAGCCCCACATCAGGCGCCTCTGCTGGGAGCCTGCTTCTTCCTCTCCCGCTCCCCCTGCTTGTGTTCCCTCTCTCGTTGGCTGTCTCGCTCTCTGTTAAATAAATAAATAAAATCTTTAAAAAAAAAAAAAAAAAACACCATAGAGAAGAGAGACACATCAAGTTTTGGGAGAATTCCAAGCATTAGGAAATAAAAGCCCTGAAGCTTTAATTGCTGAACTTCTCAATGAACAGGCTACACCAAGTCTATCAACATAAAATACACGTAGGATTACGAGACCATCTTTATTCAGAAAGCAGTAATTCAACACAAGGCATGAGCAAGTTAACTCAGCCAAAATCTGTAAATGTGTATGACGGTGTCTAGAGCAGTTTCACCTTCCTCCTGTGATATCCGTGATCACAAGGACTTGGGGCACTATCAGGATCACTTTATTTTCTTACCAACTTTAGGAGGGTTGAAAGGCGTCTCTTTCAACCGCTTTTCCAATTCTGCAAGGGATGTGTTGTTGATGATATCCTACAAACCAGAAAGCAGAGAATTATGAGCTTTTAATCATCTCAGTACAACACACAGGAGAGATTCACTGAATGTCAGGACCAAAAAAAAAAAAAGTGTATCTCCTACTGCCCCCTTGTGTTCTTTAAAGCAACACAGGCGTCGACGGTTTCTTCAATGTGAAAGAGAGACAGCAAGTGTCAGGTTCACCATTCACAAAGTAGCACCATAGGAAAGGTTTTTGGAGATGTGCTAAGTATCTGCAGAACCTGGGCCAGAAAGCCACGCTGTTCCAGCATTCATTTTACTCAGTTATGTAAAGTCACTTCACAAAATAGCAAATGATTTCACTTTTACCTGAATTTTCCCGATTAGAAAATATAACCAAAATATATAAAATCAAGAAAATAATGAAGTGTGTGCATGTGTAGCCTATCAGAAATGCATTTTATATATATGGAAATATATATAATATATACACATATACATATATACTTTTTTTTTCCTAGTAAGATCTATGCCCAACAAGGGGCCTGAACTCATGATCCTGAGATCAAGAGTCACATGCTCTACTGACTGAGCCAGCCAGGCGCCCCACTCCAACCCCCCAAAAATACATTGTATATATTAATATTAAAAATATTTACATTCAAAGAGAGTATAGGAGAGAAAAAAAAGAATTCCAACACCCAAAGACAACCACTAATCACATTTCGATATATTTATCTCTGGTCTTTTTCCAATTTTTTTTTCTTTTTTGGATACATTTGAAAATAACATTTAAACTAGACCAGAATTCCAAGCTCCTAGTAGCAATTCAGAACAGTTCAAAACATAGTTTATCAGAGACAGCTCCAATTTTAAAAATACCTTAAAAGGCTGTGTGCTGGCCATCAATTTTGTATCCAAGAGTCTAAAAACAAAAGAACTGTTAATAAGGTAAACAAAACACACATCTGTGTCCAAATTGTATTTTACTGAAATGAAGAGCCAGCCTCTAGTCCTAAAAGCTGACAAGAGAATTAAGCACATGAGCCACTGTGACCTAGCACTGGCACTGCTGCGACATTAGACTGGGCTCAGTCCTCTCAACCCTCATCAAGAGGCTATGGGGGAGGGCACATGCTGCCAAGCTCAGAGCACAAGCTCTAGAACTGCTTGTATCCCAAGAGGGTGTGGGCTACATCAATTCCAAGGGGAAGGCAAAGATCTTCGTAAGTTTTTCCACAGTTCAAATACAGCTGTAGGTCTAGTAGCCCCTCCCCCACGCCGTTACCAACTACTGTACTACCCAGATTTGCACAAAATAAACTCAGGGAGGTCAAAATCTCCATTTGGTAGTTTCGCGCTATTGTTATTTCTTAGAATTCTGTTTCGGAGATTGGAATAATGAATAAAAAAAGAGAAAAGGGGAGAGACAGACTAGCATGAAAGCTCTCTTTCTTTTGACATAAATGTGAACAGTAGAGAAAACAGGGCCAAATTAGCCCAGACATAAGAGCAACGGCTCTACTACCACACCTGCCCGTCTTTGGATAGGTCCTCAAACACAGACCCTTGGTCTGGAGGCTCCACGCGGCTGACATGTGATCTATCAGACATATGACAGATCAGAACTACCCTGCAACATCAACTGTGGGAGACACTATCCGGTAAAGGCACCGACTTAAGAGATGAGGGAAAAAATCTCCAGCCAGAGAGTTCTTGACTGACTACAGAACACTCTCAACTGGACACTTGACTGGGACGAGGCACGTCTGACGTACAAGAGAGACAAGAGCCAACTCAAGAAGACTATGCCACTTCTTCAGACAGCAGGGTGTGGGGTGAGAAAAAACCAGGTGCCCAGAAAACCAGAAAAACCCATTTTCACTCTTAGTTCAAATTCTGGTTTTTAATGCAATAAGACCAATCATCAATTATAAAAGCAAGCAGTCACAGCTGGACCTATGAAACCATTAACCAGCTATTATCAACTGGATTGTAACCATGATCAGATAATTACTATGATTACTATTTATTACCTGTTTGCATGTTATACAGTATGAGAACTATTTTGAATGAAGGATAATGAATCCTCAAAGAAAGCTTACCTGGGAAAAACACACGTTGTCATCTCCTTAAACTCATTAAGGTCCTAAAACAAACAAACAAACAGACAGACAATGACTTGCTGTGATTTTACTAATACACTCACAATATCGAAAACATATATAAATATTCCAAGCTCCACAGCTCTCTTCTCAAACAGTGATACCTCACACAGGCCCTTTAAGCTAAATTGCCAGATCCATTTCTAGTTAATAATTACTTTCTAAAAATCGTCACAATTTCCTCACTGACTGGGAATCATATGATCTGACATAAAATTTCTGCATAACCAAAATAGACAAACTTGAGCATTTTATGGCTGAAACAGAGGAAGGGGGGAAAGTTTCTATTACATGTCACAAGCTTTCAGTAATAACTATCAAATGAATCCATCTTAACAATGACACGAGCAGAGTTATTTAAATAAAATGGTTTATATAGGAAATGGACATACTGTAAACTAGGTTATACCTTTACTGAGAACATCTCTGAAACGCTAGTTAAAATGGCCATTGAAACGCAGACTTCCAATGCGCACGGTGCACCCTTCACTCAGAAAGAAGCTAAAGAAGCACCAGCAGCAGGTGCCTAAATTAGACAACTCAGTTCCCAGTTTACTGTGATCAGGAAGTCTAAAGCCGAAATGAGACGGATCTAATTCTGAATGAACTCATTTACATACATAATTGCCACACCAGACTGAGTAGTCATACTCCTGACCCTTTGTAACTACGCTTCTCTTCAGCGTTATTCATGCTTTGTAGCAAACTGCCATTTCCAATTAGCTTTCCAAGCCTGTAAATACAGACTGTTATTTAGCTCATTTGGAATATTTACCAGCTTTTCAATGGCTACTGTTAAATTAACAGACAATACATGAACAAGTGGGCTCGGCGCTGAGGTCCCACAAAAATGCAATAATGACTACTGTCACCTTGCGATACCATCACAAAGCCTCACAAGCAAGAAAAAGTTAGAATTATGGCTACTTCCAGGGCCTAGCATATAGCAGAGCTCCAGACCCATGCCTTCTAAAAGGTCACGCTGACGTACCAACAAGATTCTTCAGAAGAGTCTCCCCTAAAAGGCAGCTCCAAAATACAGATTTTTTAGTATACTTTTAAATGCAAAATTCGGTACCAGTGCATGTAAAAAGTTCTACCATGTTAAATATGTTTTCTCATTTATTCTCACCACTTCTTCCAAAACCAGATGGAAGAAAATCATGTTCTCCCTCTGACAATGGCTGAACACAAGCTCAGCCACTGACTCGGGTCAGGTCGCCTTAGTAATAAAGCAAGGGATGAAGCCATGTCTCCTCACCCATGTCCTACTCTGCAACAAAGCTCAAGCTCTCCCTACGAGAACTGGATTCTCATTCAAGGTAAGATTTATGAGTGCTTACGTACAATGTGCTTTGGTAGGCATTTAGACCGAGACAATAAAAAGGTTATACTCCTCGTCCGAGAAGCTAATCACCTAAAAGAAGGGGACAGGAGTCAAGAAAAACCATGTATGCTCAAGAGCTACACAGTTCTCTGGGAGTTCAGAGGAAGGAAAGATCACCTCTTTTTTTTTTTTTTTAAGATTTTATTTATTTATTTGACAGAGATAGAGACAGCCAGCGAGAGAGGGAACACAAGCAGGGGGAGTGGGAGAGGAAGAAGCAGGCTCATAGCGGAGGAGCCCGATGTGGGGCTCAATCCCATAAGGCCGGGACCACGCCCTGAGCCGAAGGCAGATGCTTAACCGCTGTGCCACCCAGGCGCCCCGGAAAGATCACCTCTTGGGCAAGGCAGCAGGCAGGGAAATCTGCATGGAAGAGGCATACACTAGACCTTGGTAAGATAGATAAAGTTGTACACAGGCAAATGTGGAGAAGAGCCGGAGAAAATTCAAAGAGGAGGAAATTGCATACCAAAACCACAGACAGGCAGAAACACAAAGCAGTCCCAGGAACAAATGAGCCAGTCCGGCTGGGAATAAAGAGGGTCACAAATGACTAGAAGACTCAGGGCTGCTGGGCCAGATCACAGAAAGCTTGCCATACCAGGCTAAAAAGAATCAGCTGTATAGAAGAGCAAAGAAGGCGGGATTAGGTTCAGAATTTTGAGCAGGGTCAGTGATGTGAACAGATCCATATATCAGAAGATTACAGAACTGGCACAGTCAGAAGATACTCATTTGTGAAATCAATATTTAATGCCCCCTATGTGCCAAGCTCTGTTTGGTGTTCAAAACACCTATAAACGTGGCATTTAATACACTTTCCTCTTCTTACCAGTCACTTCCCTGGTTTAACGGCCAAAACATCATGATAGGAACTGCTATGTTTTGGTCAAGTTGGCCAACAGAAGCGGTTGATCTGAAGTAAACATCAGCTCTTTATATTGGTAGACTGCAAATTCACACCCATTATGTCTGTTTTGAGACTCACCACCACAAAGTCTTTGAGTCCCAGAGGGGGTGATACCATTGTCATGAGAAGCAATGACAACCTTAAGGTTGCAGAAACAGGACGAGGGGAGCAAGAGACCCACTGTATTCACAGCTGGGCTTTGTTGGACTTTTCCAAAGAAAGTCATCAAGATCCTGATGGACCAATGTCTCATAAGAAATGTGAAGTAGGGGCTCCTGGGTGGCTCAGTCGGTTAAGGGTCTGACTCTTGATTTCAGCTCAGGTCATGATCTCAGGGCCGTAAGACTGAGCCCCATGTTGGGCTCCGCACTGGGCATGGAGCCTGTTTAAGATTCTCTCTCTGCCCCCCCCCAAGAAAACAGAGTGTGCAAATAAAGGAGAGGGGAGGACATGGTGATAGGAGGCAATCAAGATGAGCCCACGTGCACAGTGGAGGAGCAAAAGAGGAAGGAAGACACAGAAGAGAAACTCTTTTCCTGAAGAGCCAAAGAGGCTTGTGCCTTGGTGCCCTGAGCCAATGTGGTTCCAAGGGCAAAAAAACACCAAGGTTAACAGAGAATCTAAGGGAAGCAGCCTACCAAGAGGTCATCACGAACTTCGTAGGTCCTGATCCAGTTCAGTTGACCCGAAGCACTACTCACCTTCAATGGCCCCGTTATGGCTAACGTTAGCAGCAGCAAACTAGAGGACCACACCTGTGGCCGAGGAACCCCTGCCCAGCGCTAACTGAGCAAACCACTGGCATCAGGTCGAAACAAATGTCCAACTCTGCTCTGGCAATGGCAGATGACCGAAGATTCCTTACAACAGCTTGTAAGTACCTCTCTTCAACAATGTACACCCAAGCGCATGAGACTCTCTCTGGGAACGTGCCGCATACAAGGAACAGCACCCATGTAGAGAATGCTTTCTCGGTAATAAGGAATTATGAACTTTCCTTCTTTTTTTCTCAAGTTTTTATTTTAATTAACATACGGTGTTGTATTAGTTTCAGGTGTACAATACAGTGATTCAACACTTCCATACATCACCCAGTGCTCATCACAAGTGCGCTCTTTCTTCCCCATTACCTGTTTCCCCCATCGTGCCCACCCCCCTCCCCTCTGGGAGCCATCAGTGTGTTCTCTAGAGTTAAGAGTCTGTTTCTTGGTTTCTCTCTCTCTCCCTCTCTCTCTATTGCTTTTTCCCCCTTTGCTCATTTGGGTTTTTTTGTCTTAATCTTCACATATGAGTGAAATCATATGGTATTTGTCTTTCTCTGACTTACCTCACTTAGCGTAATATGCTCTAGTTCCATCCACGTTGTTGCAAATGGCAAGAAATGGTGAATTTTTAACACAGGCAGGCAGGTCACTTACCGCAGGCAGAGGGCAGTAGAACTGATGAACTGTGTGCATGACATCCAAGAGCATATTGTGTCCAATAACGAGTTTTCCCTAAAGAAAGTCAGGGTTAAGAAGAAGACTTCCTGGCACAAAATTATATTGGGGCTTGAGAGTGAAATGTATGGTTCAGATTCTATAAGGATTTTGTACTGAACTTACTTTTTGATTTAAAAAAAAACATGCAAATAAATAAGTTAGGGCTGGCTTTATTCCTCTTAAGTCTTAGAGTGTTAAATCCATTATGCGAAGTAAAAGCTCCAATGACTTTGATTTCATTGATCTTCTCCACTTTTTATTAATCTTGCCACCCTCAGGAATCAGAAGGAGTAAAATTTTTATTGAAAGGCTCAAAAAGTAACTGAAAAGGCTAAGTACCTTGAACTGTCAATAATTTGTGAACGGTCTCCATCTATCTATTCTAGAAGCATATTCTTTAAAACAACTCATTTACTTTTTAAAAGACATATTCGTGACAACACTGAAAGGAAAAAATAATTAATTTCTAACGAACGAATTCTTATTTCCTTCACATCTATGTCATTTTTTTCTTTTTTTTAATAATAATTTTTTATTATGTTATGTTAGTCACCATACAGTACATCATTAGTTTTTGATGCAATGTTCCATGATTCATTGTTTGCGTATAACACCCAGTGCTCCATGCAATACGTGCCCTCCTTAATACCCACCACCGGCCTGTCCCAATCCCCCACGCTCCTCTCCTCTGAAGCCCTCAGTTTGTTTCCCATCAAAATCCACGTGGCATGTTCTTAAATACCATTTCCAGGGCAATTTATTACCTTTCTACCAACTGAAGTACAGTATGTGTCCAATAAATTGCTCCAATGTGATAAAAATTAAACTACCAAAATGGAACATCAACTTAGATTTAGCCAGGCAGGTGACACCATTTTTAACAGAAAGCATCTTGTCATTACAGTGGAGCTTTTGACTGTGTCCCAATGGATCATCAGAGTGATACTTCTTTACTCATAGGGCTAAAGGTAATTCTTAGAAATAAATGGTTCTATATGAAATCTTTCAAATCCAACAGACAAGCTGTCCTTTTGGCTCAGTGATACCACAGTAGTACCTAGTGCCAGATCTGGGTTTCTAAACACCATTATCCAATCAAAGGAATTAGGGCTCCTTGAAGAACTCATGGATTCTAGAACTGAGGCCGGGAAAATACAACACGAGTCTGAACATCTTGTGATGTCAGAGAATAAGGAGGTGCTCAAAAAAGGGCAGGGGCCGGGGCGCTTGGGTGGCTCAGTCAGTCAAGCAGCTGACTCTTACAGAAGAATTCCAAGAACAAATGTAGAAAGAAAGAGAAAATGCAAACTTGCCCTTATAACAGCAGAGTAATAATGGCTGTGGGCAAAACCCACCAAGATGCTGCATTAGTGGCCAAGAGTCAGAAAAAAAAGGATTTTCTTAGTCTCAAAGTATCCCCCCAATTTATTACCCACAAAGGGAAAAATGGTAATTAGAGAACACAAATCCAGCAGACACCACCTCAACCAAGTGATCAAGGTCAACATCACGAGCTATCATCTCTGTGGCGTTCTTGCCAAAACTGTACATCCTCGATCCAACCACAAGAAAGGATCGGACAAACCCAAACTGAAGGATATTTGACAAACTGACAATCAATATTTTCTTTAAAAACATTGAGATTTTGAGGCGCCTGGGTGGCTCAGTCAGTTAAGCATCTGACTCTCGATTTCAGTTCAGGTCATGACCTCAGGGTTGTGGGCTCAAGGCCCGCATCAGGCTCTGTGCTCTAGTGCCGAGTCTGCTTGTCCCTGTCCCTCTGCTCCTCCCCCGCTCATGCTCTCTCGCTCTCAAATAAATAAAATCTTAAAAAACAAACAAAAACGCTGAGATTATAATAGACAACGAAAGACTGCCCAGACAGCTGAAGACTAAAGAAAAGGAACAAGTAAATGCAACGTGGGGTCCTGGAAAGAACCGTGAACTCAGTGGAAAAAGCGATGAAGTTCAAATAAGGCCTAGAGTTTGGTTCATAACATTGTACCAGCGTTCATCTCCTGGTTCTGATGACCACTTGGTTATAGGAGGCATCAGCACAACGGTAGCATCCCAGCAAGCTGTCCGATTTGGATGTGTAATCCGCAAAACCACCAGCAGCCTGACCCAGCTGATCTACGCAAGATGTGGAGGCCTCTTTTCCAAAGGGACTTAGAAAACAAGGGAAAATGTCCCCCATACCGATCACGGAACGCTCTAGCATATTTAAACCAATGGTCAACACATTTTTAAAACTTACCAAATACCATCAAGGCTATCACACAGAAGATTCAGTTAGTTACACAGAAGAACTCAACACAATTACATTTGTCCTCTAGATTTTTCTAGTTAAGGAACAAAACACCCTAAGTCAGATACCCGATTATTTCTCCCTATACTCCTTACTAGCTTATTCTACTTCTTAATGGTTTTGAGAATAATAAAGGTTAGTTCCGTGTACCCAGGACATCATGGCTTAATCTTCCTATGCATTTTACAAGAAAACCTTTTTTTTTTAATTTTTTTATTTTTAAGTAATCTCTACACCCAACATGGGGCTCGAACTCGCAACCCTAAGATCAAGAGTCACATGCTCTACCAGCTAAGCCAGCCAGGCACCCCTACAAGAAAACCTTCTGGAAAATGGTGTGGATCCAATTGGCAATTATGATGTCACTGGGCGCTTTATAATAATGGTCTCACTCCACACCAGGTAAACATTCTACCTGTGACCAAATGGGTAACTGGCAATGATGACTAAGCATCTCCCCTTAAATGTTATATTCAGGAATCTAGTTAAAAAGAAAAAGCCTGGTTCACTTACCGAATTGGCAATGGCATGAATGACTCTAGAAAATCCCACAGCATCATTCAGTTCTTCCTGATTTAGAGAAACAAACCAAGAAAACTAATGACGTACACATATTCCTTATTTGAACGGGTTAAAACCTAGCCCCCCAAAACAATTCCCTGTTCTGTCTCCATCATCCCAAACAACATGAAATAACCTATGTGCACACCTTTCTTCTGTTTTATAACGTGGAATGTGCAAGTACCAAATTATTCATTAGTTACTAAAAAAACGACACCTAGGGTTTACCCATCATGTCGCATCATTTGCTGAAATTTCCAAGTCCGGCAAGGGGCCTTAAAAACACAAACTTTTCAGAGCTGCCACCTGCTGGCCAATTTCAACACTGCATTAAATTCTGAGGAAGCCCATCTACAGCTGATAAATCAAGCATTCTCTTAAGTCCTGGCTTTTTTCCTTGTCAAATGCATTTTTGTACATTTACAGCATAACACTCTGAGACTCAGTCCCACCCAGTTTCTTCTCTCCTTTCCTCCCAAAGACTTCTGAATAGGCTCAGTTTCTCTCCTATCCTGACACCCAGTCCTCAGCACTAAGCTGCCTGCACCGGCTGCCTCTTCTTATCTCTTCATAGCTACATTACTAGAGACTTCTCTGCACTCACTAGCTCCTTGCAGCCATCTGCTCTCTGGCCTGACCCTCAGTGAAACTGCTTATCTCCTTAAACTACTCCCAAGGCCAACAAGTGATGGTGGGGATATAGAGAAACTGGAACACTTGTTCCCTGTTGGTGGGAATGTAAAGTGGTACAGTCGCTATGGAAAACAGTATGGCAGTTCCCCAAAAAACTAAATATAGAATTTCCATGCAATCCAGCAATTTCACTCCTGGGTATATACCCAAAAGAACTGAAAGCAAGGACTCCAAGAGATATGTGCACACCCATGATCATAGCAGCATTATTCACAAGAACCAAAAGGTAAAAGCAACCCAGGGTCCATGATAGATGGATAAAGAAAACGTGGTCTCTACAGACAACGGACTAGTATTCAGCTTAAAAAGGAAGGGAATTCTGACACCTGCTACAACACGGCAGACCTGGAGGACATTACACTGAGTGAAATAAACCAGTTACAAAAAGACAAAGGCTGACTGATTCCACTTACACGGGTACTTAGAGTAGTCAGACTCACAGAGACAGAAGGAAGGGTGGCTGGCAGGGGCTTGGGGACAGCAGGGGGGGTGCTGCAGACAGGCAGTTAGTGTTTAATGGGATGAGAACAGTTACAAGTATGGATGGTGTGGCTACAAAACAAGATGAAAGCACTTAACACGACAGAACTGCACACTTTGAAATAGGATAGTAAATTTTCTGTTCTGTGTATTTTACCACACTTAAAATTTCTTTTTAAATTTTAAGAATATTTTTTAAGGAGCGCCTGGGTGGCACAGTCGTTAAGCGTCTGCCTTTGGCTCAGGGTGTGATCCCAGAGCCCTGGGATCGAGCCCCACATCAGGCTCCTCCGCTATGAGCCTGCTTCTTCCTCACCCACTCCCCCTGCTTGTGTTCCCTCTCTCGCTGGCTGTCTCTATCTCTGTCAAATAAATAAATAAAATCTTTAAAAAAAAAAAAAAGAATATTTTTTAAAAACTTCATAACCCTATGCAAATGTTTGAATGACATTTTTATGACTTTCTCCCAGATAGACTGTTAACTCTCAGATAGGAAAGCCATGAATCATTTGTTCTGGGGTGCCTGGGTGGCTCAAGCAGTTAAGCATCTGCTCTCGGCTCAGGTCGTGATCTCAGGGCCCAGGGATCGAGTCCCAGGTCGGGCTCCCTGCTCAGTGGGGAGCCTGCTTCTCCCTCTGCTCCTCCCCCCTGCTCGGTGCTCACTTGCTCTCTATCTCCCTCTCCCTCAAATAAAATAAATTATTTGTTCTCATGCCCTCTGAACCTACTGTAATGCTTGAACATAGAGTGAATAGGCTACAAACAGTGAATAATTGGGCCCTAATTCCTGTACCAAAGTGTTCATTCTTCCTTGTGACAGGAGGTCTTTCCTGCCAAGTGGATGAAGAGCTGAATTCCTGGAATGATTAGGGCTCTGCTGGGGTCCCTGCTAAATATCCCAGTGCCCTCGGGTCTCACATTTCCGTCTTGTTCTCCTCTGTCCTCTGGGTTGGAACGCTAGCTCTCAAGACTGTTACTAAACTTTTACTGCAACACTTAAAAATAATAATTATTATTGTTAAAAAAAAAAGAAAGAAAGAAAGAAAAACTACTCCCAAGGCTAACCCCAGTAGCCACATATCAGTCTTTATCCTTAACTTCTCCCCTGTAGACATTCTCCTCTTTGAACATTCTCTTCCCTTGGCTGCTGGTCACAAGACTCTCCAGGCACATTTTTCTTCCGCCTGTCACTTAAATGCCAGATCCCTCAGGAACCTACCTCAGACCATCTTATCCTCATTCTTCGGCACACGGTAGGTGCTCCAGCCCAGTCCTGGTCTCCCCACCAACGACAGCCACCCCTAGCCCTCACCTCACCTTCTCTCCTGCGCCCCAGAAGGACAAGCCGCCTACAGGACACCCATCTTGGACGTCCCAAGACATCTGAAACATCATCAGGCCAAAAACAGAAGGTAATATCCTTCTCCACTGCTGGGGGACAGCTGTGCCACGGTGCCTTGGCAAACTGGCATGCATCCACACAGGCCACACAGGCAAAGGTCATGATGATGAGTCGTGACCCATCTGTGTGTTGGAACACCCCAAGAAGAGCTGGTGGGAGGCAGAGGCTTGTGAGGAGCGGCTTTGAGGCCCTCTCCTACCTGCCTCCCTCTCTCTCCTGGGGGGCTGTCATGAGGGTTTCTCACTGCCTCCCAGGTTCTGATGTGGCCTGGGGCTTTCTGCCCCACCCTCCTCTGCAGAATAGAGCTATAGCACAGAAAAGTGCTCAGCTGCTTTCTAGAATAGGCTCCTTGGTAATGGGGTAGCCACAACTCACACTGCAGTCCCCTGGCCCCTTTGTCTTTTCGGTGGGTAGGACAAGAAGCTGCTGGCATCTCTGAACACTCTTCTCTACATAAGTAATAAACTGTCCAAATCCAACAATAGCTTTTTGCATCCTTACAGATCGGATCAGCAAGATACAGCCCTGCCTTATGCACATGGAAGCTCCTGACCTCCACCGCCTGTGTCCCCCTACCAGCATCACTCTGGCCCACCCCATCTGACGCCAGTCTATCCAGTTGCTCCAACTTCTAGCTTGAGTATCTTTCTTTTCGCCCTTCTACTTTCACCGCCCATACCCTATAGCAAATTCCACTGACTCTACCTTCTAAACATCTCCAGGGTCCACCTAAATTGCAACGCACTATCCTATTTCAGCCCATCGACGTCTCATAGCTAGGCTACTCCACAGTGTAACGGGTCTCCCTGCCTCCAGTCCTCCTCACTGGAATCTGCTCTCCAGAAAGCAACCAGGGTAATGATGTTCCAGCAAGGCAAATACCACCATGTCACCCTAATCTGTCAAATCACAGGTTCCACGGTTTGTTTTAGGAAAGCCGGCAACTGTGCCCGAAGCTAAACACAGCAGTATTAGCTAACAGGCGTGCAGTTCAGAGACACACAATCTGAATGACGACCAAGAACATGTTTTCTTCAAGACTGATTCACATAGGTGATTCACATGTCAGACTCACTTTGGTGGCTATGTCTAAATTTTTAACCTTCAGTTTCCCTCGTTCTGTTCTAGGTGTTTCTGCCAATTCAATTCTGCTATGGTAGGACACTGTTCATTACGCTGAACGTGACACAGGATCTACAAACACGCAGGAAGGCCTAAATCAGTATGGAGTTGCCGTTTCTCACCCAAAAGACATGAACATGACTCAGTCACCTGTTCCTTAGCGAGTTTCTGCTGCTCCCTCCTCTTACGCTCTTCTTCATCTACTTTGCTGATGACGATGTAGCGCTCTTTCTGAAAGACATAAAGCAGATGTACAACTTTCCAGAAGAAACCTGACCTCAAACAACTCAGATTCTGCTATCATTTGAAGTTATATGTTTTACCACCACGCAGCCTTTCGCAGGCTAACCCGCTGAAAGTATCTTGGAACGCTGCCGAAAATTGAGTTGGTGTGTTACAAACCAAAATTCTGCCTCTGCACATGTGCGACATTTGCTCATGGTTTATTAATTCACCCCAACAGAGGTCACGTCAACACATCAACAGACTATGAGAATAAGACAGTTTCCACGATGAACACCAAGAAGTTACGCTGCATGTGAATGTGAATTTCTACACAGTTGGCTTTAAAATAAAATTTCTGTAACATATTTAATTGACATAAGAAAAAAATCCTGGCTTTCCTGGTAACGTGTCAGAAAACCAGTCCCTTCTTTCTCACATATTCCGTTTTGTATCAGTTAAGCACACCACATCCTGTGTCCAAGTTTGAGATTTATCTTCTAGAACGATTTTTTAATTTACTTCATCTCTTATTTCATTGGACATCTGACTTAAGAGCAACAACGAAATTCTAAAATTCTGAAATTTTGCTAACGGAGCCCCCCCATCATCCTCCCATTACCCATCACGGTACAACGGAATACATGCCATAGCAATGCTTACGATTACATGCCCCAGATGCTATCATTTAATTTCACATGCCCGCCTAACAGGAAGCCATGTTTTTCATGCCGAGCACTATAGCTTTCGCCCATAATCAGAACGCAAACTAACATTTGCATACTTTCAAGTTTACAAAGCATGCTCATGTCCGTTGACCCACTTGATCACCACAAAACAGCTGTGAAACAGGCACAGATCATCACCGTCAGGCTCGTCCCCAGAGTACAAATGAGGAAGACAAGGCTTCCAGAGGTGAAGTGACTTGCCCAAGGTCACCCAGCTCACAGGAAGTAGAGCCAGGAGTCAATCCTGACTCTGAGCATGTTCAGTGTATCACTGCATGGGTTTGGCCCCAGACAGTTCTTGGGGTTACCTTTTCAGTTTCTAAAGTGTCAACGTGAATGCCTTTGGGATACCTAAAGAGGAGAGAGACAACAGGACATCACTAGATGAGACAATGACAGTTAAAACCCTAGATATTTTTAAAGCAAGTCTACAATTATAATTCAATTAAGTTTTATTAAATATAAAATAAATACTACAATGAAGACTTCATAGTAAGTCTAGTCCATAATATTTCAGCTGCCAATGGTTTCCCTATATCTGCTTTTAAAAGGCAGAAGTGTATCTGATTTCAAATTAATTTTTAGGACACAGGCATCTTCTGAGATGTCACGCATCACATAATACAGTCAGCTCATTACCACACAGTCAAATCTTGCTTCCAAATATAATAACGTTTACTTCCTAAGTGAAATTGTGAAGGTCATTTTAGACGATAGGGGGCATACATAGAGGAGATTTGAGACAAGTAACTCTGCTGCAGTTTGGCACGGTAGCTTGCAACAGCCAAGGAGAGGAATCGGGAACCCACACGAAGTACACTGCAAGGGTAACATGACAGGCAAGGAGCGTAGTCAGAGGACAATGGCCCTTTTCCTGTTTTGTTCAAAGTAAATTCCAAGTACATATCACTAGTAGACTCTAATGGGAGAACAAGAGCCGCAACATCAAATACAAACATCCAACTGGTCAACACTGATGTTCGATTTTTGTGCTAGAGACCCACTTGAAAATACAGAGATAGGGCGCTTGGATGGCTCAGTCAGTTAAGCGTCTGACTCTTGATTTCGGCTCAGGTCACGATCTCAAGGTCATGAGATCAAGCCCCGTGTCAGGCTCCATGCTCAGCATGGAGTCTACTTGAGATTATCTCCCTCACCCTCTACCCCTCTGTACAACCCCCCTCAGGTGCACACACATACACTCTCTCTCTCTCAAAAAAAAAGAAAAAAAAAGTGAAAATACAGAGAAACCAATGGAAACACCTGCAGAAAAATACATGCACAAAATTATGGATGTGATTTCAGGGGATTCACAGACCTCCTGAAACCCACCCATGATCCAACCCCTGCTTTAGAAAGAGCATTCACCTAGCTCTTTGCTAGATCTTAAAACCCCAACTGTATCATATACCTTCAAGGAACAGAACACTATACATCCAGAACTTAATGGACTTAAGGCCAAAGTGACAATTAAAAGAAAATTTTAAAGGCTTAAATGCACCTGCTAAAAATAATAACAAAGAAAATTAGCGGGTATTCACGGAACTTAAGAAGTAGGGGGAAGTAGCATAATAAAGCACTGCCCAAGAGCATGGTATGGTCAAATCACCAAAAGCTACAGAATCTCCAAAGTGAAGAGAGCTAAAAGATTGTATTTAGTTTCAAATCCTGGGTCCCTCACAGAGCTCTCACATATAATATGAACACTTACTTCCAGCTCAAAGTCTGATAAATTAGTTTTCTTTGGAACCTATAAAAACAAAAGAGAAAGTACTGATTCGGGCTCATTAAAAGAAAATCCTAACCGATCACGCACTGGCTGGGGAAAGACATTTAATTTTTAAAAGCGACGCCATGAGAAGTGACAGGTAATACACAAACAAAATACAGGTGGGATATTCGAGGCGGCAGGATCCCTCATCACTTGCCTTCATCAGAATCTTCTTTAATGTTTTTATATCACATTTACCCAAGAGGTAAAAAGTTCTGGTCCAACCACAGTATCACTTCCTGTGGCTGTACAATGACTTTAAAGTAGACACATGCATTAAACTGCTTCTGTGAAGCTACTCACATAGTAAAAGGGAAGTAAGGTGTCTGAGCCACTGCCTCTTTAAAACACTGATGTTTTTTACTCCAGAGAGAAATTAAAAGGATAAAACTGGGCTGACAGTGAATTTTTCTCTTTAAGCCTTCAGGTAAGAGGCACTCTTCAAGGCTAAAGTAATTATGCCACTCTGGAGCGTAACTTGAAGCCAAAGATGCACAAGGGTTTTCTCCCCTCCAGGACAGGACAAACTGTTCATTCGGTGCCTCAATATAGCATTGTCCCTACTGCGTTAATGCTCGAGTTAGTGCTTACATCTTGGGAACGCAGAAACAATAAAAAGACTACGAATGCGTGTTTCGAACACCAAAATGGAGCACATGGCAAAATCAACCACCTCGACAACAAAAGAACACATGAAAATATTCAGGGCAACTAACCCAGTACATGGCTCTAATTCCAAGTTCTTGTTTTCTTCACTTTGTAATAAATCTTCTATTTTCTCTCTGAGGAATTAGAATGAAAACATCACCATCAATATCTTAAAGGAACGAAGTCATAACCCAACAGAATAATCACACTCAGAAGCAATCTCACTATAAGAACATAAGACAATGTAACTCTACCCAATCAGGTTATACGTGATTACATGTAAAAATACTTTACAGGGAGCGGGGGCACCTGGGGGGGCACAGTTGGTTAAGTATCCAACTCTTGGTCTCGGCACAGGTCATGATCTCAGGGTTGTGAGATCAAGCCCTGTGTGGGGCTCCCTGCTCAGCTTAGAATCTGCTTGAGATTCTCTCTCTTTCTCCCTCTGCCTGTCCTGCTCATGCTCCCTCTCTCCCCCTCTCTTCCTCTTTCTCTCTCTAAAACTAACTACACAAATCTTTTTTTAAAAAAACTTTATTTGGACATATTCTTTCTGTTGTTATTCATGAGTTAGTGAAACTTCTCAAGGATTCATCAATACAAGCAATTTAAATTTTTACTTTTCTAGGGGAGGGGGAGCAGGGGGTTGGGCAAAATGGGTGAAGGGGAGAGGGAGATACAGGCCTCCAGTTATGAAATAAGTAAGGGGAGGGGGTGGGGGAATGGGGTAACTAGGTGATGGACATTAAGGAGGGCACATGATGTAATAAGCACTGGGTATGATGAATCACTGAACTCTACCTCTGAAACTAGTAACACATTGTATGTTAATTGAATTTAAATGAAAAAAAAAGTAAAGCCAAAAAAAATTAAATAAGTCAGTCACGGGAATAAAAAGCAGAGCATCAGGAATACCATCAATGGCACTGTAACAGTGAAGTAATGGGACAGGTAGGAGCTACACCTGTGAACACAGCGTAATGTATAAACCTGTCAGATCACTGTGCTGCACACCCGAAACTCATGGAGCATTGTGTGTCAACTATACAAGTAAAATTAAGTCAGTAATTAATTTTTACTTTTCTAGTAAAGCAGTTGTACCAGAAACTCAGTAAAACCAGACACTCCTCCAGGGGCCTGTGTGGTAGTCAGAAACTTCATTCAAAAAACAAAATAGGGACGCCTGGGTGGCTCAGTTGGTTAGGCGACTGCCTTCAGCTCGGGTCATGATCCTGGAGTCCCGGGACTGAGTTTTGCATTGGGCTCCCAGCTCAGCAGGGAGTCTACTTCTCCCTCTGACCCTCTCCCCTCTCATGCTCTCTCGCTCCCTCTCAAATAAATAAAATCTTTAAAAAAATAAATATAAAACAAAACAGAAATGGAGACGTGTTGCAAATATCTAGATGGGCCTGTTTCATTACTCTGCCCTCAGGAAAACTGGATGGTGTTTATGGGCCCTGGATCCATACAGGAGGTATGCCCACTGGCTGAAAGAGTCTCTTGCTCAGAACACATGGGAAGTCTAAGAACAGTACACAGAATTCTATTTTACAATGTGCTGTGATTACACAATTCAGGTATGAAACAATGAAATCCTGCCATTCACCCTACCACACTTGCGTGCGCTGAGTGTATACAGTTCAAGCTTAAAATACAGATGTCAGGAGGCGCCTAGGTGGCTCAGTCAGTTGGGCGTCTGCTTTTGGCTAGGGTCATGATCTCAGGGTCCTGGGATCAAGGCCCGAGTCAGGCTCCCTGCTCAGCAGGGAGCCTGCTTCTCCCTCTCCCTCTGCCCCTACCCCACCATTCGTGTGCACGTGCTCTCTCTCTCTCTCTTTCTCTCAAATAAATAATAAAATGTTAAAAAAAAATACAGCTGTCAGTTCGGCCCCAACATACATTTACATAATGCACATCTGGTTTCAGTTTTGGAACTTACACCACTTGGTCAATAAATTTCTTCTGGTCCTCAGGAATTGTCACAGGACATTTCGAAGTGTTTGGAGACACGTAAGACAGAGTTCCTGCACCATTGGACTGCAGACGTTTTTCATCATACTGCTCTCTTAACTGTCTCTCTTCCTCCTGATTTAAATATGGGATTCCTAAATGCAATTTTAAAAATAATGCATTAGCACAAATAACTAAACATAAAAATTTTAACATAAAAATTCTTGAACAAACCTGTGAATCTAAAACACTCAGGAAAGACCGAACATATATAACTACATCCCAAAAAATCAACAGAAAAAGCAAATGATTTTGAAACATTGGTCTATTCATTCGCTCCCATCGTTCATTCTTCTCCCAACAAATGCTTATTTGGCACTTCAACTGGGCCAGGCACTGTATCGGGCACAAGGGGTCTAAGAGTGAACAAGAGAGACACATCCTGCTCTGTGGTGAAGGGAACGACTTCCGACAAGATGATCAGAGAAGGTCATTGCGAGTGAAAACCCAAAGGATAAGAATGAATCAGGCTGGCAAAGAGCCAGGAGCAGAGTATTTCAGGCAGGGGTACCAGTATAAAGGTGCAGAGGACAGGCTACTCCGGACTGCTCCCACAGCAGCAAGGAAGCTGGTGTGACCAGAACACAGTGAGCAGGACAATGGCTCAATATCGTCATGGAGAGGATGGCACCAGATTGCACAGGCCTTACAGGTCAGGGTAAGAATTTATTTCATTCTAAGAGCAATGGAGTATCATTAGAACATTTTAAGCAAGATAATTACATTATCTGCTTCTCGTTTCTAAGAGATCATTTTGACTCCTGTGAGGGCTGAAGTAGGGAAGTCAGTTAAAAGCAACTGTCCAGGCCAGAAGTAACTGCTTCCATCAGAGGTCAATAAACTTTCTCTTAAAAGGGCACACACAGTAAATGCTCCAGGCTTATGAGCCACATGGGGAGCTCTGTTACAACCAGTCAGCTCTGCGCTTGCAACATGAAAACAGCCATACACAAGGGGTGAAAGAACGGAAATGGCTTTATTTAAAATAAGACCTTATTTACAAAGTAGGCAAGGGGTCATGGTTTGTGACCTAGCTTAGACTATAGAGATGAAGAGAATGACTTGAGTGATAGGAATGAGAGAACTTATTGATATACGAGAAGGGAGGAATAAAGGGAAGAGCAAGATCAAAAGTGACATCTGACTATTAAGTGTCAGCGGTTGGATAGATGACAAGTCTACTATGGAGGTGGGGAACAGTGGGTAAAGAACAGTTTTGCCCAAGGAGTGAAAATCAAAAGCTATCTCCTGGATATATAAATCACTTAGGGTATACATAAATTAAGGGTGGTAGATATAAGCCTAACGTTCAGGAGAAAGGTACTGAGATCTCTACTTAGGGATCAGCACAATATGGGTGGCATTAAAGGTCATGTGGACACTAATGAACTTTCTACAATGATGGAATTGGAAAAATCACGACTATCAGCAATACTAATCATTCCATGCAAGAATCATCAGTCGATGCTAAAATTAATTGGTAAAAAAGTGATCAATGTTGTTAACACCAACAGCTGCATGATATGAATGTCCTTAGATTCACTGAACGGAATACTTAAATACGGTTAAGATGGTAAATGATGTGTGTCTTTTTTCCACAATGGAAAAAACAAGCTAACATCACAAGTAATGAGATGAAATAAACGAAAGGACAAGAGGTAGTGCTGTCAGCATGAGAAATGCTGGAGGTGGGCACAGTTAGTGGTGATAAGACCCGTGATGGGTAGAGGACTGAGATGACTAAGGGGACGTACAAGCAAAGACCACTGCACGCCTGGTCAAGAAACAAAGAGCGTTTGCTCGTTGTCCCCATGGATGCTGATGTCACCCACAATGAGGAGGGAGGTAGGAGTAGAGAGAAGACAGTAAGCCAAAGCCAAGGCTGTCCTAAATGCCACGCCCATGAAATTGGCAGAAAGAGGAGTGACACATCCCTGCCAACAGTGGCTCCAGGGCAGAGGGAATCCAAGAGGCTCACAAGCAGCACAGGGAACAAGGAAACCGATGGACGCCTGCCTGGACAGACAAAATGAGAGAGGTAAAACCACCTGAGTTCCAGAGGGCTGCAGGGGCAGGGGAGCAAAAGAGGAGTCACCCAGTTCCATTCCAGGCCAGGAAATGAAAGGCACTTCCAAGAAGACTGTCAGGAGAGAAGGGTCCAGCATTTACGGAGCCAAGTGGAAAGAACTGATAAAGAAGAGAAGGGAGGGTCTAGATCATATTGAGAAAGTACCAGCAACGGCGTGGGGACAAGAGTCTGGTCATGATAGATGTCCTGGGAGTCCTGATTCAGTTGTGATGAAAATATTTTAAGGTCTGGCTATAGAACAAGGAGAATGAGGCACACTCCAACTTGGCTGTTTCTCTCCTTTTGTGAAAATAAAACCATCAGGCTAGAAACTATACATCCAGAGAAGCTGGTTAAAGTAGTTCCTTCGAAAGATTTCTACACTTATTTCAATATAGCGCTCTAACTACACTTGCAATTTGTATTTAATTTATTTTATTTTTTAAAGTAGGCTCCACACCCATCATGGAGCCCAATGCGGGGCTTGAACTCATGACCCTGAGATCAAGAGTTGGACACTTAACCAACTGAGCCACCCAGGTGCCCCTTGGAATTTGTATTTTATAATGGCTTTCAGAGTCAAGCATGAACCAAAAGGAAAAAAACCGTGCAACACCCAGATGGTGTTGCCCAGCCGGCTCGTGCACAATGTTAAGAGGTCTGGGCTCCAAAATTCTTTTTTTTTAGTATTTCCAAAAACCAAAATCATCGATAAAAATGAAAATGAAGCACCAGTGAGGCAATGAAAAAACACCATGGCACAGTTTCTAAAGGGCTCGCAAGACAATCCTGCTGAGGGGGGAGAGAATTTTTTAAGTCTATGTTCCAGTACATTTGTTGGAAAAAATCTCCCTTCTGAACTCACTCAATAATTCAGCCTTCACAGTGGAAAAGAATATGATTTGTGAGGATAATTAAAAGTAGTTACTGACCTTACAGCAGCAGGTGCTTAAAACCGCATGGAAACACTCTTCAGGAAATAAAGGAAGGAAAAGCACTCTCGTGGGGACTTTAACGCCCAATGTTCACTCATGAATATTAGGATCACTTCCCTGACACGGAAGAGGACTCACGCTATGCACCGGGGATTTGAAATGAATGAGATGCAGTCCCTTTCCTCGAGGTGTCCACCCACCTGTCACACCACCCAGTTAGTTAGCTGTCCTGACCGTGCTGTCTACGCAGACTTTTTCCCTCCCATGAGAAACTGTCTCCAAGTACATAACAAGCACCGCTTGAAAAAAGGGAGTTTTTCATTAGAACATTACTAGCATACAGCTACTTTTTAAAGTACTCTGCCGCTTGTCTCACTGGAAGAAAACAGGGCAGTGACTCCCCACAGGGGGCCTGTTAGGATCACGGAGTCACACCAGTAAGAGAATAAACCCCAATCAGTAAGATCAGGAGTTGGTGAGGCCTTGTTAGAGCGAAATGAAGTAGGGTCTACTCTTCCCATTCGGTTCATGGTAAACTAGGCTAAAGTTTTTAAAAATTCTTATCTCAGACTCTGAGATTTTGTCTGGCAGGCACAAAAAGATCATTCTCAACCAAATCCGAATTTACAAGCTTTAAGGATAAGCCACATATCATCTTACCATTGCGGAAAACTTTATTAAAATCAAATCCTTGGCTTGCTAGAAAGTCAATGCTTGAGCTCTGAAACAAGAGGGAACAGAATATACAGTTGGTGGCAGATAAGTGAACAGAAGTAGAGAGGTAATTCACACGTGTAAACAAAAGCAGACAGACAAGAAAATAGCATGCCAAAGGTCAGAAAATTAGGATTTCTACTCCAAGGCTGACAAATAACCCTTTCATTTCAACTATCCGGGCTCTTCTCTTTTAGAGTTTATAAAACAAATACCCTTTGTTTCACAATATTTAAGAAAAATATGACGGGTAAACACATATTCTCCCAAAATGCAGAAAACTCCTGAACACTGTACTGAGGAAGAAACTATAAAAAGAAATAAAATGTACTGATAGTCTCTCACCACCAGTTCAAGTTTAAAGTAGCTCACACGTGCAAGTTGTAACACATCAACATCCACCCCAAGGTTGATTCTGAAAAACCCAAAATCTTCATAGGCTGGTCTTTACGTTCAAGATCCAAAATAGAGAAAAGATCCCAGTAACAAGACCGATTACACAAACATACCTCAAACCTAGAGCGAGCCAAAATACAGCAGTTTAAATGAAAACATTAAGAAAATACCACCATACATGGTACACACGAATGGCAAATCACAAAGTTCTTGACTCGATGTGACTGAAGAGCAGGAAATCTGACCGTAGCTACTCTAATCTCTTGTTTTAAGTCTGAACATGAGAGGGTGACACACCCGAGTCATTCCGATCTGGTTCCTCATAGAACTACCTTTCCTGAACTGTACTTTGACAGGATACCATCAGCCCGGATGAGGGACGTTGTACCAGTCCCATGACACTCATGATGGTATTCACTTCCGACATGTAGCCAAAGCAAGGGTTTCTGCATTCGTGATTTCTTTATGGTAAGGAAAGGTATTCTGAACCCTGCTTTGTTCTGATCCTATGTGCCACAGAGGTGTGTTTGTCTCCCCCCTCTTAGCTGCTAAGAGACGCAGAGACAAACAGCGGAGACTTTCTTTGGCACAAATTCTGTGTTCGAATCACACCAAACTAAGCACATCTTCATTTTTCTTCTCTTCCAATTTTTCCTTTACTCATTCTTTAAGTGTTGTGTTAAAAGGTAAATACGGTATTTATCTTTATTAGCCAACACAAATTCTTTTTAAAACATGTGAGGATGTAAAAAAGACTATCTTAGGGGTGCCTGGGTGGCTCAGTCAGTTAATCGGCCTTCGGCTCAGGTCATGATCCCAGGCTCCTAGGATCAAGACCCACATTGGGGCTCCCTGCTCAGCGGGAAGTCTGCTTCTCCCTCTCCCTCTGCTCCTCCCCCCTGCTCATTCTTTCTCTCTCCCAAATAAATAAAATCTTAACAAAACAAAAGAAAACTACTTAAAATGGTGAATTTTGTTATGTGTTTCTTACCGTAATTTAAAAAAATCCTTGACCCTACAAAATCTATTTGGCCTTAGTATCCATTACCTTTGATTCGTCCTAAATGTACCATTTTCAGGATTCAAAAAATGAGCACAGCTGCATAGCTACTTGGGAGAACAATTTCACACAGCTATCAAAATTTCAAATGCATATGCCTGATGAGTCAGCAATTCCCCTTCTAGGAAATCTATAAAAAATCCTATAGAGGCACCTGGGTGGCTCAGTGGGTTAAGCGTCTGCCTTTGGCTCAGGCCATGATCCCGAGGTCCTGGGATAGAGCCCGACATCGGCTTCCTGCCCTGCTTCTCCTTCTCCCTCTGCTCCTCCCCCCACTCATGTGTGCACGCGTGTGCAAGCGCACGCACACGTGCTCTCTCTCTCTCTCAAATAAATAATAAAATATTTTTCAAACATCCTATAAAAATATTCCTACATATATGTGGCACCTGGCTGGCTCAGTCAGTAGAGCATACAACTCTTGATCTGAGGGTCCCGAGTTGGAGTCCCTCATTGGACACAGAGCTTTAAAAAAAAAAAAATCCCACATATACACCAAGATACACTATACATGAATGTTAACTAACATTGTTAAAATAGGGAACCGCTGGAGCATCTGGGGGCTCAGTTGGTTTAGCATCTGACTCTTGGTTTTGGCTCAGGTCATGATCTCAGGGTCGTGAGATGCAGCCCCGTGTCAGGCTCCGTGCTAGGCGCAGAGCCTGCTTAGGATTCTCTCTCCCTCTCCCTCTGACCTTTCCCCTGCTCTCTCTCAAAAAAAAGAAAAAGAAAAAGGAACCTTTGGAAAACTTCTAAATCCCAATTAAATAAATTACATACAGCCACACTGTGAAATATGAAGAAACTATGTTGAGTGGAAAATACATGTTACATAAAATAGGAGTATCAGGATTCCGCATATATTTTTTTAAAAAAGTAAAGTTAGGGGCGCCTGGGTGTCCAGTCATTAAGCACCTGCTTTCGGCTCAGGGCGTGATCCCAGGGTCCTGGGATCGAGCCCCATATCAGGCTCCTCCACTGGGAGCCTGCTTCTTCCTCTCCCACTCCCCCTGCTTGTGTTCCCTCTCTCGCTGGCTGTCTCTCTCTCTCCGTCAAATAAATAAAATCTTTAAAAAAAAAAAAAAAAGGTAAAGTTAGATATACGTGGGTAGACCTTGGGATATAGATGGTCCCCGACTTAATAATGGTTCAATTTAGGATTTTTCCACTTCACAGTGGTGCAAAAGAATACACATTCAGTAGAAACAATACTTCGAATTTTGAATTTGGATCTTTTCTGGGCTAGTGATCTGTTCAGTACAATATTCTCTCATGATGCTGGGCAGTGGGAGCTCCCACCCAACCAGGTAAACACAAGTGCTTACGACCATTCTGTACCCATACAACCATCTTAAAGATGTCATTTTTAACCCATCATGGGGCTCAAACTCACAACCCAGAGATCAAGACTTGCATGCTCCAGACTGAGTCAGCCAGGTGCCGCACCCATACGACCATCCTATGTTTCACTTTCTATATGGTATTCAATAAATGACACGAGATTTTTAACATTATATTACAAAATAGGCTTTGTGTTAGATAATTTTGCCCAACAGCAGGCTAATTTAAGTGTTCGGAGCATGTTTAAGGTAGGGTAGGCTACTCTACGAGGTTCTGCAGGTCAGGGGTATTAAAAGCAGTTTTGATTTACAATGTTTTCAACTTACAATGGGTTTATTGGGACTTGCCACCATCGTAAGTGAAGGAAATCTGTGTATGTATACAAGTATATAAAAGTCAGGAAAAAGGAGGGTTGCCTGGATAACTCAGTCACTTAAGCATCTGCCTTCAGCTCAGGTCATAACCTCAGGATCCTGGTCTTGAGTCCTGCATCGGGCTCCCTGCTCAGCAAGGAGTGTGCTTCTCCCTCTCCCTCTGCCCCTTCTCCCTGCTTGTGTGCTCTCTCTCGCCCACTCACTCTCAGAAAGAAAGAAAGAAAGAAAGAAAGAAAGAAAGAAAGAAAGAAAGAAATACAATCTTTAAAAAAAGGTTAGGAAAAAGAAGTGAAATGGGGAAGGAGGTGGCACAGGGAAGAGGGTATTAAAAAAACTCATTTACTCTACAAATAGCAGGAATGTTTTGATATTTCACAATCATTTATGTATTAACTTCAATAAAGTCAACATCTGATGCTCAGCTAGAAAAAAAGAGAAGAAAAAGATAAAAACAATGTAAATGCCTAAAATACAGAGAACAGACTTATGGTTGCCAGAGGGGAAAGAGGGAAGGGGATGGGCAAAATGGGTGAAGGACGTGGAAGGTACAGGCTGCTAGTCATGGAATGAATAAGTCATAGGATCAAAAGGTACAGCACAGGGAACACAATCAATAATATGTTAACAGTCTTTGTACGGTGACAGGTGGTAGCTACACTTGTGAGCACAGCATGACATACAGAGATGTTGAATCACTATGTTGTACACCTGAAACTAATGTAATATTATTTATCAACTGTACTCAAAAAAATTTTTTTAAGTAATGTAAATGCCTCCCATCCCACTGGATGGGTACACTCCCTGGGAGTATGTGTGGTTCTTAGTCGGCCCATTCTTCCATACCCTGCCTAGTGTGTAAGCATCTCACTGTGTGTACAGACACTGATTTTTCAAAGAGCCTATTACGTTGCTCTACTCCTCAACCCTGTTTTAAGGGTGATAAGAGCTTTCCAAGAGTGATTTTTGCCTAGACACAATTTTTGCCCCACTCTCTGACTTTAGATGCTCACCTCCTTGTAAGATCCAACTCTGCTGCAGTCCTAGAATTTTATTTTTTTTACGATTTTATTTGTCAGAGAGAGAGAGCATGTGCACAGCAGGGGGAGCGCCAGGTAGAGGGAGAAGCAGGCTCCCTGCTGAGCAAGGAGTCCGATGTGGGATTGAAGCCTGATGTGGGACTTGATCCCAGGACCCTGGGATCATGACCTGAGCTGAAGGCAAATGCTTAACCGACTGAGTCACCCAGGCGTCCCAACAGTCCTAGAATTTTAAACAAAACAGAAACCACCTTGGATGGAAAACAAAACAAAACAAAATTCAAAGATACTATCATTCACCTTATCCACACAATTCACAAGTTTACATACTAAGTCTAATCCTTTTCTCTGACTTTGCTTTTCCAGACCAAAAAAAAAAAATTGTAACGTTTATCCCACTGTCCATTTTATTGTACTCTGTTAAGATTTTATTTTTTTATTTATTTGAGAGAGAGCCAGAGAGCACGCAAGCACAGTGTATGTGAGTTGGGGAGGGAGGCGGGGAGCAGAGGGAAAGGGACAAGCAGACTCCACGCTGAGTGTGGAGCCTGACTTGGGGCTCTATCTCATGACCCTGAGATCATGACCTGAGCCGAAATCAAGAATCAGACGCTTAACCGACTGAGCCACCCAGGCGCCCCTCATTGTCCATTTTAGACATGAGTCTCTGGCCTGTTCAAATCTATATCTTTTTTTGTTTGTTTTTTAAATGGTGGCTGGCAACTAGAATTGCATTAAGTATTCCAGGTGTGACCACAGAATAGCTTGTGTACGACAGTAAGAGTTCTTCTGACCCGCTTCCAGTACGTACCTAGAGTATCTGTACTTGTGTTTGTATTTAGAACAAAGCCTCATCCCTAAGGTGTCTCATTGCCAATGTCTGCTTTTGCCCAACTGATGCCCAGCTAATGTCATGCAACCCACTTACATTTCTGTCTTCTCCTGGTATTGCTGGAAAACTTTATCCACACAAATTGCCAGACAGAGCCTATTTTTTTCTCAGTGAGAATCTACAAATACGATTAGTATCGCCTACTAAGGTAATTGGTAAATAGCTATTAACTGAATGCAGAATAAAGGCCTACTTGTTAATTTAAGGAACCAGGTTACAAAACCAAAATTACCTTCACCTTTCCTCTTCAGCCCAGGCATATGATTAACTTGTAATTTCACTTGCCTTATTACAGAAAGAATCTGGCAAGGCTCAGTCACTCAGAAGCCTACCCTCCAGGCTTTCTTAACTGCATTACTACTTACATGCAGAAGGGAAGGATGGCAAGACTCAAATGAGCTAACTTTGCTGAGAGAGAAGCGAGGACACAAGATTATACGGGAAAAAAAGATCATCCCTTGTCTCTAATCACGTATCCATACACTACACCACTTATTCACACCCTCCATATCCTTTATAACAGATTATTAAGAGAATAGAAAGAAGAAACTGATATTTACTGAGGTCTACCAGATGAGCTACAGCTCTAAAGGCGATGTGCTAAAGGGCAACCTCCCTGAATCCTCACCTTGGCTCATAAAGTATGACCTCTCCTCCTCAGGAGGAAACTGTGGACTCTTTCTTCACTGGGGAACGATGAAAACAGAACTGAGCATATGACTTTAGCCCCTTCTGGGTTCTCTCTTTTTAAACAGGATACACACATACTCTGTTCCTCTAGAGAATAAAGCTCTAACCTTGGAGATGAGTACAAAGAGAATGGGTTGGGAAGAAGCCTGAAGGACCTGATCTGTAGGTTCAAATCAGGGGTAAGATATTAAAAATCCCAAACAGAAACACATTACCAAGCCATATTCCCAAAGTCAGCTTTGCTAATAATAAACTCCGCGTTCTGGTTTCGATCTGCCTGTCTCGTGCTCTTACCCCGATTCTAACGGAGAGAGGAAAAGAGCAGTGTCTTAAATTTGCCGCCCTAAAACTGAAAGACGTGAAATGGTTTGCTAAAAACCCAAAGGTGGTGGCAGAACCAAATTTTAAAAAGAAAGTTCTGATTCCACATTTCTGCACTGCCCCATCAGCACTTCATAACAGAAGAAAATCAGTTATGCTACCAACCTGACAAACAAACTTGACATCTGGTGAGGATCTATTGAAGGGTTTTGGGAACACATAGAAGTTAAATGACTTTGTTATGTACCTGCAGGAGAGAAGACAAAAGGAGACTTAGTGGGCTATATTACACCAGGAAAAAAGAAATCCACCGCTTATTAAAACAACCTACTTTGAATCTGTGTGGTCATACTTAAAAGTGCAAAGGCCAAACTGAAACAGCAAAAAGTCCATGGAATGCTGGAAAAGGGAAACAAAACACTTGTCAAATCAGTGCTGTATATTTAACGTGAGCAAGAATACTCTCAATCAGATGGGCTTTCTAACTACTCAATTTGACTTTTAGCAGAATACTTCCAATTACAACAGATTACACATTATGTATCAGAAGCATTATTAATTTACATATGCTTCTTAATACTTTTCCCAATTAAGCACCTATCCACCAACCACAGCATCATATTGGGCCTATTTCCAAATCATAAAATAACCACATCGTATTCCCTACAAATCAAATTAACACTGAAAATACTAAACCTTCCCCAAAATATTTTCCAGCAAACAATTATTTTTGCTGTTATTTTTAACATCACTAAAATATCATTTCACAGCGGGGTTAGAGAAGTTAACATGCAAGTTTAATGATAACATTTCTTCATAATTCAATGTAAGGAAGACCAAAAGATGTTCGAGCACATCCACTTACCTTTTTAAGCTTCTGATACCTTTCTTCTGGAGTGTCAAAACCATTTGTCAATGCAGTGACTGAAGGTCCATCACTGATTCCTAATTTTAAGAAATAAACGTTTTCTTAATAGTCATGTAAAAACATCAGTCAACTAGTCAATGGCATGTAATTCCATATTCTTGTAAATTAAGATTAATCAGAAGTGCTCCTTACTTCACTTTTTCAAAACAAGAATTAATTTCACTTGACACCAAGCTAAACACTGTAATAATGAATTTAGATGAATGCTTTAATTGGATGACAGGTAGTGTAGTGCCTAAAACAGGTTTCAAAACACAATAATGATTTAAGAAAGCAATCTCTATGATTAAGTTTTGTTGCTTTCAAAAGGATTAATGCATAAGACATCTAGGAATCCTGCAGTAATCTTATTGTTAGAGTACCAGTCTTGATCAACAGTTTGGAGTAATATTTACCCAACAAAGGAATTTTGAAGGTCAAAGACCAAAATTATTTCTCGTGAAAACTTAGCTTCCCAGAGAAGTGACTCCAACTAGAAACTTCAGGCTTAAAGGTAAGTATTATATTGAACTGAGCATGGATTCCTTCAAAAAGGGCTGAAGTTTTTTAGACACATAAAATCAAGTAGCAAAGGTGAATATCTACAGCAATTGTTCATACTGACTTCAACAACTCAGAAACTAGTTTTCTACCCAAAGGAAAAAAAAACTTTGCCAATCATGTTGATAAAAGTTTTACACACATATACACACCCATGCTGAGGTAGGCAATGAACACTTTCACTAAGGCAGAAAGAAATGCCTTCATTTACTTGCAAGAGCCTGACCCTAGAGTCAATCACAAAGGAAAAATATTCTATGATCCCACTTACAGGAAGTGCCTAGAATAGTCAAATTCATAGAGACAGAGGCAGTGGGGAGGGAAAAATGGAGAGTTACTGTCCAACTGACAGCTTCATTTTGGGAAAACGAAAAAGTTCTGGAGATGGATGCACGATGATGTGAATGTGCTTAATGCCACTGAGCTATAAAAACCACTTCAAGAGGGTTAATATAGTAAATTTTATGTTATGCGTATTTTACCATACACACAAAAAAAGCCTGACCTTAACCCTACCACGTGCATGTCACAGTGGTAAGCGGCACCACAACCATGATCTCGATCTGTAACCCTGAGCCCGAACCCACGGCACCTCTTCCAGGCCCTTTAAACGTGTAAGAGGAAACAGAGATTCCTACAACACCCAAGGCCATAAATAGGGAGGGGCGGCCAGCGGGCAGGGGGTCAGGAGGAGCCTTAGCTATGTATTGCTAGCCCCCAGCTTGAAAGCGAGGGATACCTGAAAACTCCCCATCGATGGCGAAGAAGTCGGCCTCTTCTATGGCCTGGTACACTTTGTGAAGATTACTCTTAAAATCTGCGGAGAAACCGAGAAGAGGCTCAGAAACGGTGGCCTGGCTTCCTGCCCAAGAGCTCCTAACGGGAGAGGAAAGAAGGGCTGGGAGATCCTGAGACCTCGGGCAGGAGATGAACAAGTCCTAGAAGGATAAAGAAGACGGAGAGTATCAAGTCCCCGAGGGGTGCACGGTTGGAGGGGGTCAAGTCCCCAGCAGGTGCACGGGCCTTAGAAGGGCAAGCCGCGGGGGATGCTCGGGCCACAGAAGCACACGGGACACAGAGGCACACGGCCCTGGGGGATGCCCGGGCAGGAGGACAAGGCCCCTAGGGATGCACGGGATAGAGAGGGACAGGGCCCCCAAAAGCTCACAGACTTAAGGGGAAGCAAACCCCTGAGGGGGTGCCTCAGCCCCAGGCCCCGTCAAGCAAACCGGCCCTGCTCTGGGCCTAGCAGGCCGGGTGAGGGGGGCCGTGGGGCTCGGGGAGGTGCACGGAGGACACGCACTGCTCCTGATTATCTCCATTCTGCAGAGCGCCCCGCCCGGGCCCGCCTCAGCCGTTCTACTCGCAAAGTTCCGCAGGGACCGCTCCAACAGCGGAGGTAGCAGCGGCGGAGACCTCGGCGGCGACTTCCGGAAACAGCGAGCGCCGGCGCGCGTCACGTGAGCCTGCGTCAGCGGCGGGGGCGGGGCCAGGCTGGTCTCCTTTCATTCCTTCCAGGGACAGAGGAGGGGCGTGGCTATGGGAATCCCCAGGGCGTGGTCTAGCTTGCGGGGCCAGACGTAGGACCGTAGCTTCCGAAGAAATGTTCTTGTCTTGACACCCAGTTGGTGAACAAATATTCCCTAGCAACATTATGTGCCAGGCACTCTGAAACGGATGGAGATACAGTGATGAACAGAGGAGACAAAGTCCCCGCCCCGTTGGAGCTTAACTTGGGGTAAAAGGGGAAAGTCAGGCAGGAATCAAACTTGCCACTTGGAAAAACAATCAGCGCTATGAAGAGAAAGAGCCCGGTGCTGCAATAAGAATAATGGTGGGGGTGGAGGGGGTGCGGAGGGGAGAAAAAGAAGAATAGGAGGGAAGGTTACTTGAGAAAGGTGAAGAGCATGCGAAGCTGGGACCTTTATCTACCGTACTAGCCAATGGGACTGCCGAACGAAATAGATGAGATCTTGCTGTTTTGGTTGGTTGGGAGTATACCATTGATCCTCAGAACCTACAACGGTGTTGATGCGCAGTAGATGCTCAATAAACATAGGTTGAGTGAATGAATTCACTTTCATCTTTCACAAAAGCCGACTCTGAAGTTGCTTTCAAAGGCTAGGTCTGCCATTAATTAGGTCTGGAATGTATTCAGCCTTCCTAAACCTCAATTTTTTCATCCACTAAGTAAGCTTAAAGATAAGTGGTGATAATGTCTGTGAATTATAGAGTACTGTATAAATAAATGTAAGACATGATTAGAGTTCTGATTAGAGTTCTGAGTTGTCACAATTCCCCTGCATTCACACCTCTTAGTTTAAGATTTATTGAGTACAAAATCTGTATGTTTTGGGGGGGAAAGATAACCATTTTCCCCCAAAAGGTAGTATTAAGTACTCTAAAGAATTCAAGAGTCTGGACATATTTTCCCCACCAATTCCTTCCACAAGTTCATTTCCCTTGCTTCATTCAATGGAAATTTACATATAGGCAATTATGTTCACTATCCCCAGTGTGAACAGTAGAGATTGAATGTGAATTCTGGAGTTTACATAGAATGGGAAGAAGAAAAACATGATAGGTAGTCAAACTGCAGGCTTGAAATATCTCTGTCTTCTTGTTTCAGCTTTAAAAGTCCGATACAGAAAGTACTAGACACATACGGCCACTTAAATTTAAATTTTAAGTAACTTAAATAATTTTAAGTAATTTAAATAAGATCTAAGTAATTTAAATAAATATCAAAACTTACTACAAAGCTATAATAATCAAAACAGAGTGGTATTGGCATAAAGACCTAGAAACCAATGAAATAGAGACCCCCAAAGTAAACCTTTGCAGATATGAACGTATGAATTACAGCAATTATGCAGACATCATTCAACGGGAAAAGAACAGTCTTTTCAACAATAGTGTTGGGAACACTGGATAGCCATATGCAAAGAATGAAGTTGGATACTTAGTTTATACCATATAAAAATTAACTCAAAATAGATCAAACATCTAAATCTAAGAGGTGAAACTATAAGATTGTTAGCATAAAACATAAGGCAAAAGCTTCATAATATTGGATTTGGCACTGATTTTTTTTTCTGAATATGATACCCAAAGCAGAGGCAACAAAAGAAAAAATATCTATTTTAAACTTAAAATATTTGTGAATCAAAGGATTCTATCAACAAAGTAAAAAGTCAACCCATGGAATAAGAGAAAACATTTACGAATCATATATATGATGAGGGGTTAATATCATTAATATATAAAGAACTTCCGCAATTCAATGACAAAAAATCTGTTTAAAAAATGGACAAAGGACTTGTGAAAACATTTCCCCAAAGAAGGTATACAAATGGCCAATAAACACACAAAAAGATGCTCAACATCACTAATGCAAATCAAAACCATAATGAGATACCCTTTCACATCCCTTAGTTAAGAAGTTAAAATCCTTGCATGCTGTTGGTGGGAGGGTAAAATGGTGTGGCCGCTGTGGAGAACACTATGGGGATTCCTAAAAAATTAAAAATAGAATTATCATACAATGCAGCAATTCCATTTCTGTGCATACACCAAAAAACATTGAAAGCAGAGGCTTGAATAGGTATTTGCACACCCATGTTCCTAGCAGCACCATTCATAATAGCCAAAGGGTGGAAGCAACCCAGTGTCCATCAACAGAGGAATAGGTAAACAAAAAGTCAGATATACTTAGAATGGAATATTATTCAACTTTAAAAAGGAGAGATTTTCTGACACATGCTACGAGGTAGATAAACTTTGAGGATATTATGCTAAATGAAATAAGCCAGTCACAAAAAGACAAATAGTGATTCCACTCTTATGAGGTACCTAGAGCAGTCAGATTCACAAAAATAGTAAGTAGAATGGGCGTTCCCAGAGGCTAGAGAGAAAAGGGGGTGGGGAGGATGGCTTGCTATTAAACGTTTAACAAGTAAGGAGTTTCAGTATGGGGAGGTGAAAAAAGTCCTGGAGATGGATGTTGGTGATAGTTCCATAACATGTGAATGTACTTAATGCCACTGAACTGTACACTTAAAAAAAATGGCTAAAATGGTAAATGTTATGTTATGGATCTTCTAACACACACACACACACACACACACACACACACACGCTGATACCTAGTACCAAATTATTCTCCAGAAAATGAGTTCACACCTCTCTGCACTAGCACAGGACAAGTTTTTAATTCTTTGCCAATTTGATCTATAGGGGGAAAAAATGTCATCCCAAGTGATCAGTTTATCAACCTCCAGGCCAGCGGTTTAAAACAGATAATCAGCATGAATTCTCAACGAACCAAGACATTGGGAGAAAAACATGGTGATAAAGTCATTTTAATTCTGGTTAATACTGCAAATAGAACTTCAGCCAAGGTCCTGGGATTTTTCTGCATAAAATACGAAGGCAAAAAAATTATGGGGACTACAGTGCGGTCTTATAATATTTAATTTCTGGGTAAAGCTGTTTCCTCCAGGCACACAAAAAGTCTCCCGAGACGACCTGACCCAGACACCCGCCTCACCCTCAGGGCGTAACGCTAGGGCCCTGGGTCTGTCCCTGGAGAGTAAAGGGCGGGGACCTGAGGTGGCACGCATGCGCCAAAGACCTCGGCCGGGAAGTCGCCGCTCTAGGCAGCAGGGAGGTCGCGGGGTTGAGAGGGTTGGGAGAAGAGTGCGGTTTCTCCTCTATGGTCGCGGGCCCGGGGCACGCTTCTCCGCAGTCAGTCCTAGGCTATTTCCGGAAGTGAAGTGGCCGCCTTCTCCACAGCTTCCGCGGGGGTCCGGGAGGCGGCCGGCGGCCGAGTGGGCCCGGAGGGAGCCGAGTGGTAAGCCCCAGAGTGGCGGGGGAGGAAATGGGGGGTGGGGCCCGGGCTCGATTTCGGGGCGGCGTGTGGAGAACGGCTGTGGGGGACCGGTCAAAGAAGCTGCGCGGGGCTCCTCACCCAGGCCCGGGTCCTGAGCAGCCGCGGTCCCGGCCACGGGGCGCGGACCCCTGGGTGGCCAACTTCCCCCGTCCCTTCCCGAGAGCCCCACGTCGGCACGGCGGGTAGCTGGGCCTCGTCTGCGTCCCCGAGGGCGTCAGTGTCAGAGCCAGCCGCTCCAGGACCTCCCTGGGGCAGGAGGGAGGGGGTATCGCTTCCAGGCACCTTGGAGGGGGGACGAAGGGACGCTCGCCCCGCAGGAGCCCCAGGCAGGAGCCCCTGCCGCAGCCTGTGGCTGCGCGTCCCGAAATCAGCAGGCTCCTGATAGACTGAGCCTCGAGTCTGATTGGCGAGGCAGTTCCTGCCCCAAAGCTAAACGATTGCTCCGGTTATAAAATAGGGTAACGGACGAGCACAAAAGGGACAGTGAAACCCCAGAAGTCGCACTGGGGTTGGTCGAGAACCCAGCCCTTGTGATTCCGTGCTCACGGCTCCTAATGGGAACTTGTGCAAAAGGGAGTTTTCTTTAAAAGAAAAAAGAAAAAAGGGTAGATGAGAATCAGGTTGTGTCCAACTGAGGCTCTTGGGCGGGGCAGGAGGAGGCCCTGTCAGTGCCCAGGGCGGCTACCCCCCAACTTTGGTGGAGAAGAGAAAGAGCCCAGACGCTGTCATGCCCTCAGCTGTCGCTGTTGGGTCCTCCCCGCTAAAGCCCATTGGTCGGTCCTTTGGGGGGTGGTCTCGATGTCACCCTCGGAAAAGCCAATAGGAGGAAGCTTTACTCTCTTCTCTGGGCACACCCCAGAGCCGGCGCTGAGTGCACGTGCCCAGTTAGGTGGTTTGGTTTGTTCTTGTCAGGGCTGTTTTGTAAACAGCCGGTCTGGGTCGCCTGAAGTGTTCTGCGTTTCGCTGCCTGTCTCCACAAACGTGTTGGAAAATTGTCTGCTCTAGTGCTCGGCGCTGACGCTACTAACATAGCTGGCACTCTGTAAGTGCAACTATTAATAAGTCTAATTATTCAGTAGACTCTTTGAGGACCTATGGATAGAGTTTGTCGTTTAAACCTCCTTCAAAGTAGATATTATTATCTTGAACTTATGAATGGGAAATAAGAGGCTCGGGGAGAATAAATGTGACCTGTTTGGAACCCACATCTCTCTTTTCCTAAGCACATACTGTTTTAAGTATACAAGCCTCTCCAGGAAAAATTACAGTCTGGGAGATGAAGAAACACACAAATAAATGTTATATTAATGCACAGAGGCAGGAAAGATTAATTTGGGTGTGAGGAGAGTTAGTCATTAAAGACTTTCAAGTGACAGGAGATTTGGATCTTGTCAGTTGAACACTTTTGACCCAGTCGTGATGTGGAGCTGCATTACAGATGACAGGAACAGTGTGATATGGAAAAATGCCCAAGAGCAGAAATTAAGAGATGGGGCAAAAGTGTCCTCTGTGACTAGATGAGTAGTAGGATATAATCATCGTAATAGTAATAGCTAACATTTATGTTGCACTTATGTGCTGGTTACTATTCTAAGTGCAGTGCGTATCATTTAATCCTATCAACACCCGTATCAGTCATGTAGTATTAATATCCCCATTTTATGGATGAGGAAACTGAGGCACAGAAATTAAGTGACTTGCCTGAGGTCACACTATGAATTGGTGGAGCTGGAATTTGAAATCAGTCGTTCTGCCTCCAAACTTTGTGCTCTTATTAAAAAGTTGCGTTGGGGCTCCTGGCTGGCTCAGTCCATACAGCATGGGACTTTTGATCTCAGGATCATGAATTCAAGCCCGACCATTGGGGTGTAGCCTACTTTAGGGGGGGAAAAAAGTTGTGTTGCTTTGTTAGCAGGCCATAAAGATTCTTAAATGACAGGCTTACAACTATGAGCTTTAATTTCTTATGGTCAAGAAGGTTTTGAGCAAAGGAAATGTTTGATTAGAATTTTGCTCCGGGAGGATGATTCAGGCATTGGACAGAGGAGGGATTGGAGAGAAGAGGAAATGAGATTGGAAATGTTAAACTTTATTTTGCTCACACCTTACCCATACCTTGTTTGAAACGTATATTTAGGTTTATACATTTGTTTATTAGTATGTAACAGCTCTCTAGTCCCCAAACTTCTGTGTGCATAAGAATCTCCTAAGATACTTGTTTAAAATATACGTGCCTGGGCCTCTCCCTCAGATACCCTTATTCAGATTCACCAAACTTCCAGGTGATTCTTTCGGATGTTCTAAAGAAATTACTACCATAGGGGGTCAGATACATGTTGATTTGATTTTCATCAACAAATATCCAGAACCCATCTTTGTGCCAGCTACTTCAGGAAGGATGATAGAATTCTGTGGCTTGATACCTGATCTCAAGCAGCTCAAGATTTGATTGGAGAGGGAAAGACTACTCAAACTGATAATTGAAGTATGCTTACTAACCAGTTTTTTATCACAAGTTATTGGACATCTACCGCATTGAACACAGGACAGGTCGTTAAGTATATGCCACGTAACAGAAACGAAAGCGGACAGTCTCACAGAGAGCCAGGACACCTGTCTAGTGTGTTCTTCTCTTGCCCAGCACCACTCAGGAGCAGTAAATCATGCGGCCTCGGAGTTCAGGCAGCAAGTTAACCTCCTGTGAGCTAGTTAGCTACCTTTGCCCTAGTAATTTCTGACTCCTTCCAAAAAGAAAATCTGTCTATTTGGACAAGAGTTGATATGGTAAGAGCCTGGAAATGTTTCCCTTGTATTAATGAAAGCCCATTTTTGCCACCTACAAGAAATGCACATAATATTCTCTTTTTATTGCCGTTTTGACCCTTGCCTTGCTTACATTTGGGCACATTTCTTTTTACTTCATAGTCACTAGATGTGGACAGTCACTCTTTGGACATTTAAAATGTCTGTAGTATTCTACCAGTGTTTATAGTGGTGTCCCCAGAAGTAGACATGTGGTGCCAAAAATAGGCGCCCCTGTTTCTTTTTTCTTTTTTTTTTTTAAGTTTGTTTATTTATTTAAGCAATCTCTACACCCAACGTGGGGCTGGACCTCATGACCCTGAGATCAAGAGTTACATGCTCTGGGGCGCCTGAGTGGCTCAGTCGTTAAGTGTCTGCCTTTGGCTTAGGTCATGATCCCAAGCGTTCTGGAATCAGCCGCATGGGGCTCCCTGCTCAGCAGGAAGCCTGCTTCTCCCTCTCCCACTCCCCCTGCCTGTGTTCCCTCTCTCGCTGCCTCTCTCTGTCAAATAAATAAATAAAATCTTTAAAAAAAAAAAAAAAGTTACATACTCTTCCAACTGAGCCAGCCAGGAGCCCCCTCACCCCTATTTCTTTTGTGACTGTTTCTGCTTATTTATCTCATGGAACCCCACGCTCACCCTAACAGCCACAAGCTGGAGTTCATGTTCCAAAACACAGTGTTGTCATATCCCAGTTATTTCCTCCAGTTTGGACTTCTCAACTTCATAGTAGCAGCATAAAGGAGCAAATTAGTCCTTTGAACCATTAGCTATTACTGATTACCTCGCTGAAATAATGTGAGGTCAGGCTTTAACTCAGACCATGATTCAATACCTGGTTCTGCCCTATATTAATGAGGCCTCCCATTTTCTCATCTGTAAAATGGAGATGAGAATAATAATTATCTCATAGGATTACCTTTCACATTATAAGGACTCAGTAAATATTAGCAATTGTCATTATTCTTTGTTGTCATGTAATATATAATAAAAAGAAATAAATAGCCTAATTAAAGGCCCATATAAAGCCAAAATGTTTGTATTCTTATTTTTTAAAGATTTTATTTATTTATTTGAGAGAGAGAGAGACAGCCAGCGAGAGAGGGAACACAAGCAGGGGGAGTGGGAGAGGAAGAAGCAGGCTCCCAGCAGAGGAGCCTGATGTGGGGCTCGATCCCATAACGCCGGGATCATGCCCTGAGCCGAAGGCAGACGCCCAATGACTGAGCCACCCAGGCACCCCAAAATGTTTGTATTCTTGCAGCGAAACATGTTTGCTAAGGAGTGATTGAGATCATATTTTCAGGCTGGAATTCCAATAAATTAGCCCTCCAAAGGATTAGTCCTAAAACAGTAGGTATGTACTATCGTCACAATTAACGTTTTGTGTATATAACTGTAATTATGTATCTCTGAACAAAGCATTTTGAAGATTATGACTTCTAAAGAGTTAACAATCATTACACAAAGTCTTTATAAGGTAAGGAATACAAATTGTCCACTTAAACTCAGAATTAATGCATTATTCTTTGATAAACTCAATGCAGATTACTGTCTTAATTGCCTTTGGGGCGACTAAGGAATCGAACAGGTGACAGCAGTGCTACCACCTCCTTCTAGAGAGTAGCCCTCTAGATGAATCCACAGATGAGTTCTTGACCAAGTCAAACAATTTTCCTTCCACGGGAGCAGTAGCCAAGTTCCCTGCAGGTTCTTTAATCACCCAGAATAATAGGGAGATTGTATGTATCCCAGCCCTTTTTCTTCCTTCATAGATTTTTCAAATAACTATAGCATGTCAGTTAGGTATTTCTTTGGGGAAACAAAAGGTTAGAGCGATAGAGATCTTGGAATTGCCCAATTCATCAGACTGTGATCAGTGTTTCCTATCAGTTGTGCCAACAGACCAAACCCATGAGCATTTTAGAAAAGGCCAACTAGGGGCGCCTGAGTGGCTCAGCCGTTAAGCAACTGCCTTCGGCTCAGGGCGTGATCCCAGAGTCCTGGGATCGAGCCCCACATCAGGCTTCTCTGCTGGGAGCCTGCTTCTTCCTCTCCCACTCCCCCTGCTTGTGTTGCCTCTCTCGCTGCCTGTCTCTCTCTCTGTCAAATAAATAAATAAAATCTTAAAAAAAAAAAAGGCCAACTATACAGTTTGTTCGTGTCATATTTTACATATTCATGTTTTCTAAAGCTTTATGCCATTTCTTGATGCTGAAATTTTAGAGATGATATTTTCCTCAGGAAGTAATATCTTTCCAGGTGCTTTAAAAGTTACATTGCTGAGATGTCAGAACAAGTTGTTGATTATATGGCATGAGCATAAGAACAACTTTCGAGATTCCTCACTTACACGGTTTGGGAGTGTCACACATCTGGACGTGGAAGAAGAGACCACATTTACTGAACACTTCCAGTGTGCTGGTGCTTACATGTATCTCCTTAGTGCTCATGACAGCTCTGTGAGGTCTGCTGTGGTGACCCCATTCCTTACATATGCTAATGGGAGACTTAGAGAGAATGACTAATTTTCCCACAGTCTCATGGCTCCTAGTGAAGCTGGGACTCAGAACCTGTCTTCTGATTTTAGAACCGAGGTGTAGACATCATTGTTACATGGTGCCAATAAACGTTAGCTATTATCAGAAAAAAAAAATTACACTGTTTCTCAGAACCAGGAAGTAAATAACTCCAAAATATTAAAGCAGGTGTCTTAAAGGCCTGTCCTAAATATTTGATACATAGAAGAGCCCACAAACTCTCACTTCATTCATTTTGACCCCGATCTCTGGGAATATGAGGAGAATAAAGCCAACTTAGCGTTTTTAGACTTGCCCTCAGATTCAGCCAGAGCCTTTCGCATGTGGAATCTACTGAACGGGGGTATCTGGCCTCTGAGTGTAAAACAGAATAGAAGCAGTCATTTAGAAAACTTTGTGGAAGACCTCAGAGGCACTTTCTCAGCAGTGATGGTAAGAAACCTGCCTGCACGTCAGGAAACAGGAAAACTGTAAGCTGATCGAACTCCTGAAGCTTGCTAGCCTAAGACCAGTTAACCTAGAAACCTCATACGCTCATCAGGAGACTCTAAAGGCATCAGCTCTGGGAGAGGTCATGAAAACACATATTCACCCAGATATGCCCAAGGTCAGGCAGGAAACAGAAATGAGGAAAACAGGTGGGTGAGGACTAGCGAACCAGAGCGGACCTGCCCTATCTGAAGGGTGCAGCTGCTGAGTTTCTCAGCTCCAGCTGATTCTTGTCGCTCCATATGACATCCCAGTCTTGTCAGGTCTTCTGACGTTTTTCAACAGAAGCCAGGAGTCTGGATTTTTATGTGAAATCAGATTTTTTTTTATCCCCGGCACTAAATTCAAGAGAAGGGAGAGAGGAGGAAGAAAGAGAGGGTCAGGGAGAGAGGGAGAAAGAGCAGCACCATGTGAAAGCCTATCCAAAGGCCACATGTCACCAAAGTGGAGTGGTGGCTCCCTGTGTGGAGACTTCCAGGACAGAGAGTGTGGAAGCTCCTGGCAGTAATACCGCATCCCCTTGGAAACGCTCACCTGGCTTCATTATAACCACTCTAGGAAGCAGGGGGCTGTAGAACATTTAAGAAGTCTTTATCCTGGGGGCACCTGGGTGGCTCAGTTGGTTATGTGTCCAACTCGATTTCAGCTCAGGTCGTGATCTCAGGGTTGTGAGATTAAGCCCTGCTTCAGGCTCTGCGCTCAGCAGAGAACCTGCTTGAGAGGCTCTCCCTCTCCCTCTCCTGCTTGTACTCTCTTCCTCTCTCCCTCCCTCCCTCCTTCTCTCTCTCTCTCTCTCTCTCTCTCTAAAATAATAAATCTTTAATGGAGCGCCTAGATGGCTCAGTCGGTTAAGTGTCTGCCTTCAATTCAGGTCATGATCTCAGGGTCCTGGGATCGAGCCCCACATCAGGCTCCCTGCTAAGTGGAGAGTCTGCTTCTCCCTCTCCCTCTGCTCGTGCTCTGTCTCTCTCAAATAAATAAATAGATAAAATCTTTTAAAAAAATATGTCTTTATCCTGGGGCTTCTGGGTGGCTCAGTCAGTTAAACCTCTGACTCTTGGTTTCGGCTCAGGTCATGATCTCAGGATCATGAGATGGAGCCCTGAGTGGGGCTTCAACACTCAGCAGGGAGTCTGCTTGGGATTCTCTCCATTTCCCTCTCCCTGCCTCTCTGTTGCTTTCCACTGCATGAGTGTGCACGCTCTCGCTTGCTCTCTCTCTCTCACAAATAAATAAAATCTCTAAAAATGAAAAAAATAAAATAAAAATTCTTTATCCTGGTGGATAAACAGTAGTTTTTAACTTTATTTGGGTCTTGATCCTCTTTGAGAACCTAATAAAAACTGTAGATTTCCTTCAGGCAAGTGCTCACGTTATACAGTCTTATGCACAAACACAAGCCTGGCATGTAATCTCAGAGCATGCGCAGACCTCTTGACGTGCCTCTGCAGACATCAGTTGAAGACCCCAATTTGTATCCAGAAACCACAGCTCTTCAGAGTGACGCAGTCCCCAGAGGTTTGCTGTATTCTTCACTTCTGTGGTGTTCATCTTGTCATTTTAAACTTGTCTCTGTTTGCGGTTTTTGCAGACTTTTCCAAACTCCGGCATTCTTAGCCCTCAGTTTTGAACTAGGTAATTAACACTTGTCATTTCATGTGATGCTTAAACGAAAGTGTATCCCTGTGAAGATGGCACAGGGGGTAGAGAATGGAATGAATCTCCTCCCCTAGTCCTCTCTGGAGCCTTGGAGACAGGGAAAGAAGACAGTAGGCCACAGGGACATTCTAATGCTTACTTGTGAAGGAACTCGGAAAGAGCCAGCAAAATCCTCTCACAGCTCCTGCTGTGGGCCAAGTTTATAGAGAACATCTATAAACATCCTCAAGAACACTGGCTTTCTCAAAGAGGCCTTTAATCATTGCCAGTGCAGGAGGGTGTGTTGACCCACAGCTTGGAACTTCAGTGTCTGAGCTACATTTTATCACTTAAGAGGTACCTTCTTCCTCTGAAAGCGCTGCTTTCCCTCATGGAAATAACCCAAAAGCAGACAGACAGAAATAGCAAAAGATAACCGACTTTGGTTTAGATGTGTATTCTTTCTATGTTAGCTTTCACACTTTGAATTTAGGGTAACCTGAAACGAGCAGCGTTCCTAAGATGTAATCAAAGTCTATGCAGTTTCTAGTTTGTTAAAGACAATTTTAAGGCAAAGTTAGTGGCCACTTCAGCTTTTCATTGTAGATGCAATACGTGGTTTGTTTCCTGTCATGAGAAATAAACTTTAAGAGATGGTAAGGTAAGGAACAGCTTTTACCTTCTAGTTTTCAAAGGCTAATTGGTGAGGGGCACCTGGGTGGCTCAGTCGGTTAAGTGTCTGCCTTTGGCTCGGGTCATGATCTCGAAGTCCTGGAATCAAGCCCTATGTCGGGCTTCTTGCTCAGCGGAGAGTCTGCTTCTCCCTCTCCCTCTGCTCCTGGCCCCCCGCTCATGCTCGTACTGTCTCTCTCCCTCTCTCAGATAAATAAAATCTTTTAAAAAAATAAATAAAAGGCTAATTGGTAAGAAATGAATTTCAATACATATTGTCATTTCTCTGCAAATGACTCTGAAATGCATACACTTGGCCTCATTCTTAACTCCCAACTACAGTTTTGTATCTCTAGCTGCTCATTGGACATTTCTACCTGGAAGTCTTATCATCACCTCAAACTTAAGTTTTCTGAAGTTCCACTTCTTTCTAAGGTTGGCCCCATGTGCTCACAGTAACCCATTTCCACCGCAAGTACCTTTCTTCTTCTCTGGCTCTGACACCGAGGCAGCATCTTTGATCATTCTTTCTCTCTAGTCACTGGAGCCCATAAATTATTTTCTTAATGTCTCTCAGATACATTGATCCCTTTCTTCATCACCTTTCATTCCTCTGCTGTTTTCGTTTTTTTGTCGCCTTCGTCCCAGAAGTGATCTACATTTTACTTCTTTTTTTTTTTTAAGATTTTATTTATTTATTCGACAGAGATAGAGACAGTCAGCGAGAGAGGGAACACAAGCAGGGGGAGTGGGAGAGAAAAAAGCAGGCTCATAGTGGAAGAGCCTGATGTGGGGCTCGATCCCGTAACGCCGGGATCACACCCTGAGCCGAAGGCAGACGCTTAACTGCTGTGCCACCCAGGTGCCCCTACATTTTACTTCTAAGTCTTCCTAGTCTGGCCCTCCTTCCTGAGGGCATTTATCATCCTCAAGCGCAGCTTTGCTGATCTGATTGCCCCTGAAACCTTTATGAGTTCCCATTGGCCCACCTGTCATTAACTAGGCACACAAGACCGCCGTATCAGACCTGTAGCTCTGGGTCACTCGCTGATCCCCATGAAAACGCTGACCGCAGTGCCCAAGTCAGGCCCCTCTTTTCTGACTCTCTGCCCAGCCCTCACTGGAAACCTCGGGGTCTTTCCTCTGACACCAAATCCAGATGAGATCCTAAATATACCTAAAGGGCCTCCCCAATGCCCAGCTCATAGGACATGCTCAATAAATAGCAATGGTTCAGGGCACCAGGGTGGCTCAGTGGATTAGGCATCTGCCTTTGGCTCAGGTCATGATCCCAGGGTCCTGGGATGGAGCCTCAGGTGGGGCTTCCTGCTCAGCAGGGAGACTGCTTATCCCTCTCCTCTTCCCCTCCCCGCTGGTGTACAAGCGCTCTTTCTCCTTCTCAAATAAATAAATAAAATGTTTAAATAATAATAAGCAAATAAATAAATAGCAGTGGTTCAATTAATATTTCTTAGGATAATGCTCTCCCCATGGCAGTTGTTTAATCAGCATTAGCCAGATAAGGGAATTACTTTATCAAAATGATTCCTTTTTCTTAAAACCTGTATAAGATCTCCCTTAGCAATTTGAAGAGACTGCCCAAAGGAAAGCACTTAGGATTTTTTTTAATGCTCCTAAACATACAAATAATAAACAAATATGATTGATTATCAGAAATGATGTAGTTTTCATTAAGAAAATATTTATTTGAGCTCTTCCAGAAAAAACAATTGTTTGTTTTTCTAAAATTTTATTTTTAAGTAACCTCTACACCCAGCGTGGGGCTCCAACTCACAACCCCGAGATCATGAGTCGCCTGCTCCATTGACTGAGCCAGCCAGGCACCCCAAAAAAGAACAATTTAGGCCTCTACAGAAGGTTGCTCCCCTCTGTTGTGAATAACTATATTAATTTAATTATTATGTTTTAAAATTTTATATCTGATATTTAATCTTTTAACTTTATATTTATCTTTGCCTAATTATCTTTTTAGTACTGATGAGGAATCTCTATTCCACTTTAACGCTGAGTTCAAAATTCAGTTGTGTTTATTCTTTGAGTTGAAAATCCCCTGCTGGTATTGAGCCAAAAGGAATATAATGTTTTTGCTTTTTTTTACAATTTCATATATATTTTTACAATTATTATAACATTATACATTTTCATTAAGAACAACCTGATAAATACAGAAAACCAAAACCAAAAGAATCACAGCCCTCCCCCTACCCAACATACTCACACCCACTACAAATACTTCATTGTATTTTCTATTAGTCTTTGCTTATAGATTTGCTTTTTTTTTTTTAAGATTTTATTTATTTATTTATTTATTTATTTATTTATTTAGGCAGGGGCGGGAAGTAGAGGAGGGAAAGGGAGAGGGAAAGAATCTTAAGCAGACTCTGCCCTGAGCACCAGCTGTCACTGGGTTCAGTCTCACGACCTGAGATCACAACCTGAGCAGAAACCAAGAGTCAGTTGCTCAACCGACTGAGCTACCTAGGTGCCCCCAGATTTGCTTTCAATATAATGCTCTATGTAAGTAGGTAAGTGCTCTGTGTAAAAGGTGATGCAATCCCAGGCCCCCGGTGGCTCAGTCAGTTGAGCATCAGGCTCTGGGTTTCAGCTCAGGTCATGATCTCAGGGTCTTTTGATCCAGCACCATATCAGGCTTCCTTAGTAGGGAATCTGCTGGGGTTTCTCTCTCTTTCTCTTTCTGTCTCAAATACATCATCATCATCATCATCATCATAATAAAAGGTGATACAATTCTCATGACTGTATTTGTAAAGGAGGTAGACTGCTACCGTATATGGTTTACTTGCCACATACCAGACTCTCTACGAGGCACTTCATTGCATTCTCTTGTTTAATTCTTACACCTTCCCAGTGAGGGTAAATGCTTTTACCACCCCCACTGCCTCAGTGAGGAAGCTGAGTCTCCAAAACATCCAGTCCCCACAGCTAGCGAGTGGCAGAGATAGAGTAAGACCCCGGGCAGCCCAGCCCTGGAGCCTGTTTCTCAACCACTGTAACCGGAACGTGTAAAAACTTGAGCCCTGTCTGCATGACCACTGTGGGTGATGAAGAGTGGGTGACTTCCTTTGTCTTCACAATAGCGAGGTGAAGACACCCTGACCCGCCAGCGCTTCCACTGTGGTAATGCCAGGGATAGTGTGAATCATCATTTCTTTAGCCCCTGTTTACACCATATACCATCCTTGGCACTTTACTTTCAATGTCTCTCATCGTCTCAAGAAGCCTTGAAGGTTTCTGTTAACCACCATTACACAATCGAGAACACAGGGCTCATAGAGCTCAAGTAACTTATGCGTAGTCACGGAGCATGATCGAAGAGCTAGGATTCTGACTCCATTGTGTTCTGCACCATACTGTCTCTCCATAAAGCAATCTCCTAAAACCCAGATAGGAACAAGAAAAGTATGGTCCTTTGCCGTTTGCTTATTAGCAACATTAGCATGTTTCTGTGGCACCAAATTGGCCAAATCCAGAGGGCATGACATGTGTTTGGATCGATTTGGGGGAAAGGGTATATTGAGCCCCAGTGGAGTTGATCTGGCACAAGGCACCTCAGAAAACAAGGTTTCACTCACTTTTTGGTACTATTCCTATGGGAGCCTCTGCAATCATATGTTTATGAAATAAATAATTACCTAACGAGAAGGCAGATTTGTTTGGATAAAAAAGGCATTATTTACATGAACTACATCTGTTACTACCAACTTCAGACATTTTACTGGCCCAAAACGCTGTTTTGTTTTGTTTTGTTTTTTAAAATCATATACACGAAAAGACTTGAGAAATTGAATTGGGAAAACTGAGGCCAGAGGAATTACATTAGTGAAAGAGAAGGATCTAGAATTCTCCACCACCCCCAAGTCCATCAAGCTTTCCATTACATTGTTTTGCTTCACCTAATTTTCAGAAGTATGACAGAGCAGGAAGAAATTCAGCGAGGTTTATTTGGTTTAGGGACTGTGAATTTTTAGACATTAAATTGGTCACATTTAAAAGTCGGCTTTAATAGAATGGCAGTAATCTCAAACACCTGCTAAACTATTTGTCCGAGTTCTGTTGTTGTCTTTTTCTTCTAGATTTAATGATGCTTTGCCACAGCTTCATAAGTCTGAAGTTTTCTGTGCCTGTGCATCCCAGAATTTGCTAAGATGGAGGAGTCTCCGCAGAACAATCCGAACACGATGACCCACGAGAAGGGTGACCCTCTCCAGAGCACCAGCCCTCAGATTTCCATTAGTGAATTTTCTTGCCACTGCTGTTACGACATCCTGGTTAACCCCACCACCTTGAACTGTGGGCACAGCTTCTGCCGGCACTGCCTAGCTTTATGGTGGGCCTCTTCAAAGAAAACAGAGTGTCCGGAATGCAGAGAAAAATGGGAAGGTTTCCCCAAAGTCAATATTCTCCTCAGGTAATGCTCAGTCCTTATCGGTAGCCCATACAGCTGGCACAGTGTGCCTGTCTTCATGGGAGCAGCCATGTTTGAGAGGGCCAGAGGCGCAGAGCACCCCCTCCTTCGCCGTGATCATTCTAGATCTGCTGGCGTGTGAGTCAGGGAGCTCAAGGACTGCAGATCCTGACGCCCCTCCTCACAGGTGACCGTGATCTGTTTGTGATTGTTTATCACAAAGGAGAAAAAGAAACTCTGATTATCGGTTATTGCTTATTATCCTTTGTCATATAACACTTTATTGATCCGTATCCACCGAGGACACCCTGGGTCTGATAGAGAAAGTGGTATGACTGCACAATTCTGTGCTGATTTTCTTCATCTTTGACTAAACTCTGTTCCAGTTTTCATATCAATAGAGGTAGTTTCTCAGGCATAGTCTCATAAAACAAATGGTAAGACCTTTCAGATAGTAGGTTCTTTTCTGCTTCTGTCCATAATATTTATAATGTACTTGTGAGGTCTTTGAGGCTAAAATCCTTGCTTTTCTTCTGTTGGCTTCTTGATACCAACAGAGTACCAGAAAGTTCCATGAAAACATTAACCTAATATTCTCTTTCTCGTATGAGATATATTTACAAACACTTTGCTTTCACCTGTCAGCCTGGTTTACCTGAAGGTTGATCTTAAATTGAAAGAAGATTCTCTGATTGTGTGTAATTGAAAATAGAGACCAGTAGGAGGACCTAATGGTCTTCCTCTTACTACTCAACTCGACCTGTTTTCTTTTTTATGAATTAATTTTTAATAACATAAGCAATACATAGATACCTTTACTTGTTTATATTCTTTTTTAAAAATTAGAATAATTACTGATAAAGTTAAAAACCCCTTCGACCTCTCCTTCCCCATCTTGCCATCCTTCCTTCCTTCGTTTTTTCCTGAGTCATTTCAGTTATGATTTCCTTCAGATTTTTAAAAATACTTTTATACACATGTGTGCCAATAGGAAATGCAAATATTTCCTCACATCATGGTGTACTATCTGTATGGTTTTACATTTTACTGTTTTCATTCAATGATATGTATGTCTTAAATTTATCTATCTAGATACAAGTGATACCCAGTAAATTCATTTTTAAAACCATGTAGCATTCCACTGTGTGAATAGACCATGTTTTATTTGACTGTGGCTCTAACTCTGGACATGTAAGTTGTTTCTCATTTTTTGCTGTTACCATCAGGGCCATAACCAGCCTTCTTGTCCATTCTTATAAAGTGCTTGTATATTATTAAATATGGATTGTTAGTTTGATTTTAGCCTTTAAACATGATAAGTATATTTAGGCAAACAACTGTCTTGTGATTTTTTTTTCTATTCTCCATAGGGATGCCATTGAAAAATTATTTCCTGATGCCATTAGAATGCGATTTGAAGACATTCAGCAGAATAATGACATAGTCCAGAGCCTTGCAGCCTTTCAGAAATATGGGAATGATCAGATTCCTTTAGCTCCAAACACAGGCCGAGTGAATCCGCAGAGAGGTGGGGGATTCTTTTCCGGAGTGCTCACCGCTTTAACTGGTGTGGCCGTAAGTTTATCACTGTGTTTCTCTGCCCCCTCCCCGCACAGTTTCCCCTGAAGTTAATTCTGTTGAAATTGATGGCATACCTGCATGCGATGATCACCTCATGCATGGAGATCTGCTGGGTTGTGTGATTCTTCGGGGATGCTGCGTACTCAAGTAGTCAACGTCATAGTCAGAGCCCGGTTATTGTTAGCTTTATTCCATTTCATGCTCTTCATAACCTCTGCAATAGCCACCGTTATTACTCTCATTTTATCTGTTTATTTCTTTTTATTATTATTATCGTTATTTTTAACGTAAGCTGGAGGCCTGGCATGGGGCTCGAACTCACAACCCAGAGATCAAGAGTCGCATGCTTTCCTGATTGAACCAGCCAGGCGCCCCTGTTGTTCCCATTTTATTTATTTATTTGTTTGTTTGTTTGTTTATTTATTTATTTATAAAGATTTTATTTATTTGACAGAGAGCCAGTGAGAGAGGGAACACAAGTAGGGGGAGTGGGAGAGGAAGAAGCAGGCTCCCAGCGGAGGAGCCTGATGTGGGGCTCGATCCCAGGAAGCTGGGATCACGTCCTGAGCCGAAGGCAGACACTTAACGACTGAGCTACCCAGGCGCCCCTGTTGTTCCCATTTTAGAGTGAGGAGACCAATGCAGGAAGGTGTTAGAACTGGAATTCAAGACCATGTCTGCCTTGATAGTCCAGCCTCGAGTGTAGTAGCACTTTACAAACATCCCATGGAGAAACTATTTCCTTTTCAGTTCCATGCTACAACAATTTAAAGGTTACACATTTTCCAGCAAAAAAGGCACATGATAAGTCCATTATGTCAGCCAAGATGTTGGGACCAAGGGTGCAGTGCAGCCAGATGCTCTGCGCTGAGTCCTGTTCCTGTCCCTGTTCCCTCATGGCCTCACCCCCAGCAGTGAGAGGAGCACCCCGAGAGTTCTGCTCCCTGGCTCTCTGGCAGTGGTGTTGCTTTGCTTCCTTGTACTGGAGTGGCCTCCTTCCCTTCATGCTCAGCCTCTTCTCTTCCCTTCCCTGTCCCACGCTCACAGATGGAAAAGCTGGCGTCTCTGACCTTTCTATGTGTTAAGGGCTCTCCCTCTTCCCCAGGTGGTCCTGCTCGTGTATCACTGGAGCAGCAGGGAATCTGAGCACGACCTCCTGGTCCATAAGGCTGTGGCCAAGTGGACAGCAGAAGAAGTTGTCCTCTGGCTGGAGCAGCTGGGCCCTTGGGCCTCTCTCTACAGAGACAGGTTTTTAGCGGAAAGAGTAAATGGAAGGTGAGAAGCAAGATCTTCTGACATTTTTTTAAGCTGCTTTATTGAGATATAATCCACATACTCTTAGGATTCAGCTATTTAAAGTGTACAACCCATGGTGTTCATCATATTCACAGATGTGTGTAGCCATCATCCCCATCTAGTTTTAGAACATTTTCATCACCCCAAGAAGAAAGCTCTTACCCTTTTGCCATCGGTCCTCATAAGCCCCTCCCTCATCTGCCGGCAACCACCGTTCTTGCCGTCTTGCCTATTTAGACTATGTCGTGTAAATGGAAGCAGACAATATTCGTGACCTTTGGGGTCTGGCAGAATACTTTCAAGGTTCATCCAAGTTGTCGCAGGTGTGGGTGCCTCATGTATTTTTATGGCTGAGTAATATTCCAGTTTGTGGCTAAACCACATTTTATGTAGCCATCCTTCCATTGATGGACATTTGGGTTGCCTCCGTCCAGGGGCTGTTACGAACAGTGCCGCCGTGATCCTCGGTATACGGGTTTTTGCGCAGACCTGCATTTTCAGTACTCTCTTGGAGTGGGATTGCTGGGTCATAAAGTAACTCCTTATGTTTAGCTTTTTGAGGAGCTGCCGAACTGTTTTTCCAAAGCAGCTGAATCATTTTATGTTATTGACATTTTGTGTGTTGCTTGATGATAAAAGAAGCTGGTATTTACTAGTTATTTAAAAATAATACTGTAGAACTATAGGGTATTGGAAGTGAAATACCCTCATAATTCTACTCTTCAGGGAAAACCACCATGGTCATCTTTCTGGAATTCTTTCCAGATTTTTTTTCCATGTTCATACAGAGATACACATAAATGTATATTATTTATTTGATTAAACTGAAAATACAATTATACTAACCAGACCTGTTTATATATGTGTATGTATATATGCACATATGTGTATATACTGGAGTCTATTTCATCTCTACCAGAACAAATCTGGGTTGTTTCCTCTTTCCTGTTCCAGGCAATTCCACACAGTGTTGTAGCAAATGCCCTGGTATGAGGAAGTCCCGAATCGAATTACCAGGCTCAGGGGAGGCCTGCTTCTGCCCATCAGCGTATCCCCTTCCTCCCTTCCAGAGCACTGTCCATCCTTATTGGAGTCTTTCCTTCCCCGGAGGGACTGTGGAGGGATAGTACTTAGTACACCATGCAGTGCCGAGAGCAGCCACAATCCGCTTGTCCCGGACGGCCGTCCATTCACTGCCCCCTGGAAGTGGGCTTTCAGCGCTTGACCCTCCTTTGGGAAAGCCAAATGCTCCCACTCGAATCGTCTGTTTATTGTAGGAATTAGCATCTCTCCCAAATTGTGGTTAAAAAAAATTTTTTTTTCTCTACCTACCTAATACATCTTTGCATAATTGCCTTCCTTCCAGAAGACAGATTCCTAGAACTGGAGTTTTTGGGTCAAAGGTCATAAACCTTTACAACTTTGATAAATTTCCAAATTCCCCACATAAGGACATCAGCCTCCATCCCTCCACCAGCGGTTGTGTGCCTGTCGGGCTCTCGGCTGCTCCTGCATCAGGGTGTTTTTAACAATGAATGATTGTTGAGGTGGAGTCATGTTTTCTGATGAAAGGGATCAGATGAGGGATCTGCAATCATTTTTCTTAAATTACTACCCCCAAACAGCTACTCTTAAAATCATAACGTTTTATTGGATTTCTTTCCAATTTTATGTATATATATATGTGTATATATAAATACACATATATATATACACACATATACACACACACACACACACACACATATATATATATACACATTTTGAAAAATAGAGCAATATGTGAGAGGCTGTGCCTTGGCTGAGCCACTTTATTCCTCCAAGCCATTTTTTAGCCACAGAATGGCCATCATGCCACCTACTGGGCAGAATTGTTAAATGGATCAGTGATGACTCATGAAAGTGTTTCAGAGAGTCACTAGGCATTTAGTGGTTTGCTGTTACTACTGCTATGTCGTATACTAAGTATCTTACCTTACTCAAGCCTAACGTGTTTGTGCTGACAGGAAGCAAGCCTGACTGTGGAGAGTTTGCCTCCAGTATATAATCTCAAAAGAAATCTCCTCCTGCTGCTCCCCCTCCCCGACAGGTTGCTTTTAACCCTGACAGAGGAAGAATTTTCAAGGGCTCCATATACCATAGAAAACAGCAGCCACAGAAGAGCCATCCTTCTGGAACTGGAGCGTGTCAAAGCCCTAGGTGTGAAGCCCCCCCAAAATCTCTGGGAATATAAGGTGAACTCTTCATTTTTTTTAAGTTAAGAAAAGTATAGAGAATAGCCTCTCTGTCATCTGCCTGCCCACAGCTGAGGAAAACATCACAGACACCACTGAAGCCCCCAGCTCCCCACCCTCTCTAGAGGTACCATGTGCCTGCTGCAGAGCTGGGGCTCTTTATCGGGCGTGTTTCCCTACTTGTATCGGGGTGTGCGGATGCAGGCACTAGGAGCGCTGTTGCATGGGTCCGTAACCTCCACGGTAGGGGCACATGTCCTTCTGCAAGTAGCTTTTACCTCTCTGGCTCCAGTTCACTAATTTTCTCTTTCGAGCACATGCTGGTTGAGGCCTTGTTCTGTCAGTGAACCCTGGGATTCTTTCCAGTTTTGCTACTAGAAACAGTGCTGCCGTGGAAATTCTTTGGACGCTCTTATGCTTGATGGTATATACTGAGGAACGGGATTGCTAGCTCACAGGCGATACACAGCTCCAACTTTATGAGTTGAAGATAAATTATTCTTCACCGTGACTGCACCACAGATAAGATTTAGCAAATGCTGTACTGTGAAACCAATAGTTTTTATTATAAGGTATCTGGAATATATACCAACTTAGATCCTAAAAAAGACAGCTTGGAGAAAAATAATTACAAATGACCCATAAGTCCATGGGGAAAAACGCTCACTCATAATTAAAGAAGTGCAAAACGAAGTAAGCAGATGGCATCATTTTCTCCTCTCTGGTCTTGTCAAGGATAAGAGCATCCTAATCGGAGGAAAGACACACTCACATGTTCTTTGGATCCTAAACATGGTGCAGGCTCCGTGGAGAGCAGTCTATCAATAACTATTAAAATTTAAACTGCCCCAACCCTGTGACCTGCAATTTCCCTTCCTTGGGCTCAAAGTACAGGCAGCCTGGTCTGGGGATCAAGGGCAGGGCGGCTGCGGTCCTTGACCTGCTCCTCCAGGGCCCCGTGTGCCCATCTCCTCCTTGATAAGTGACTTCATAGAGTCACGGTGAGAACTGAGCTTTGAGTCCCCAAACGTCATTCAGTGAGATGCTCCCAGCAGCATCGTTGGTAATAGCAGCACGTGGAAAACAAGCAAAGTGCCCATCATGAGGACAGGTTCAGTAAAGAGGGTGCACCTGTACATATAACCATTACAGAAGAAGGTAGGAGGTGGTGACTTGGTGTGCCAGTAAGGAAGGATGCCCAAAGTTGTCCTGTTAACTGCAAATAAAGAAAAGCACATTGGGAAAAAGATGCATTTGTATGTATCTGTATGTTTGCATATGCATGGAATATTTGTGGAAGGGTACACAAACTGTTAATGTTTTCATCTAGGGATTGAGACTTGGACAGAAGGGAGAATTTTGTCAATACATTTTTGTGCCATTTGGAAAACATTGTGTTGACTATGTACACATATTATTTTAAAACTAAAAAAACACTCGTTTCAGAATTTTTGGAGACTGGGCATGAAGGTCCTTAGGTAGAAGGTTTGTTGTTTTTTGGGTTATTGCTAACCCTCTATTTGAAATACTTGAAAGTAATCTTAAGATTAACCAGAACAAACAGGAACCAGTTCTGAACCCAGGCGGAATCTTATCAGTTGGCTCCTTCAGGTCTTCTAAACTGCCAGCCCCTCCTCAAGCATGGCCATTTGACAATTCACGAATTAGCTGAAAGGTCCAAACGTGTGTGATAAGATTCTTCCAGCCCTAGTGTCCGGGTGCAATTCCTATTCTCATTAGACATGAAAGAAACAGCCGCCCGCTGAAGTGCTATCATCATAACCACTCCACCAGGTGGTGGCTTTTCTTCCTCTTCTGATAGGAAGCAGCCAAGCGCTCACACCGGTTCAGTACTCCCACTGACACCAGCCCCACAAGTAGGTAACCTGCTCATCTCCCTTTCTCTTGTACTAACCATGATGTGGCTGGCCATATTCAGACTTTCTTTCTGGGACCAGTGCTCCTTTAGATCTTGCATATTCAACAAGAACAGTATTGGCCCCAAGGTGATTGATTGGTGGGGGGTAAAGAATAAAAAAAGTCTTAGTTTGTGATTTGTGTCCCCCTCCAAAAGACCACAGTACATAAACAGATGTGTAGTATATCTGTGGTATTCCCATTTCATGGGGAGGCAGGATTATGAGGGAAAAAATGTTTTTCAAAGGCTCCTTAAAGGGGGATAATTAAAAAAAAAACAGTTTAGGAAACATTTTTGAATGATGAATTACTCCCATGTCTATTTCCCACCTACGTTAGGATGCAGAGGTATTTACTTTGGAAAATTTCAAACATGAAAGCAGGGTAACAGTACAGAACTGCTAAGTACCCTTACCAGCTACAGCAACTTATGGTCATGTTTATTTCAGGGATCCCCCCACCTAGTCCCACGCCTGACTGTTTTGAAAATCTAAGATACCTTTTTTTTCATAAGTAAATATTTCATTGTGAATCTCTAAAAAGTAAAGACTCTTTTTTTAAAAACAAAACTAGGAGTGCCTGGGTGGCTCAGTGGGTTAAGCATCTGCCTTACCTCAGGTCATGATCCCAGAGTCCTGGGATCGAGCCCCATGTCTGGGGCCCCCAGCTCAGCGGGGAGCCTGCTTCTCCCTCTTCCTCTGCCCCTCCCCCCAACTTGTTCTCTCTCAAATAAATAAATAAAATCTTTTTTAAAAAATTTAAAAACAAAACTAAATTCCCTGATACCAAATAACTTGTCAGTATTCAAATGTGCTACATCTTTTTTTCTTTCAGTTCATTTGTTCCAAACAAGGTCTACCTGTGGTTATTGTGTCTCTCAAGTCTCTTGTAGTGTGTGGATTCTCCCTCCCTCTTTTTTGTTACCCTGCATTTATTTGTTAATGAAACCAGATAGTTTTGCCTGTAGTTTTCCCACATCTTGAATTTGGCTGATTGTCTCTCTGTGGTGTCACCTGACAGGTTCTGCTGTCTCCTGCATATCCCATAATCCAGTAGTTAAATCTAGAAGCTTGGATTGGTTTAGGTGTTTGACAAGACTACTTCATAGGTGGTGGTGTTTTCTTCCATCAAGAGGGTCATGATATCTAATTGTTTCTTTCTGACGATAGCAGCCACCATGATCATTGATTCTTTACTTGCAAAATGGTGATACTATAATTCTCTCATTTCTTCATTTTTTTTAATAGAGCACAAGGTGGGGGGGGCAGAGGGAGAGAGAGGGAGAATAGCAAGCAGACTCCCCACTGAGCATGGAGCCCAATGTGGGGCTCGAGATCATGACTTGAGCTGAAACCCAGGCGTCCCTCAGTCCGTTTCTTAACTTCCACATATAAGTGAAATCTTACAGTATTTGTCTTTCTCTGACTTAGTTCATTTAGCATAATACCCTCTAGCTCCATCCATGTCACTGCAAATGGCAAGCTTTCATTCTTTTTTTATGGCTGAATATTATCCCATTGTGTATGTGTGTGTGTGTGTGTGTGTGTGTGTGTGTGTGTATACCACATCTCCTTTTTTTATTCATTAGTTTGATAAATTTTGACATACAGCACACACCTATGAAACCATCATCATAATCAAGCTAGTGAACATATCCATCACTCCCCAGATCTGCCTCCTGCCCCTTTGTTGAGCCCTGCTCCCCCCCTTTCCATTCAAATAAGTGTATAGTGCTTACGGACTTGTCCAACTTACGTTTCTCTAAAAACTAATGATACTGAGGATTGTTTATATGCTTATTTGCCATCCTTAATTATATCTTCTTTGGTGAAGTAGCCATTCATACCTTTTGCCCATTTTATTTGATGCTTAGTAGTGTCAAGGTAAACTGAATCACTTGGAAATTACTTTTATAATCAGGAAAAATATAAATACACATTCTTCATAGCAAAATTTACCACAGTGATAAAAATAAATCGCCCACAGTCCCACCTGAAAGTCAGACATGGTTTATGCTGCATTTTCTCTATTTTCTTCCAGACGGTTTTCTGTGCAGAATTTAAGTGGTCTTTTTGTTTGTGTGTTCATTCCACAAACACATCTGCCGTGAGCCAGGTGCTCCTCTAGGAGCAGATGCGAAGGAGGCCTGGCCTCTATGAGGCCAACAGTGGAGAGATCAAATTGCTACATGTCTTTGAATCTTGTTTCACCTAACAGTGTAACATGGGCATTACCCAAAACTGCACACATTCACTTTTCAGTAGCTGTACAAACTCTGTGCTAAAACATCTACTGTAACTTCATTATTTACATCGCAGATTTCACTTTCTCTGTTACGCACAATGCAGCACTAAACATTTTGTGCATAGAGCCTTCTGTATTTGTGATGACTTTTATTTTAAGTGGTGCACACTCATACACTGGTTAAATTAAACTTTTTTTTTTTTGAGAGAGAGAGCATGCATGTGAGCGGGGTTGGGGGGTGCAGAGAGGGAGAGAGAAAATCTTAAGCAGGCTCCACGCCCAGCATGGAGCCCGACACAGGGCTTGATCTCACTACCCTGAGATCATGACCGGAGCTGAAACCAAGAGTCAGATGCTTAACCGACCAAGCCACCCAGGTGCCCCTAAATTAAACATTTTTAAGACTCTTTGATACAGTTTACAAAATTGTTTTCCGAAAAGGTTGGGTTTTACTAGCCACTAGGCATGCATAGGAGTATGCATCTCGGCTCCACACAAGCCCTCCTGACAAAGCAATGGAGAAAGAGTGGGTCTTTATTAAATGTAGCCCAACATATTGATCACTTGGACTCTTCTTGCCATTCATTCATTCATTCATTGTTTGTGCAAACCACCCACGAAAGGCTGATGGCGAAGGGCGTGAGACTGTGGAAGGAGCACAGGTGGGGAGCTGGCCGCCATGATTGTAACTCAGCCCCATACCCGCCTTGTCCCGCGCAGGCTGTGAACCCAGGCAGGTCGCTGTTCCTGCTGTATGCCCTCAAGAGCTCTCCGAGACTCGGTCTACTGTACCTCTACTTATTTGACTACACGGACACCTTCCTACCCTTCATCCACACCATCTGCCCTCTGCAAGAAGACACTTCCGGGGAGGACATCATCACAAGGCTTCTGGTAGGTCTGCACAGGGCCTTGAATGGAATTATTCTGCTACTCCTCGGTGTGGTCTGGAATTGGAGATGGGACTGTAGCTGTCATGGAAGAGCCAACAGCACCCAGCCTTAAGACGAAACCCTATAAGAGCACATAAAGCAGCCCCTCCCCACTTCCAGAAGCTGGTTTTGTTTCCTGCATCACACACAGCAAGAGGGGCTACCCTCTGGACTTGAAATATTTAGGGGGGAGAAAAACAGCATTGCTTTTCTAAAAGAAGATAGCCTAGGTCTAGGTTGCCCGAAGGTTAGATCTGCGAGCCTTCCAGCTTGGTCATCTGTCTGTTAAGAGGATCCCCAAAGGATGATTATTTGTCCCGCCGCAGGGCAGGGTTAGCAGCCCTCCCAGTGGCCTCAGAAAAGTAAGCCTCATCCACCTTACTGATGGGAGTTGTCACATCAGCTGACCACAGGCCCCTGGCAGGGATAGTTACCCACCTTGGCTTTTGTGTCTTCGGTGTGACCCATGGAGTCCTCCAGAATTGTTGGTGGACCGCACTTAGTGATTTCTCTGTGTCTGGTTGGTCAGTCATTTCAGGTAATGTCCTTTGCATTGCTGCTCTGAGGACAGTCTCTCTGATCTGTTTAAATCAAAAGTCACATGGTTATAGGAATTGTTGTATACGATCCATACCCATAACTATTAAAACAGAATTCCTAAATCTCTGAAGACCCTTTTTAAAATACTCCAGTCAGGTGTCTGCCTAACTGACTTGAGCCTTGGATGTAGTTTAAAGCCTGCTGATGAGCCCCTTTGCACGGTGTTTACCTAATTACCAAGTTCCCTGCTCTTACCTGCCCTTGCTGGACTGGGAGCACAGAGACCTCCCTACCTTTCCATTTTAACAAGCCCCAACAACCCCTGTCCGCTCATCAGGCTCACTTTCTTCTTGTAATATTTAGTATCTGCCCCATTGTACACAGTCCTGCTGAGCTCCCGTAAGCCTTCTGGATGCCTCCATGAGTTGTTTAAATGCTCTGGTTAATTATTTGTTAATATCTGTAGTTAGAGCTTTTTATCTTCCCCAGAATTACTTTTTCAAGGTGTATGTTTAATTTTTCCCATGATCTGTTATCATTCCAATGTGGCTAAGATGTCAAACTTAGAAAATTGAGTCACCCATGCAGTGAGCAAGAAATTTAAAAACTGGTCTAATTTCAGTTCACTGCAACCTCATTATTTATAACTCATGCTTAGATTTTTACTTCTGAGTTTCCACCATTACATAAGAAGCATCTCTATTCAACTTCTTTGGTAACATTTATCCAGTGTGATATTAGTTATATTATAAGGTGAGCTGATGGATGGGAATTTCATGTTATGTTGTTGGATGTGTGGGTATTTTAATAAATGTAAAGTTCACCGTGAGGACCACAATATTTTCTGTAAAAGTCAATCCTCACAATTTTTTGCATCCTCTTGTGCTTATTTTTCTGTTACTCTAAAGGATCTTCGAGACCCCACATGGAAACAGTGGAGAGAATTCCTTGTCAAGTACTCCTTCCTTCCGTACCAGCTGATTGCTGAATTTGCTTGGGACTGGCTGGAGGTCCATTACTGGACGTCACGGTTTCTCATTGTCAACGCCATGTTACTCTCGGTTCTGGAATTATTCTCCTTTTGGAGGATCTGGTCAAGAAGTGAGCTGAAGTAAGTGTGTTTTTACATTGGAGATGGCTGGAACAGCAGACACTGAGAAGACTTACTAAGTGGTGGAAGGTTCCTTTCTGAAGTAGTAGGTAAACGTGAAAACACGTTAGAAACACTGCTTGAGCAGCGAATAGGAAACCGTCCTCATGTTTGGGGGCGGGGAAGTTTTCTTGGTGCTCACTGTTCAAGAGTTTCTCCATGTATCATCCGTACTTCTTGGGGTGGGGGTGTGCATGAAGGATTGTATTAAGGAATATGTAAGTGAGAAGAGGGTGCTTTACGGAAAGGGCACTGTGTAGAGCATAAAGAGATCTGGTGAGGAATCCTGTAGGCATGAGTTCTAATCCTGCTCGGCCACTGATCATGATGGTAATCACTTCTCTGGATTAATGCGTAAAATAAGAGCATTGGGCTAGCTAGTCACAGTCAGGACTCTTGGTTGCATGTGATAGAAATCAGCCCGAACTGGCTTTCCCAAAAAGAGAAATGCCCCACCAAGGCTTCCTGCACGGCTGGACCCAGAGACCCAGATGCTGTCATGAGGACTGACCCTCTCCCTCTCACAGCCCTGCCCTTTGCTCTGTTGTTTGGCCTCAGGCAGCTCTCTTCACACGGGGCCCATGGTCACTCCAGGCACAGATTTGAACAGCTTAGCAACCCTGGTGGAGGGAACACTTCTTTCCCCACAGCACTTATAGTCTCGGGGCTCCCACTCCTTTGCTCTGGCGCCGCCTGGGGCCCCTGCCCACCCAGACCTATCACACAGTTGTGGGGCATACCCTGCCCCCCAGCCAGAGGCTGCCTTCAGCTCCACCAGGACCATATGGAAAAGAAAAAGGGAAGGAGGCACCAAGAAGGAAAACTCAGACAGTGTTTCCAGAAGAAAGGGGGCGGCTACAGGAGAGGCGGAAGTAACACAGCCCCACACCAGCACCCTTACAGCCTTAAACATCCCATGACTCAGAGAGTTCTTGGCCTTGTCAGTCAGGAACAGCCCTATAATAGTTCCAAAAACCTGACAAGAATCTCCTGTTGATTTATTCATGCGCACAGTTCCTTGAGCCCCTCCTCTGCCCCTGGCTCTCTGCTGGGTGCTGCACACGTTTTGGTAAAGAAGACAGTCTGGACTCTGAAGGCCCAGAGCCTCGCAGAGAAAGTATGGATATTAAATCCATACAGGTGCGACCCAGTGACGAAGCAGGCCGGGCTGGGGTGGGGGGTTCCTCACCCCGCGTGGGGACCAGGAACAGGCACCACCTGCAGGCCGCATCCTAGGAGTTGAGGACGGTTGGTCAGGAGGAGGCCCACCTCGGGCAGCAGGGTCAGGAAGCAAGGTCTCTGCAGCACGGATAGCCAGACTCCACTTGGGAAGAAGGCCCAGGGCCCGAGCACTTTGGCGTCATCATTAGAAAGAGCATCACAATTCCGCCTCTCAGATGCTTCTCTTCTTTTCACAGGACCGTGCCTCAGAGGATGTGGAGCCATTTCTGGAAAGTATCAACACAGGGGCTTTTCGTGGCCATGTTCTGGCCCCTCATTCCTCAGTTTGTGTGCAACTGTTTATTTTACTGGGCCCTGTACTTCAACCCAATTATTAACATTGATCTCGTGGTCAAGGAAGTCCGACGGCTGGAAACCCAAGTGTTGTGACTGGCACTGCCCAGGCCCTGAGGGGCTCTTCCAGCCTCCTTGACATCGGAGCATTGATGCTTGGTGGGGGGAGAGGGGGAGCAGACTTCCTATTTCTACACCTCGTGAACAAGGTGCTGCTTTGTCTGTCAGAGACTACAACTAGGTCCTCTCTCCCTCTGCCCGTGGCCTCATGGCAGCAGGGACTGACAGCCCAGAGCTCGGCCGACACAGCAACAGCACCTCGCAGCCAGCCTCCCTCCTCACAGGGACTGAGGAGGCCCGGTCCACCACGGCTGTCAAGGACCCGGGTCCCCAGAGGATGCAGTAGGGTGGCGGCAGAAGGCTGCCACATCAGCAGTCCCGCTGGACAAAGGCTCCCGGCGCGAGTTGCAGCCTGAGGCTGAGCCCGAGACCCGGCTTGTTGGGGCCATGCCTGTCCTCTACGGCAAATTTAGGAAAACCGGGAGAAGATTTCATCATAGGCATAGACAGTTGCACATAAAAAATACAGAGAAGCCCAAATCTGATAGACGATTCTGTATTATTAAGAGTTGCTAGAAGGTTTGTCAGTTAAGCATCTAAAAGGATTCCGTTTGAGACTAGACTGGTGGTCAGACTGTCGTCAGGTTTTCCACCTATAGTCATATAATCGCAGCAAGTTTGGATCCCTGACCAGGGGTTGAGTAGGATGTCAGGCAATAATGGAGCGTAATTCACATCGGGCTGAGCTGCCTCAGTGCTACTTAAAATGATTGTTGCGGGCTTGGGTGGTTTTGTTTTCAGGAATTTAATATCCAGGATAATCTTTTTGTTCAAGGAAACATTTTGTATGTTGACCTCGCACTGTATAATATTACTGTCCTGTTCTAATGTATAAAACAGCAAGTATGATTACACCAAGTGCTGTAATTGTAAATATGAATGAAATGAAGCAGGGCCTTTTCTTTGCTTCCAGTGTAAAGGTAGCGGTGAGAACATGAGCCGTCGGAAGATCGGCCCCGCAGAGGTAAGCTGGCGTCCACAGTGTTGTTTTGTGACTCCGTGAACCCTTCATTAATCCTCTGGACCTTTGAAGATTTCCCTCAAGCTTTGCATCCAAAAGTTTGAAGAAATCACTTGAAAGCAAAAATAAAGATTTTTGTATAGATAAAAGTGCTATATAGAGAAAGAAAAGAGTTGCTTAGAAAACATGAAGAAAATCTGCATTGCCCCATACAGCCTGCTAGTCACACTGAAGTCCCCCAGCCTGATGTGAGCATGGCACCAGGGAGCCACCCTTCGGTGTCTAACCCCTGCTCTTTCTCGTTAGGCCCCAGGCCTGCCTGACCTCCCCCTTGTCACTGGAGAAAACACACACTATTTGCATGTCCCTGGCCTGGTGCCTTGCACAGTTACTGTTCTCCTTTCCAGATGAGCACGGGGAGGCTGGTTGGCATCGGTGGGACTAGGCCCAGGCCAGACTGCCAGCCCAGTGCCCTCACCTGCACCCTGTGGGCTCACACCATCCCCACCTCCTCCCCACATCCTGCTTCAAGGATGAGTAATACCCACATATGCGCTGGGAAGGAGGAGGGGCAAAGATGGCCTCAAGCAGACGGGCTGGGCGGACTCTCGCTTCTTATCACCAGACTGGGGACAGACACATTGAGAGAAGGGCCACTGGCTGCCTCTCTCTGCCCTCAGACCCTCTCAATCATAGTGGGCTTGGATACCTTAGAAGGCGCGTTTATCGAAAATATTCAGACCCTTTGATGCAAAAATTGCACTTCTGCAAGTCGGTGTCAGCAAGAATTCGTGTCCCCATTCAAGGTCCTTCTAGCTGGATTAAGAATCAAATTGACAAGAGACGGATCAACAGAAAATCAAGTGTAACTTTGGATATACGGGGAATCCATCCAGACATGGCTGTTCCAAAGATGGGCAAAACAAGGCCAGATGTCATCCTGAACTAAGGTAGGGATGTGGGCTGTCAGAGGGAAGGAATGCATTTCACAGGCGTAAGAGCATATGTTCGGTAATGAGCTGTTTGTCCTGCCACGAAGATGGGCCACTCAGATACGATTTAACCCTCATTCTAGGACAGACCCCCAATTTAGATTCTTCTAGGGAGTTAAAGGAGGGGCAAAAGTTTCTCTTGAGCCCACAGGGTCTCTGCTGCCTTCAGCTCAATATAATCTTCATACCAAAGTGGCCTATCTTGGGGCGGCCTGCCCTTGGCCACGACACTGGGTTAAGGAACAATAAAAAGAGGGATGGTGGGGTGTGACAAAGATGTATTCACTAGCATCCTCGTCACATCAGTAATCGATAAAAACTGGAAATATCAGTACCCAAAAGTGGGCAGTCTATAAAACAGTATGTTATACAGTTATTTAAAATGAAGTTTCCAAAGGTTTTTTAATGACCTCAAGAAAAACTTAAGGAAGTCCTATGCTGTGATCTCAACTGCATTTTTAATTATCACAGAAAACACTAATGATAGCACACAGAGATACTAAAAGTGGTTACTCTGGATTGTGGGAATTAGAGTGATTTTTTTTTCTCCTTTATATTTGTCTTTATTTTCCTTTATCTTTTTAAGCATTGAGTATATACTACTTCTGTAACCAGGAAATTTAACCATTAGGTGGAGTGGGTTGGAGAAGAATACTCTTTCTTAAGCTCTAACTA